>NC_141878.1:499087021-499390051 GCF_056163025.1 Triticum urartu
AGCTCGACCAACTGCTTCAGCTGGTCGCTCAAGGGCACGGGGTGTTCGGTCCCAGTATACTGATACCAGAACAACTTCTCCGTTGAGCTCCCCTCCTCAGCCCAGTAAAACTCTGCGGCATCCACACTGCGGGGAAGATCTGCAAACGCTCCTGAAGAGCTCCGAACTCAGGTAAGAAAAAGGAAAGTCTCCTTCACATGCTTGCTTTGCATATTCAATGCCTTACCCGTTGCTATCTTCTTCACCGCGTCAATATCCTGAAGGGCCTTGTGGGCTTCGGCCTTGGCGCTCCAAATGCTTTCAAGCGCCTGCGCGAGCTCGGACTTTCGCGTCTTGGAGTCAAGCTCCAAGGACTCATGCTTTTTGGCAAGAGCCTCGAGCTCTTGCTGCACCTCGCCTACTCGGGCTTCTTGTTTCTCCCGTTCAATGCGTTCTTTGGCCGTTTTGTCTTCGGCCTCGGACAACGCCTTCCTCAGGGTCTCCACCTCGGTCGTAGCCCCTGTCAAATTCATGACGATCCTATTACTTCACACCCAAACTTCTTTTTAACTATATAGACAAGGGTATATCTTACCTTTGCTCTCTTAAAGCTGCCTCTTGGTAAGGCCGAGCTCGTCCTCGGACCGCTTCAGGGCCTGCTTTAGCGCAGAGACCTCCGCAGTACGTGCGGCAGCGGGCAGCAGTGAACCCTGCACATACACATAGATATACTCTAATTAGACTCCTGAGTTATCATTTGATCCTCTATTTGGTTTTTCTTCGCGAACGCCGAACAGAGCATCAGGGGCTACTATCTATGCGGTAATATTTTCTTATATTTTGATTGCTTACCTCAAAGCCTATTAGGAGGCTGGCGCAAGCTTCAGTCAGTCCGTTTTTGGCGGACTGAACCTTCTCGACCACCGCACTCATGATAGTGCGGTGCTCTTCTTCGATGGAAGCACTGCGAAGCGCTTCCAGCAGGTTGTCCGGTGCCTCTGGTTGGACAAAGAACACCGACACGGATGGTTGGCCCCCCTTGACGGGGGACCGCCTGCCAGAGTCCGGAACCATTGAAGGTTCCGACGCAGTGTCCGGCTGGGGCCCGAACTCGAAGCCCATAGGAGCATCGCTCCCTTGGTACCCAGGGTCCGGGAAGTCGCCGTGAGGTGCCCCCAGGACCACCTCCCCTTGGCTCGGTGCCTTTTGAGACAACACCTCGGTGTTGTCCGTAGGGCGAGGGGTGGAAGCAGTCGGAGGAGAACCGTTGTTCATATCCGACGAGTCCAAAGAGCCGCTCGATGAAGGTACGTCGAGATGAGCTCGGGCCGGACTGCATAATCATGTTCGACATGAGGGCAGGCAGTACAATAAAACATACCATGAAGTACTACGGTGTCCGGACACTTACGATTTCGCCAGGGGCTTGACCCTGGGTAGCCACTTATCGCCGCAGTCGACGGCCGTCATGGCGCAGTCCGGAGGGAGGGCCCTTCCCTTCTTGGACCCTTCGACCTCCCCGGATGGGTCGGCCTTCCTTTTCTTGTCTCCCCCGGCTGGGGGGAGAACTTTTCTCCTCCTCCTCGTTTCCGTGGGAGGAGTGCGCGTCGAAGTCATCGTCCGATGACTCCGATACAACCTTGCGCCGGAGACCCTTTCGGGTCCCTGTGGCCTTCTTCTTGGTCTTCTTTTCCGGCACCTCGTAGGGTGCCGGAGTCAGCATCTTCGTCAGAAGAGCGTCTGCAGGATCTTCGGGGAACGGGGCTGGGCTATCAAGCTGCTCCACCGTCTCTATCCAGTCCTGTTAATGACATGGAAGTTCAGATTCTGCACACAACTAAACTGGGGCAAATAAATACCCTGGGAGATATGAAAACCTACCGGATTGGCGCGGCGCTTTGCGCTGAGTCCGCGGTCCTCGATGAGGGAGGGAGGCATCTCGGCGCTCTTGAACAGCACCCTCCAGACATCCTTGTGCGTTGTGTCATAGAGCTCTCGCAGCGTCTGGTGCCTGGCCGAGTCAAACTCCCACAAATTGAATGCCCGTCTTTGGCACGGAAGGATCCGGCGGAAGAGCATAACCTCGACCACATTGACAAGCTTGATTTTTCTGCTCGTCATGTTCTGGATGCAGGTCTGGAGTCCGGGTAGCTCTACCGAAGAACCCCAGGATAGGCCCTTCTTTTTCCAGGAGGTGAGCCGCATGGGGATTCTGGATCGAAATTTGGGGGCCGCCACCCAGTTGGAGTCACGCGGCTCGGTGATGTAGAACCACCCCGATTGCCACCCCTTTACGGTATCCACATAGGTTCCCTTGAGCTAGGTGACATTAGGCATCTTGCCCACCATGGCGCCTCTGCACTCTGCTTGCTGGCCTCCCACCACCTCCGGTTTGACGTTGAAGGTTTTTAGCCATAGGCCGAAGTGGGGCCTGATGCGGAGGAAGGCCTCGCACACGACGATAAACGCCGAGATGTTGAGGATGAAATTGGGGGCCAGATCATGAAAATCCAGCCCATAGTAGAACATGAGCTCGCGGACAAATGGGTGGAGAGGGAATCCCAGTCCGCGGACGAAATGGGTAAGAAAAACTACCCTCTCATGGGGTTCGGGCATTGGGATGATCTGCCCCACATTCGGCAGCCGGTGTGCGATATCCGCAGCCAGGTATCTGGCTTCCCGTAACTCTTTGATGTTCACCGTCCACTTGCCTCCTGCTCCAGACATGCTTGGAGTGGTTCGAGAAGAAGAACGCGAGCTTGGGTGCTAGAGCTCGAGTGTGTGGGAATGGGTAAGTGGGGAGGAAGAAGGTGTGGGTGAAAAAAGTAAATCTTTGTCCCTTTAATAAGGGCAGAAGAGGCGATGTGCCTCCCCACTTGCCTAGCAAAACCGCTTATTCCCCAGGCGCCGTAATTGATGGCACGGTTGGGTTACCCACGTCCGTATTGATGAGAATCTCGTGATAAGGGGAACACGAACTTTGCTTTGACAAGACGTGTCAAGAAAACTTCCTCGCGATATGTGCGGAGCTGGTTAAGAAAAGCGGTTCGAATAAAAACCGGGCCATGGCATGATGTCATGCTGTCAAAACGTGTCAATAGATTAGATTCATGGAAATATTATTCTCTCTACGGTGGTATGTGGAACTTATTTTGCAGGGTCGGACACTATCCTTGTATTCAAAATCTTCAATGGTGTATTCGGAGGAGGAACCCGCCTTGCAATGCCGAATACAACACTGTGCGCCGGACTCATCGTCATTGAAGCCTGGTTCAGGGGCTACTGAGGGAGTCCTGGACTACGGGGTCTCCGGACAGCCGGACTATATCCTTTGGCCGAACTGTTGGACTATGAAGATACAAGTTTGAAGACTTCATCCCGTGTCCGGATGGGACTCTACTTGGCGTGGAAGGCAAGCTAGGCAATACGGATATGTATATCTCCTCCCTTGTAACCGGCCTTGTGTAACCCTAGCCCCCTCCGGTGTCTATATAAACCAGAGGGTTTAGTCCGTAGGACAACATACAATCATACCATAGGCTTGAAGGAAATATGCCCTAGAGGCAATAATAAAGTTATTATTTATTTCCTTATATCATGATAAAAGTTTATTATTCATGCTAGAATTGTATTAACCAGAAACATAATACATGTGTGAATACATAGACAAACAGAGTGTCACTAGTATGCCTCTACTTGACTAGCTCGTTAATCAAAGATGGTTATGTTTCCTAACCATGGACAAAGAGTTGTTATTTGATTAACGGGATCACATCATTAGTTGAATGATCTGATTGACATGACCCATTCCATTAGCTTAGCACCCGATCGTTTAGTATGTTGCTATTGCTTTCTTCATGACTTATACATGTTCCTATGACTATGAGATTATGCAACTCCCGTTTGCCAGAGGAACACTTTGTGTGCTACAAAACGTCACAACGTAACTGGGTGATTATAAATGAGCTCTACAGGTGTCTCCAAAGGTACATGTTGGGTTGGCGTATTTCGAGATTAGGATTTGTCACTCCGATTGTCGGAGAGGTATCTCTGGGCCCTCTCGGTAATACACATCACATAAGCCTTGCAAGCATTGCAACTAATGAGTTAGTTGTGAGATGATGTATTACGGAACGAGTAAAGAGACTTGCCGGTAACAAGATTGAACTAGGTATGGGATACCGACGATCGAATCTCGGGCAAGTAACATACCGATGACAAAGGGAACAACGTATGTTGTTATGCGGTCTGACCGATAAAAGATCTTCGTAGAAAATGCAGGAGCCAATATGAGCATCCAGGTTCCGCTATTGGTTATTGACCAGAGACGTGTCTCGGTCATGTCTACATTGTTCTCGAACCCGTAGGGTCCGCGTGCTTAAGGTTTCGATGACAGTTATATTATGAGTTTATGCGTTTTGATGTACCGAAGGTTGTTCGGAGTCCCGGATGTGATCACGGACATGACGAGGAGTCTCGAAATGGTCGAGACATAAAGATTGATATATTGGAAGCCTATGTTTGGATATCGGAAGTGTTCCGGGTGAAATCGGGATTTTACTGGATTACCGGGAGGTTACCGGACCCCCCCCCCCGGGAGGTATATGGGCCTTAGTGGGCCTTAGTGGAAGAGAGGAGAGGTGGCCAGAGATGGGCCGCGCGCCCCTCCCCCCCTTGGTCCAAATAGGACAAGGAGAGGGGGCCGGCCCCCCTTCCTCCTCTCTCTCCTCTTTCCCCCCCCTCCGCGAATCCTATTCCAACTAGGAAAGGGGGGGAGTCCTACTCCCGGAGGGAGTAGGACTCCTCCTGGCGCGCCTCCTCTTGGCCGGCCGCCCCCCCCCCTTGGATACTTTATATCCGGAGGCAAGGGGCACCCCTAGACACACAAGTTGATCCACGTGATCATATTCTTAGCCGTGTGCGGTGCCCCCTTCCACCATAGTCCTCGATAATATTGTAGCGGTGCTTAGGCGAAACCATGCGGCAGTAGTACATCAAGATCGTCACCACGCCGTCGTGCTGACGGAACTCTTCCCCGACACTTTGCTGGATCGGAGTCCGGGGATCATCATCGAGCTGAACGTGTGCTAGAACTCGGAGGTGCCGTAGTTTCGGTGCTTGATCGGTCGGGCCGTGAAGACGTACGACTACATCAACCAAGTTAACGCTTCCCTTGTCGATCTACAAGGGTACGTAGATCACACTCTCCCCTCTCGTTGCTATGCATCACCATGATCTTGCGTGTGCGTAGGAAATTTTTTGAAATTACTACGTTCCCCAACAAGGCTAGCTTCTAGGGTTTAGCCTCTTCGATCTCGTGGTAGATCAACTCTTGTACGACTCATATTATCAAGAACAATCAAGCAGGACGTAGGGTATTACCTCCGTCAAGAGGGCCCGAACCTAGGTAAACATCGTGTCCCCTGCCTCCTGTTACCATCCACCTTAGACGCACAGTTCGGGACCCCCTACTCGAGATCCGCCAGTTTTGACACCGACAGTGCTCTTATGATGCTACCTCTTGAGCACTGCGTTGGTTTTCCCCGAAAAGGAAGGGATGATGCAACAAAGTAGCGTAAGTATTTCCCTCAGTTTTTGAGAACCAAGGTATGATGTCTACTACACAACCTTCTTCTTGTAGATGTTGTTGGGCCTCCAAGTGCAGAGGTTTGTAGGACAGTAGCAAATTTCCCTCAAGTGGATGACCTAAGGTTTATCAATTCATAGGAGGCATAGGATGAAGATGGTCTCTCTCAAGCAACCCTGCAACCAAATAACAAAGAGTCTCTTGTGTCCCCAACACATCCAATACAATGGTAAATTGTATAGTTGCACTAGTTCGGCGAAGAGATGGTGATACAAGTGGTATATGGATGGTGGATAATAGTTTTAGTAATCTAAAAATATAAAAACAGCAAGGTAACAAATGATAAAAGTGAGCGTAAACGGTATTGGAATGCGTTGAAACAAGGCCTAGGGTTCATACTTTCACTAGTGCAAGTTCCCTCAACAATACTAACATAATTAGATCACATAACTATCCCTCAACATGCAACAAAGAGTCACTCCAAAGTCACTAATAGCGGAGAACAAATGAAGAGATTATGGTAGGGTACGAAACCACCTCAAAGTTATTCTTTCCAATCAATACATTGGGCTATTCCTATACGTGTCACAAACAGCCCTAGAGTTCATACTAGAATAACACCTTAAGACACAAATCAATCAAAACCCTAATGTCACCTAGATACTCCAATGTCACCTCAAGTTTCCGTGGGTATGATTATACGATATGCATCACACAATCTCAGATTCATCTATTCAACCAACACATAGGACCTCAAAGAGTGCCCCAAAGTTTCTACCGGAGAATCACGACGAAAACGTGTGCCAACCCCTATGCATAGGTTCATGGGCGGAACCCGCAAGTTGATCACCAAAACATACATAAAGTGAATCACGTGGTATCCCATTGTCACCACAAATACGCAAGGCAAGACATACATCAAGTGTTCTCAAATCTTTACAGACTCAATCCGATAAGATAACTTCAAAGGGGAAACTCAATCCATTACAAGAGAGTAGAGGGGGAGGAGAAACATAAGATCCAACTATAATAGCAAAGCTCGCGATACATCAAGATCGTGCCAAATCAAGAACACGAGAGAGAGAGAGAGAGAGAGAGAGAGAGATCAAACACATAGCTACTGGTACATACCCTCAGCCCCGAGGGAGAACTACTCCCTCCTCGTCATGGAGAGCACCAGGATGATGAAGATGGCCACCGGAGAGGGATTGCCCCCTCCGGCAGGGTACCGGAACGGGTCTAGATTAGTTTTCGGTGGCTACGAAGGCTTCTGGCAGCGAAACTCCCGATCTATTGTCTTCCCCGATCGTTTTAGGGTATATGGAGATATATAGGTGGAAGAAGTACGTCACGGGAGCCACGAGGGGCCCACGAGGGTGGAGGGCGCGCCCCCTGCCTCGTGGCTTCCTCGTTGCTTCCCTTACGTGGACTCCAAGTCTCCCGGGTTGCTTTCCTTCCAAAAGTAAGTTCCGTGAAGTTTCAGGTCAATTGGACTCCGTTTGATTTTCCTTTTCTGCGATACTCTAAAACAAGGAAAAAACAGAAACTGGCGTTGGGCTCTAGGTTAATAGATTAGTCCCAAAAATCATATAAAATAGCATATAGATGCATATAAAACATCCAAGGTTGATAATATAATAGCATGGAACAATCAAAAATTATAGATACGTTGGAGACGTATCAGCATCCCCAAGCTTAATTCCTGCTCGTCCTCGAGTAGGTAAATGATAAAAACAGAATTTTTGATGTGGAATGCTACCTAACATATTTCTCTAAGTAATTCTTCTTTATTGTGGCATGAATTTTCAGATCCATAAGATTCAAGACAAAATATTAATATTGACATAAAAATAATAATACTTCAAGCATACTAACTAAGCAATCATGTCTTCTGAAAATAACATGGCCAAAGAAAGCTATCCCTACAAAATCATATAGTCCGGTTATGCTCCATCTTCACCACACAAAATATTTAAATCATGCACAACCCCGATGACAAGCCAAGCAATTGTTTCATACTTTTGATGTTCTCAAACTTTTTCAATCTTCACGCAATATATGAGCGTCAGCCATGGACATAGCACTATAGGTGGAATAGAATGGTGGTTGTGGAGAAGACAAAAAGGAGAAGATAGTCTCACATCAACTAGGCGTATCAACGGGCTATGGAGATGCCCATCAATAGATATCAATGTGAGTTAGTAGGGATTGCCATGCAACGAATGCACTAGAGCTATAAGTGTATGAAAGCTCAAAAAGAAACTAAGTGGGTGTGCATCCAACTTGCTTGCTCACGAAGACCTAGGGCATTTTGAGGAAGCCCGTCATTGGAATATACAAGCCAAGTTCTATAATGAATGATTCCCACTAGTATATGAAAGTGACAACATAGGAGACTCTCTATCATGAATATCATGGTGCTACTTTGAAGCACAAGTGTGGTAAAAGGATAGTAACATTGTCCCTTCTCTCTTTTTCTCTCATTTTTTTTATTTTTTATTTTTTTATTTGGGCCTTCTTTTTTTATGGCCTCTTTTTTTTATTTGGGCTTCTTTGGCCTCTTTTTTTCATCTGAAGTCTCATCCCGACTTGTGGGGTAATCATAGTCTCCATCATCCTTTCCTCACTGGGACAATGCTCTAATAATGATGATCATCACACTTTTATTTTCTTACAACTCAAGAATTACAACTCGATATTTAGAACAAGATATGACTCTATATATGAATGCCTCCGGCGGTGTACCGGGATGTGCAATGACTCATGAGTGACATGTATGAAAGAATTATGAACGGTGGCTTTGCCACAAATACAATGTCAACTACATGATCATGCAAAGCAATATGACAATAATGAATGTGTCATGATGAACGGAATGATGGAAAGTTGCATGGCAATATATCTCGGAATGGCTATGGAAATGCCATAATAGGTAGGTATGGTGGGTTTATGGTACCGGCGAAAGTTGCGTGGTACTAGAGAGGCTGGCAATGGTGGGAGGGTGAGAGTGCGTATAATCCATGGACTCAACATTAGTCATAAAGAACTCACGTACTTATTGCAAAAATCTATTTGTTATCGAAACAAAGTACTACGTGCATGCTCCTAGGGGGATAGATTGGTAGGAAAAGACCATCGCTCGTCCCTGACCGCCATTCATAAGGAAGACAATCAATAAATAAATCGTGCTCCGACTTCATCACATAACGGTTCACCATACATGCATGCTACGGGAATCACAAACTTCAACACAAGTATTTCTCAAATTCACAACTACTCAACTAGCATGACTCTAATATCACCATCTTCATATCTCAAAACAAGCATCAAGTATCAAACTTCTCTTAGTATTCAATGCACTTATATGAAAGTTTTTATTATATCCCTCTTGGATGCCCATCATATTAGGACTAGTTTCATAACCAAAGCAAACTACCATGCTGTTCTAAAGACTCTCAAAATGGTATAAGTGAAGCATGAGAGTTCATTAGTTTCTATAACATAAAACCACCACCGTGCTCTAGAAAGATATAAGTGAAGCACTAGAGCAACAACAAACTACTCCGAAAGATATAAGTGAAGATCAATGAGTAGTCGAATAATTATGCAACTATGTGAAGACTCTATAACATTTAAGAATATCAGATCTTGGTATTTTATTCAAACAGCAAGCAAAACTAAATAAAATAAAATGACGCTCCAAGCAAAACACATATCATGTGGTAAATAAAAATATAGCTCCAAGTAAAGTTACCGATGGAAGTAGACGAAAGAGGGGATGCCTTCCGGGGCATCCCCAATCTTAGGCTTTTGGTTGTCCTTGAATATTACCTTGGGGTGCCTGGGTATCCCCAAGCTTAGGCTCTTTCCACTCCTTATTCCATAGTCCATCGAATCTTTACCCAAAACTTGAAAACTTCACAACACAAAACTTAACAGAAAACTCGTAAGCTCCGTTAGCGAAAGAAAACAAAACACCACTTCAAGGTACTGTAATGAAATCATTCTTTATTTATATTGGTGTTAAACCTACTGTATTCCAACTTCTCTATGTTTTATAAACTATTTTACTAGCCATAGATTCATCAAAATAAGCAAACAACACACGAAAAACAGAACCTATCAAAAACAGAACAGTCTGTAGTAATCTGGATCAAACGTATACTTCTGGAACTCATAAAATTCTCAAATAAATTGATGGACGTGAGGAATTTATCTATTAATCATCTTCAAAAATAATTAACTAAATATCACTCTTCAATAAAAAATGGCAGCAATTCTTGTGAGCGCTAAAGTTTCTGTTTTTTACAGCATGATCGCAAAGACTTTCCCCCAGTCTTCCCAAAGGTTCTACTTGGCACAAACACTAATTAAAAGCATAAAACCACATCTAAACAGAGTCTAGATGAATTATTTATTACTAAACAGGAACAAAAGGCAAGGAACAAAAATAAAATTGGGTTGCCTCCCAACAAGCGCTATCGTTTAACGCCCCTAGCTAGGCACGATGATTTCAATGATGCTCACATAAAGGATAAGAATTGGAACATAAAGAGAGCATCATGAAGAATATGACTAACACATTTAAGTCTAACCCACTTCCTATCAATAGGGATTTTTTGAGCAAAAAATTTATGGGAACAATAATCAACTAGCATAGGAGAGCAAAACAGACATAACTTTAAAACTTTAAGCACATAGAGAGGAAACTTGATATTATTGCAATTCATACAAGCATATATTCCTCCCTCATAATAATTTTCAGTGGCATCATGAATGAATTCAAAAATATAACCAGCACCTAAAGCATTCTTTTCATGATCTACAAGCATAGAAATTTCATTACTCTCCACATAAGCAAATTTCTTCTCATGAATAATAGTGGGAGCAAACTCAGCAAAATAATTATCATGTGAGGCATAATCCAATTGAAAACTAAAATCATGATGAAAAGATTCATGGATATCATTATTCTTTATAGCATACAAGTCATCACAATAATCATCATAGATAGCAACTTCGTTCTCATAATCAATTGGAACCTCTTCCGGAATAGTGGGTTCATCACAAAATAAAGTCATGACCTCTCCAAATCCACTTTCATCAATATAATCATCATAAATAGGAGGCATGCTTTCATCATAGTAACTTTGTTCATCAAAACTTGGGGGACAAAAAATATCATCTTCATCAAACATAGTTTCCCCAAGCTTGTGGCTTTGCATATCATTAGCATCATCGATATTCAAGGAATTCATACTAACAACATTGCAATCATGCTCATCATTCAAATATTTAGTGCCAAACATTTTAATGCATTCTTCTTCTAACACTTGAGCACATTATCGGAATCCTTATTCTCATGAAAGACATTAAAAAGGTGAAGCATATGAGGCATCCTTAATTCCATTTTTTTGTAATTTTCTTTTATAAACTAAACTAGTGATAAAACAAGAAACTAAAAGACTCGATTGCAATATCTAAAGATATACCTTCAAGCACTCACCTCCCCAGCAACGGCGCCAAAAAAGAGCTTGATGTCTACTACACAACCTTCTTCTTGTAGACGTTGTTGGGCCTCCAAGTGCAGAGGTTTGTAGGACAGTAGCAAATTTCCCTCGAGTGGATGACCTAAGGTTTATCAATCCGTAGGAGGCGTAGGATGAAGATGGTCTCTCTCAAGCAACCCTGCAACCAAATAACAAAGAGTTGCTTGTGTCCCCAACACACCCAATACAATGGTAAATTGTATAGGTGCACTAGTTCGGCGAAGAGATGGTGATACAAGTGGTATATGTATGGTAGATAATAGTTTTAGTAATCTGAAAATATAAAAACAGCAAGGTAACGAATGATAAAAGTGAGCGTAAACGGTATTGCAATGCGTTGAAACCGGGCCTAGGGTTTATACTTTCACTAGTGCAAGTTCCCTCAACAATACTAACATAATTGGATCACATAACTATCCCTCAAAATGCAACAAAGAGTCACTCCAAAGTCACTAATAGCAGAGAACAAACAAAGAGATTATGGTAGGGTACGAAACCACCTCAAAGTTATTTTTTCCAATCAATCCATTGGGCTATTCCTATAAGTGTCACAAACAGCCCTAGAGTTCATACTAGAATAACACCTTAAGACACAAATCAATCAAAACCCTAATGTCACCTAGATACTCCAATGTCACCTCAAGTATCCGTGGGTATGATTATACGATATGCATCACACAATCTCAGATTCATCTATTCAACCAACACATAGGACCTCAAAGAGTGCCCCAAAGTTTCTACCGGAGAATCACGATGAAAATGTGTGCCAACCCCTATGCATAGGTTCATGGGCGGAACCCGCAAGTTGATCACCAAAACATACATCAAGTGAATCACGTGGTATCCCATTTTCACCACAGATACGCACGGCAAGACATACATCAAGTGTTCTCAAATCTTTAAAGACTCAATCCGATAAGATAACTTCAAAGGGGAAACTCAATCCATTACAAGAGAGTAGAGGGGGAGGAGAAACATAAGATCCAACTATAGTAGCAAAGCTCGCGATACATCAAGATCGTTCCAAATCAAGAACACGAGAGAGAGAGAGAGAGAGATCAAACACAAAGCTACTGGTACATACCCTCAGCCCCGAGGGAGAACTACTCCCTCCTCGTCATGGAGAGCACCGAGATGATGAAGATGGCCACCGGAGAGGGATTGCCCCCTTCGGCAGGGTGCCGGAACGGGTCTGGATTGGTTTTCGGTGGCTACAGAGGCTTCTCGCGGCGGAACTCCTGATCTATTGTGTTCCCTGATCGTTTTAGGGTATATGGAGATATATAGGCGGAAGAAGTACATCAGGGGAGCCATGAGGGGCCCACGAGGGTGGAGGGCGCGCCCAGGGGGGTGGGCGCGTGTAGCGACCAAACCTCAAATAGTCTGATCTATGTGCTCCGGTGTCATCCCTGGATCAGTAATGCTGACACCACACAGTACTCGGAGGATTTATAACGGAGTAGCAATCACACACTTATTACATCGAGTGTCTCAATAGAGAACTATTACAATAAATATGGCTTAAGGCCATCTAATAACGATAACAGCGGAAGGCTTGGAAGATAAGTGAGTCCATCAACTCCAACGGCATCACTGAGTATAGAACCACGACCTAAAAACTCCTTAATCGTCGTCTGAAAAGTCTGCAACATTAACGTTGCAGCCCGAAACAGGTCAGCACATGGAATATGCTGGCAAGGTAACACATAGAGAGTAATGGAATGAAACAGCTATACTATATGCATATTTGGCTGGTGGAAAGCTCTATGGTTACAGTTTTGCGTAAAGCCAATTTTTCCCTACTGCAAAGGAATAAATTTATTTAACTATCATGGTAGTTGTTAAACATTGAGAATGGTTGACAGCATCCTCAATCCCAATTAAAGTAATCATCATTAAACAAAACCCAACAAACTTAATTTAGAGTAACATGTTGAGATTCACATGATAATCCAGGTACTAGATACTCAAGATGTCCATAACCGGGGACACGGCTAACCATGATTAGTTTATTACACTCTGCAGAGGTTTGCGCACTTTTCCCCACAAGACTCGATCGCCTCTGTTTGGTTTCTCGCACTACATGGTGTTTGAGAAGACGGATGACCGAGACATAGTCTTTCAGAAGCACTAGCACCTTACGATCGGGTAGACCGTACCACCTACATCCCCTACATCTGCTAGTCTACCACTGTAAGAGTTCGCATGACTTAATCAACTATGCTAGAGCCCATAATAGCTTGTGGCTGCACACGGAAGTTTCTAGCATGAATAATCTCATGATCCCTTTGAGCCTGGGTGGCGGTCCAAAAGAAAACAGGCAAATCCTGGATTACCCAGGTGCCTCAATCCACCCAGATGTGTGTTTAAGTTGCCACCTTAGATAAACCATTAATTAACAATCTCAAATCTGTCATGGATATCACTCACCCAATCCATGTCTACTAGCATAGCATGGCATAATAAGCAAACGTAGAAGTAACTCCCAAAGGTTTGATAATAAACAGGTAATAGGTACTACCTCATCTATTTCCCATCCCACAATTTAATTAGATCATAATCATGCAATGTTCGAGGATTTGATCTAATGCAATAAAACAGGGTAGTATAAAAGATATGATCAAAGTGTTACTTGCCTTGCTGATGATCCGCGAAACCTAGAGATTCGAAGTAACAGGCGGCGCACTCCGAGTATTCTATCACAGACAAACAAACAAGCATACAATAAGTACTCATCTAATGCACGGGTAAAACTCGAATAAGAGATCTAACCAGAAAGTTCAACTTAAGAACTCCGGTTTGCAAAAAGAATCAAATCGAACAAAGCAACGAAAGTCAAACGGCGAAAGAAAACAACTTCGTTCTACTAATCTGGATCTAAGGCAATTTTTACAGTAGCAAAAACTTGTTTAAGTTGGTTAAACGGATAGAGCGTTTCGAGACGAAACTCCAGGCGCTTGAATCGCCTAATTCCGATAAACGAGCGAAAAGTTATACTAAAACGAAAATTGGATCAGAAATCGCGATCAGAAAAATCGCGGATTTAATCCAAGAAAAAGAAAAATGACGAACGTTCGCTAGAACGAACGAACGAACGAACGCTCGCTATTTAAATAAATCGGAAAAACCGATCTATTTTAAAAAAATGAAACTAAAAAAACTGATGAAAAACCGACGGAAAAACCGAACGATTTTTTCGAGAGAAAAAAACGGCGACACGGATTTCGAGGCGAGGCGAACCTCGGGCGGCGGGTCGGCGGCGGCGGTGGCGAGGCGGCGCGGCGCGACGGCGGCGGCGGCTGGCGGCTCGGGCGGCTAGGGTTTCGGGGGGCGGCGGCTGGGCCTCGGGCTGGCTCCCCCCGGCTTATAAAGCCTAGTCGGGCCGGAGTCCTGGTCGAACACGGCCCGTAGGTCGGTTCGTTTTTTTAAAAAAAAAAATTATGCGCAGAAGAAAAATAGAAAGAAATACTAAACGGACTCCAAAAATCCCGAAATAAATTTTCTCGGGCTTCTAAAATCAAGCCGCACAAGGTGAACATTTATTTGGGGCCTAAATGCAATTTTGAAAAACGCATATTTTTCCTAAATTCAAATAAAATACCGAAAAACTCCAAAATAAAATCTTATTTGATTTTATTATTAAATCCTCAATATTTCCTTATTTTGGGAAAGTCATTTTATTCCCTCTCTCATATTTTTGTAATAGAAATAATTGATGATAAAATTATAAAATTCAAATGATCCTATTCTCAAAATTTGAGAAAACTCAAATATGAAAATAAAGAATTTCCCAACTCTCTCCGTGGGTCCTTGAGTTGAGTAGAAATTTCTAGGATCAAACCAAAGGCAAATAAAATATGATATGCAATGATGATCTAATGTATAACATTCCAAATTGAAAATTTGGGATGTTACAAACCTAACCCCCTTAAGATGAATCTCGCCCTCGCGATTCGGGTTGGCTAGAAAATAGGTGAGGGTGATCTTTGAGCAAATCTTCTTCTCGCTCCCAGGTGGCTTCATCCTCTGTGTGGTGGCTCCACTGAACCTTGCAAAACTTGATAACCTTGCTGCGAGTGACTTGGCTGGCAAACTCAAGAATCTTAACTGGTTTCTCCTCATAGGTCAAATCGTTGTTCAACTGAATTGTTTCCAATGGCACCGTGTCTCTCAAAGGTATGTCAGCCATCTCCGCGTGACACTTCTTCAATTGAGAAACATGGAACACATCATGAACTCCTGACAATCCTTCGGGCAATTCCAACTTGTAGGCCACTTCTCCCATACGCTCCAAAACTCGGTATGGTCCTACAAATCGTGGCGCTAACTTTCCTTTAACCCCAAAACGCTTTGTTCCCCGAAGTGGAGATACTCGAAGATAAGCTCTATCTCCAACTTCGTAAACAGTCTCCTTGCGTTTAGAATCTGCATAACTCTTCTGTCTGGACTGGGCTACCCTGAGCCTTTCGCGAATCAATTTCACCTTCCGTTCAGACTCTTTAATCAAATCAGGTCCAAACAATTGGCGGTCTCCAACTTCGTCCCACGACAACGGTGTCCTGCACCTCCTTCCGTACAAAGCTTTGAAAGGGGCCATTTTTAAACTGGTTTGGTAACTGTTGTTGTAAGAGAACTCTGCATATGGCAAGTTGTCGTCCCAACTAGATCCATAATCTAGCGCACAAGCTCTCAGCATATCCTCCAAAATCTGATTGACTCTCTCGGTCTGTCCATCTGTCTGTGGATGAAAAGCCGTACTGAATTCTAGCCTGGTACCCAAAGTTTCATGCAACTGCTTCCAGAACCTTGAGGTAAACTGGGTTCCTCTATCTGATACGATACTCCTCGGAACTCCATGCAAACATATGATTCTGGTCATGTATATCTTTGCTAACTTAGCACTTGTGTAAGTTGTCTTTACAGGGATGAAATGAGCTACTTTCGTCAATAGATCAACTACAACCCAAATCGAGTCATAGCCTGAATGAGTCCTGGGTAATCCCGTGATAAAATCCATACCTAACTTATCCCACTTCCATTCGGGTATCGGCAATGGTTGTAACAATCCTACTGGCTTTTGATGCTCTGCCTTTACTCTCTGACACACATCACAAACTGCTACATACTCCGCAATATCCTTCTTCATTCTGGTCCACCAGAAAATATCCTTCAAATCCAAATACATCTTAGTATTTCCTGGGTGAATCGAATATGGTGAATCGTGTGCCTCTTGCAGAATCAACTTCCTGATCTCCGGGTCATTGGGCACATAAACACGGTCTTCAAACCATAGAGTATCGTGCTCATCCTCACGAAATCCCTTAGCCTTTACCTTGCTAAGTTTCTCCTTAATAGAAGCAATCTCCTTGTCAGTCTTCTGAGCTTCTCTGATTCTATCCATCAAAGTTGACTGAATTTCCAATGCTGCGACATAGCCTCTCGGAACTATTTCCAAAGATAATTCTCAAAGATTTTCGGCTAACTCTCTTGGAATTTCTCCTGTCATTAATGTATTGACATGGCTCTTACGGCTTAATGCGTCAGCTACTACATTAGCCTTTCCGGGATGGTAATGCAATCTCATATCATAATCCTTGATGAGCTCCAACCATCTCCTTTGTCTGAGGTTTTAACTCCTTCTGTGTGAAAATGTATTTCAAACTCTTATGATCCATGTACACCTCACAATGGTTTCCAATGAGGAAATGTCTCCATGTTTTCAATGCATGCACTACGGCTGCTAACTCCAAATCATGCGTAGCATAATTCAACTCATGGGGTTTCAGTTGTCTTGAGGCATACGAAACAACTCTCCCTTCCTGCATAAGCACTGCTCCAAGTCCTCGACGTGAAGCGTCGCAATACACCTCATAATCCTTGGTCTGGTCTGGCAAAATCAACACGGGTGAAGTAACCAAGCGTTTCTTCAACTCCTGGAAACTAGCCTCACATTCTTCCGTCCATATGAACTTGGTATCTTTCTTCAACAACTCCGTCATAGGCTTCGCAATCTTTGAGAAATTCTCAATAAATCTCCGGTAGTATCCTGCGAGTCCAAGAAAACTCCGGATCTCTCCAACTGTTGTTGGTGCTTCCCAATTTGTCACAGTGTCAACCTTTGTGGGGTCAACTGCTATTCCTTCTCCGGATATAACGTGTCCGAGGAATCCTACTTCCTTTAACCAAAACTCACATTTGCTGAACTTGGCATACAACTGATGTTCTCTGAGCTTACCAAGTACCAAACGCAAATGCTCTTTATGCTCCTCTTCGTTCTTTGAGTAAACCAAGATATCATAAATGAACACTACGACGAACTTATCCAAAAACTCCATAAACACTTTGTTCATCATGTTCATAAAATATGCCGGTGCGTTAGTCAGACCAAATGACATAACGGTATACACGTACAGCCCATACCTGGTGGTAAAAGCTGTCTTAGGTATATCCTGTTCCTGAATCTTCAACTGGTGGTATCCTGATCGCAGATCGATCTTGGAAAACACCTTAGCTCCTTGTAATCGATCAAACAGATCATTGATCATTGGTAGTGGGTACTTGTTCTTGATCGTTACTTCATTCAATCCTCGATAATCAACAACCATCCTTAACGATCTATCCTTCTTCTCCACTAGAAGTACTGGCGATCCCCAAGGCGAAGAACTTGGGCGAATATATCCTTTATCCAGTAACTCCTTAATCTGCTTCTTAATTTCCACCAAATCCTTTGCAGGCATCCTGTATGGTCTCTTTGATATTGGCCCTGTGCGTGGCAATAGCTCAATCAAAAACTCAATATCTCTATGCGGTGGCATGCCTGGCAACTCTTCTGGAAATACTTCAGGGAAATCCCTTACCACTGGTACTTCCTCCTGCACAACTCCTGTTAAGCAATTTACTTGAGTCCTCTTTGGCACATGTCGGGATACATACTTGATCCTTCTCCCTTCTGGGGTGGTAAGCAAAATTGACTTACTAGCACATTCAATATTCCCTTCATACTTTGATAACCAATCCATGCCTAATATCACATCCAATCCTTGGGATTCCAATACTATAAGGTCTGAGGGAAAAACATAGTTACCAATCCTTAATGGTAACCGATCACACCATCGACTGGCCATATATTCTGCTCCAGGCGAGGTTACTAACATGGGTGACCTAAGGGCTTGGGTTGACAGGTTATACTTATCCACAAATCCCCTTGAGATGTATGAATGTGATGCACCAGTATCAAAAAGAACGAGTGCAGTAAATGACTTAACCAAAAACTTACCTATTACTGCATCAGGCTGAGCTTCAACCTCCTCCACGCTAACGTGGTTCACCTGCCCCCTGTTGAAAGGGTTCGGCTTCTTCCCAGAGCTTCCATTGCTATTTCCATTTTGTAATCCAGGACATTCATTGGCATAATGTCCGGTCTTCGAACACTTAAAGCAAGTGACTTGGCTCAGGTCTTTCTTGGCTGGGGTTGATGGGTTGGTGCGATTCTGGCCGTTGCTTCCTCCATTCCCATTACCATTCTTGGTGCCGTTGTGATTGTGTGAGCTACCTCCTCCATGGGTATGCTGAAAATGTCCTCCCGGTCTAGGGGTAAAACGTGGCTTCTGCTAAGCTCCTGAATTCTACTTTCCTTGTCCATACTTCCTCTTGCGGTTCTCAATTTGCTGTTGCTTGCCTTCAATCATAAGAGCATGGTCTACCAACTCCTGGTAGTTGTTGAAGGTTGCTACCATCAACTGCATGCTCAACTCATCATTCAGTCCTTCCAGAAACTTCTCCTGCTTAGCTGCATCCGTAGCAACGTCATCTGGGGCATAACGTGCTAATTTACTAAAGTCCTCCACATACTGACCAACTGTCTTTCCTCCTTGGCACAAGTTGCGAAACTCACGCTTCTTCATGGCCATAGCTCCTGCTGAAACATGGGCAGTACGAAAAGCCTGCTGAAACTGGTCCCATGTGACAGTGTCGACAGGGAAAGTGGCTGTGAAATTCTCCCACCATGATGCTGCGGGTCCTTCAAGCTGATGTGCGGCAAACTTCACCTTCTCCGCATCTGTGCATCCTGTTGTGGTCAACTCTCTAGTTGTCTTGCGGAGCCAATCATCTGCTACTATCGGCTCAGTGCTACTGGAAAACACCGGCTGATTCAGCCTAAGAAAACGGGCTAAGTGATCAACAGGTGGTGGTGGTGGTGGGTTATTGTTGTTGTTCCCCTGATTCTGATTCTGGACTAGCAACTGCATCAATGTGTTCTGCTGCTGGATCAACTGGGTGAGCTCCGGTGGAAAGGTAAATCCGGGGTCACGTCTCGGAGGCATCTGAGGTTTTAGAAAAGATGAGAGTTAAGAATAGAGGGGGTCTAAATAGAAAACACTACCCATATGCACATGAGGCAAAAGCAAACAATTCACTTCATTCAATCAAACAAGGGCATACAATCGATCTAACTATCGCAAAAGTGCTCGGACTAGTATATTTACATGGTGGACTACTACTACTGATGAGGTGGTCTACTAGA
Organism: Triticum urartu; assembly: GCF_056163025.1. Taxonomy (NCBI): domain Eukaryota; kingdom Viridiplantae; phylum Streptophyta; class Magnoliopsida; order Poales; family Poaceae; genus Triticum; species Triticum urartu. Next base: position 499,106,661 of record NC_141878.1, read on the forward strand.
AATATTCTTCGGTTGCAGACTCCATGATATCTGCTCCGGCTTCATCAACATAGTCATCCTCACTATCATCTGGGTCTGAGTCGGTGTCGTTGATGATGATGTAGTCTTCCGGGCGAATCTCCTTGGGTTCTTCGTCTTCATCTACTGGTGTAGGGCCTCCCATAAATATCCCGATCTTCACTGTTAGGTCGGCATTCTTATCCACTAATACTTCAATTTCTTCTTCATAATCTTCACATGTAGCCTTGAGTTCTTCCTCCAGTTCCTTGATTCTTGTCCTTGCCTTCTTCAGATCTATCATGTCGGAGCACATCTGGTTCTCCTGACGTCGAATGTGCTGGTTTAATTCCTGGATAAAAGCTGCAATGGATCTATCCTTTCTGGTGCTGATCATCTCCCAGTGCGCATCTCGGCGCCCACAAATTTGGTAGATAGTATCCTTGAGATCATTGCGGTAGACTTCTCCAATGCATCCCATGGCGATGTGAGCTGCCATGCTCTTTCCTAGATTCCAAGTTGGTGCATCGAAAGAAAACTCTATAGGCTCAGTGACTGGCATGAATGTCCTTCCTGGAACTTGAACTTGAATCATCCAGCGCTCTTCTTCAGGTAAAGTGGCGTTGTAGGTTCCGGTGAAACTTGGTACTCTGATGTTCAGGTATCTAGTGACTTCCTTCAAGTGACGTCCAAAGGGTGTATCTTCATCCGGTTGCGTGAACTTGTTCCTTGCATCCGCCATCCTAAAAGAGTAGAAAATATGAGAGGTCAGAAGAGAAGAGAGTGAATAGTGATCTAGGTCTTTAGTTTAGTGGTCGTGTCCTACAGTCAGCGTGTGCTCTGATACCATCTCTGTAGAGACCAGACCTCAAACAGTCTGATCTCTGTGCTCCGGTGTCATCCCTGGATCAGTAATGCTGACACCACACAGTACTCGGAGGATTTATAACAGAGTAGCAATCACACACTTATTACATCGAGTGTCTCAATAGAGAACTATTACAATAAATATGGCTTAAGGCCATCTAATAACGATAACAGTGGAAGGCTTGGAAGATAAGTGAGTCCATCAACTCCAATGGCATCACTAAGTATAGAACCACGACCTAAAAACTCCTTAATCGTCGTCTGAAAAGTCTGCAACATTAACGTTGCAGCCCGAAACGGGTCAGCACATGGAATATGCTGGCAAGGTAACACATAGAGAGTAATGAAATGAAACAGCTATACTATATGCATATTTGGCTGGTGGAAAGCTCTATGGTTACAGTTTTGCGTAAAGCCAATTTTTCCCTACTGCAAAGGAATAAATTTATTTAACTATCATGGTAGTTGTTAAACATTGAGAATGGTTGACAACATCCTCAATCCCAATTAAAGTAATCATCATTAAACAAAACCCAACAAACTTAATTTAGAGTAACATGTTGAGATTCACATGATAATCCAGGTACTAGATACTCAAGATGTCCATAACCGGGGACACGGCTAACCATGATTAGTTTATTACACTCTGCAGAGGTTTTCACACTTTTCCCCACAAGACTCGATCGCCTCTATTTGGTTTCTCGCACTACATGGTGTTTGAGAAGACGGATGACCGAGACATAGTCTTTCAGAAGGCTAGCACCTTACGATCGGGTAGACCGTACCACCTACATCCCCTACATCTGCTAGTCTACCACTGTAAGAGTTCGCACGACTTAGTCAACTATGCTAGAGCCCATAATAGCTTGTGGCTGCACACGGAAGTTTCTAGCATGAATAATCTCATGATCCCTTTGAGCCTGGGTGGCGGTCCAAAAGAAAACAGGCAAATCCTGGATTACCCAGGTGCCTCAATCCACCCAGATGTGTGTTTAAGTTGCCACCTTAGATAAACCATTAATTAACAATCTCACATCTGTCATGGATATCACTCACCCAATCCATGTCTACTAGCATAGCATGGCATAATAAGCAAACGTAGAAGTAACTCCCAAAGGTTTGATAATAAACAGGTAATAGGTACTACCTCATCTACTTCCCATCCCATAATTTAATTAGATCCTAATCATGCAATGTTCGAGGATTTGATCTAATGCAATAAAACTGGGTAGTAGAAAAGGTATGATCAAAGTGTTACTTGCATTGCTGATGATCCGTGAAACCTAGAGATTCGAAGTAACAGGCGGCGCACTCCGGGTATTCTATCGCAGACAAACAAACAAGCATACAATAAGTACTCATCTAATGCACGGGTAAAACTCGAATAAGAGATCTGACCAGAAAGTTCAACTTAAGAACTCCGGTTTGCAAAAAGAATCAAATCGAACGAAGCAACGAAAGTCAAACGGCGAAAGAAAACAACTTCGTTCTACTAATCTGGATCTAAGGCAATTTTTACAGTAGCAAAAACTTGTTTAAGTTGGTTAAACGGATAGAGGGTTTCGAGACGAAACTCCAGGCGCTTGAATCGCCTGATTCCGATAAACGAGCGAAAAGTTATACTAAAACGAAAATCGGATCAGAAATCGCGATCAGAAAAATCGTGGATTTAATCTGAGAAAAGGAAAAACGACGGACGTTCGCTAGAACGAACGAACGGACGACTGCTCGTTATTTAAATAAATCCGAAAAACCGATCTATTTTAAAAAAACTGACGTAAAACCGACGGAAAAACAGAACGATTTTTTCGGAAAAAAACGGCGGCATGGATTTCGAGGCGAGGCGAACCTCGGGCGGCGGGTCGGCGGCGAGCGCGGGCGCGAGGCGGCGCGGCGCGACGGCGGTGGCAGCTAGGGTTTCGGGGGGCGGCGGCTGGGCCTCGGGCTGGCTCCCCCCCCCCCCGGCTTATAAAGCCTAGTCGGGCCGGAGTCCTGGTCGGACACGGCCCGTAGGTTGGTTCGTTTTTAAAAAAAAATTACGTGCAGAAGAAAAATAAAAAGAAATACTAAACGGACTCCAAAAATCTCGAAATAAATTTTCCCGGGCTTCTAAAATCAAGCCGCACAAGGTGAACATTTATTTGGGGCCTAAATGCAATTTTGAAAAAACGCACATTTTTCCTAAATTCAAATAAAATAACAAAAAACTCCAAAATAAAATCTTATTTGATTTTATTATTAAATCCTCAATATTTCCTTATTTTGGGAAAGTCATTTTATTCCCTCTCTCATATTTTTGTAATAGAAATAATTGATGATAAAATAATAAAATTCAAATGATCCTATTCTCAAAATTTGAGAAAACTCAAATATGAAAATAAAGAATTTCCCAACTCTCTCCGTGGGTCCTTGAGTTGCGTAGAAATTTCTAGGATCAAACCAAAGGCAAATAAAATATGATATGCAATGATGATCTAATGTATAACATTCCAAATTGAAAATTTGGGATGTTACAACGCGCCCCCTGCCTCGTGGCTTCCTCGTTGCTTCCCTTGCGTGGACTCCAAGTCTCCCGGGTTGCTTTCCTTCCAAAAATAAGTTCCGTGAAGTTTCAGGTCAATTGGACTCCGTTTGATTTTCCTTTTCTGCGATACTCTAAAACAAGGAAAAAACAAAAACTGGCATTGGGCTCTAGGTTAATAGATTAGTCCCAAAAATCATATAAAATAGCATATAAATGCATATAAAACATCCAAGGTTGATAATATAATAGCATGGAACAATCAAAAATTATAGATACGTTGGAGACGTATCAAGGTATCAATCCAGTAGGAGGCTACGCGCGAGTCCCTCGTACCTGCACAAAACAAATAAATCCTCGCAACCAACGCAAATAGGGGTTGTCAATCCCTATAAGGCCACTTACGAGAGTGAGATCTGATAGATATGATAAGATAATATTTTTGGTAGTTTTATGATAAAGATGCAAAGTAAAATAAACGCAAAGTAAATAGCAAAGGAAATAACTAAGTAGTAGGAGATTAATATGATAATGATAGACCCGGGGGCCATAGTTTCACTAGTGGCTTCTCTGGAGAGCATAAGTATTCTACGGTGGGTGAACAAATTATTGTTGAGCAATTGACAGAATTGAGCATAGTTGTGAGAATATCTAGGTATGATCATGTATATAGGCATCACGTCCGAGACAAGTAGACCGACTCCTGTCTGCATCTACTACTATTACTCCACTCATCGACCGCTATCCAGCATGCATCTAGAGTATTAAGTTAAAAACATAGTAACGCCTTAAGCAAGATGACATGATGTAGAGGGATAAACTCATGCAATATGAAGAAAACCCCATCTTGTTATCCTCGATGGCAACAATACAATACGTGCCTTGGTGCCCCTACTGTCACTGGGAAAGGACACCGCACGATTGAACCCAAAGCTAAGCACTTCTCCCATTGCAAGAAAGATCAATCTAGTAGGCCAAACCAAACTGATAATTCGAAGAGACTTGCAAAGATAACCAATCATACATAAAATAATTCGAAGAAGATTCAAATATTATTCATAGATAGACTTGATCATAAACCCACAATTCATCGGTCTCAACAAACACACCGCAAAAAGAAGATTACATCGAATAGTTCTCCACAAGAGAGGGGGAGAAGATTGTAATGAGATCCAAAAAGAGAGAAGAAGCCATCTAGCTACTAACTATGGACCCGTAGGTCTGAGGTAAACTACTCACACTTCATCGGAGGGGCTATGGTGTTGATGTAGAAGCCCTCCGTGATCGATGCCCCCTCCGGCGGAGCTCCGGACAGGCCCCAAGATGGGATATCGTGGATACAGAAAGTTACGGCGGTGGAATTAGGGTTTTGGCTCCGTGGCTGATTGTTTGGGGGTACGTAGGTATATATAGGAGGAAGGAGTACGCCGATGGAGCAACAGGGGGCCCACGAGGGTGGAGGGCACGCCTGGGGGGGTAGGCGCGCCCCCTACCTCGTGGCCTCCTCTTTTCTTTCTTGACGTAGGGTCCAAGTCTCCCGGGTCTTGTTCGTTGAGAAAATCACGTTCCCGAAGGTTTCATTCCGTTTGGACTCCGTTTGATATTCCTTTTCTTCGAAACACTAAAATAGGCAAAAAAAACAGCAATTCTGGGCTGGGCCTCCGGTTAATAGGTTAGTCCCAAAAATAATATAAAAGTGGATAATAAAGCCCAATAATGTCCAAAGAGTAGATAATATAGCATGGAGCAATCAAAAATTATAGATACGTTGGAGACGTATCAAGCATCCCCAAGCTTAAATCCTGCACGTCCTCGAGTAGGTAAATGATAAAAACAGAATTTTTGATGCGGAGTGCTACTTGGCATAATTTTAATGTAATTCTTCTAAATTGTGGTATGAATATTCAGATCCGAAAGATTCAATACAAAAGTTCATATTGACATAAAAATAATAATACTTCAAGCATACTAACTAAGCAATTATGTCTTCTCAAAATAACATGGCCAAAGAAAGTTCATCCCTACAAAATCATATAGTTTAGTCATGTTTCATTTTCGTCACACAAGAATGCTCTCATCATGCACAACCCCGATGACAAGCCAAGCAATTGTTTCATACTTTTAGTAATCTCAAACCTATAAACTTTCATGCAATATATGAGCGCGAGCCATGGACATAGCAGTATGGGTGGAATAGAATATAATGAGGGGGGTTATGTGGAGAAGACAAAAAAGGAGAAAGTCTCACCTCAATGAGGCTAATCAATGGGCTATGGAGATGCCCACCGATTGATGTTAATGCAAGGAGTAGGGATTGCCATGCAACGGATGCACTAGAGCTATAAATGTATGAAAGCTCAACAAAAGAAACTAGTGGGTGTGCATCCAACTTGCTTGCTCACGAAGACCTAGGGCACTTGAGGAGGCCCATTGTTGGAATATACAAGCCAAGTTCTATAATGAAAAATTCCCACTAGTATATGAAAGTGACAAAACAAGAGACTCTCTATCATGAAGATTACGGTGCTACTTTGAAGCACAAGTGTGGAAAAGGATAGTAACATTGTCCCTTCTCTCTTTTTCTCTCATTTTTTTGGGCCTTCTCTTTTTTATGGCCTTTCTCTTTTTTCTTTTTCATATGGCCTTTCTCTTTTTTATGGCCTTTTTTTATATTCCTCAATTGGGACAATGCTCTAGAAAATGATGATCATCACACTTCTATTTATTTACAACTCAATGATTACAACTCGATACTAGAACAAAGATGACTCTATATGAATGCCTCCGGCGGTGTACCGGGATATGCAATGGACCAAGAGTGACATGTATGAAAGAATTATGAATGGTGCTTTTGCCACAAATACTATGTCAACTACATGATCATGCTAAGCAATATGACAATAATGAATGTGTCATGATGAACGGAATGATGGAAAGTTGCATGGCAATATATCTCGGAATGGCTATGGAAATGCCATAATAGGTAGGTATGGTGGCTGTTTTGAGGAAGATATAAGGAGGTTTATGTGTGAAAGAGCGTATCATATCACGGGGTTTGGATGCACCGGCGAAGTTTGCGCCAACTCTCAATGTGAGAAAGGGCAATGCACGGTACCGAAGAGGCTAGCAAGTATGGAAGGGTGAGAGTGCGTATAATCCATGGACTCAACATTAGTCATAAAGAACTCACATACTTATTGCAAAAATCCACAAGTCATCAAAAACCCCGGTACTACGCACATTCTCCTAGGGGGATAGATTGGTAGGAAAAGACCATCGCTCGTCCCCGACCGCCACTCATAAGGAAGACAATCAAATAACACCTCATGTTTCAAATTTGTTGCATAACGTTTACCATACGTGCATGCTACGGGACTTGCAAACTTCAACACAAGTATTTCTCAATTTCACAACTACTCAACTAGCACGACTTTGATATTATTACCTCCATATCTCAAAACAATCATCAAGCATCAAACTACTCTTAGTATTCAAAACACTCTTAAGAAAATTTTACTAACTTTGAATACCTGTCATATTAGGATTTTAAGCAAATTACCATGCTATTAAGACTCTCAAAATAATCTAAGTGAAGCATGAGAGATCAATAGTTTCTATAAAACAAATCCACCACCGTGCTCTGAAAGATATAATTGAAGTACTAAAGCAAAACTATATAACTCAAAAGATATAAGCGAAGCACATAGAGTATTCTAACAAATTCCAAATCATGTATGGCTCTCTCAAAAGGTGTTTACAGCAAGGATGATTGTGGTAAACTAAAAGGCAAAGACTCAAATAATACAAGACGCTCCAAGCAAAACACATATCATGTGGCAAATAAAAATATAGCTCCAAGTAAAGATACCGATAGAAGTAGACGAAAGAGGGGATGCCTTCCGGGGCATCCCCAAGCTTTGGCTTTTAGGTGTCCTTAGATTATCTTGGGGGTGCCATGGGCATCCCCAATCTTAGATCTTTCCACTCATTGTTCCATAATCCATCAAATCTTTACCCAAAACTTGAAAACTTCACAACACAAAACTTAAAGTAGAAAATCTCGTGAGCTCCGTTAGCGAAAGAAAATAAAAGACCACTTCAAGGTACTGTAATGAACTCATTCTTTATTTATATTGGTGTTATAACTACTGTATTCCAACTTCTATATGGTTTATAAACTATTTTACTAGCCATAGATTCATCAAAATAAGCAAACAACACACGAAAAACAGAATCTGTCAAAAACAGAACAGTCTGTAGTAATCTGTAGCTAGCACAAGATCTGGAACCCCAAAAATTATAAAATAAATTTCTGGAAGTGAGGAATTTATATATTAATCATCTGAAAAAATAATTAACTAAATATCACTTTCCAAATAAAAATGACAGCAGTTCTCGTGAGCGCTAAAGTTTCTGTTTTTTACAGCAAGTTCAACAAGACTTTCCCCAAGTCTTCCCAACGGTTCTACTTGGCACAAACACTAATTAGACACAAAAAACAACCAAAACAGAGGCTAGATAAATTATTTATTACTAAACAGGAGCAAAAATCAAGGAATAAAAATAAAATTGGGTTGCCTCCCAACAAGCGCTATCGTTTAACGCCCCTAGCTAGGCATAACAAGCAAGAATATATCTAGGTATTGCCATCTTTGGTAGGCAATCCATAAGTGGCTCGCATAATAGATTCATAAGGTAATTTAATTTTCTTTCTAGGAAAGTGTTCCATGCCTTTCCTTAATGGAAATTGGAATCTAATATTTCCTTCCTTCATATCAATAATTGCACCAATCGTTCTAAGGAAAGGTCTACCAAGAATAATAGGACATGAAGGATTGCAATATATGTCAAGAACAATAAAATCTACGGGCACATAATTCCTATTTGCAACAATAAGAACATCATTAATTCTTCCCATAGGTTTCTTAATAATGGAATCCGCAAGGTGCAAGTTTAGAGAGCAATCATCAAAATCACGGAAACCTAACAAATCACACAAAGTCTTTGGAATCGTGGAAACACTAGCACCCAAATCACATAAAGCATAGCATTCATGATCTTTAATTTTAATTTTAATAATTGGTTCCCACTCATCATAAAGTTTTCTAGGGATAGAAACTTCCAATTCAAGTTTTTCTTCATAAGATTGCATCAAGGCATCAACGATATGTTTAGTAAACGCTTTATTTTGACTATAAGCGTGAGGAGAATTTAGCACAGATTGCAACAAGGAAATACAATCAATCAAAGATCAATTTTCATAGTTAAATTCCTTGAAATCCATAATAGTGGGTTTAGCAACATCTAGGGTTTTAATTTCTTCAATCCCACTTTTATCAATTTTAGCATCAAGATCAACAAATTCTAAATTCTTGGAATGCCTTCTAGGTAAAGGTGGATCATATTCAGTCCCATCATTATCAAGATTCATATTGCAAAACAAAGATTTAATAGGGGACACATCAATAACTTTTAGATCTTCATCTTTATTTTCATAGGAACTAGAAGAACACGCTCTTATAAAGGCATCTTTCTTAGCACGCATCCTAGCAGTTCTTTCTTTGAACTCATCAATGGAAATTCTCATGGCTTTGAGAGACTCATTGATATCATGCTTAGGTGGAATAGATCTAAGTTTCAAAGAATCAACATCAAGAGAAATTCTATCAACGTTCCTAGCCAAATAATCAATCTTAAGCCATTTTTCTTCAATCATAGCATTAAAATTCTTTTGCAAAGTAATAAATTATTTAATATTAGATCCAAAATCAGAGGGCATCTTATTATAATTTCAATAAGAATTGTTGTAGGAATTACCATAATTATTAGAGGAATTACTAGGATAAGGCCTAGGGTTGAAATTTCCTCTATACGCGTTGTTACCAAAATTGTTCCTACCAACAAAATTCACATCCATAGATTCATTATTATTCTCAATCAAAGTAGACACGGGCATATCATTAGGATCAGAAGAAACACTCTCATTAGCAAATAATTTCATAAGTTCATCCATCTTTCCACTCAAAACATTAATTTCTTCTATCGCATGCACCTTTTTATTAGTAGATCTTTCAGTATGCCATTGAGAATAATTAACCATAATATTATCTAGGAGTTTAGTAGCTTCTCCTAAAGTGATTTCCATAAAAGTGCCTCCCGCGGCCGAATCTAAAAGATTTCTAGAAGCAAAATTCAATCCGGCATAAAAAATTTGTATAATCATCCACAAATTTAAACCATGAGTAGGGCAATTACGTATCATTAATTTCATTCTCTCCCAAGCTTTTGCAACATGTTCATGATCAAGTTGCTTAAAATTCATAATATCGTTTCTAAGAGAGATGATCTTAGCGGGAGGAAAATACTTAGAGATAAAAGCATCTTTGCACTTGTTCCATGGATCAATACTATTTTTAGGCAAAGATGAAAACCAAGCTTTAGCATGATCTCTAAGCGAAAAAGGAAATAGCTTCAATTTAACAATATCATTATCCACATCTTTCTTCTTTTGCATGTCACACAAATCAACGAAGTTATTTAGATGGTTAGCGGCATCTTCACTAGGAAGGCCGAAAACGGATCTTTCATGACAAGATTCAGCAAAGTAGTATTAATTTCACAAGATTCAGCATCAGTAAGAGGAGCAATCGGAGTGCTAATAAAATCATTGTTGTTGGTATTGGTGAAGTCACACAATTTGGTATTGTCTTGAGCCATCGTGACAAGCGAACAAACTAACACACAAGCAAACAAAAAGCAAGTAGGCAAAAAGAGGCAAATAGAGAAACAGAGGGAGGATAGAGAGAGAGGGCGAATAAAACGGCAAGGGTGAAGTGGAGGAGAGGAAAACGAGAGGCAAATGGCAAATAATGTAATGCGGGAGATAAGGGTATGTGATGGGTACTTGGTATGTTGACTTTTGCGTAGACCTCCCCGGCAACGGCACCAGAAATCCTTCTTGCTACCTCTTGAGCACTGCGTTGATTTTCCCCGAAGAGGAAGGGATGATGCAGCAAAGTAGCGTAAGTATTTCCCTCAGTTTTTTAGAACCAAGGTATCAATCCAGTAGGAGGATACGCGCGAGTCCCTCGTACCTACACAAAACAAATAAATCCTCGCAACCAACGCAAATAGGGGTTGTCAATCCCTATAAGGCCACTTACGAGAGTGAGATCTGATAGATATGATAAGATAATATTTTTGGTATTTTTATGATAAAGATGCAAAGTAAAATAAAGGCAAAGGAAATAACTAAGTAGTAGGAGATTAATATGATAAAGATAGACCCGGCGGCCATAGGTTTCACTAGTGGCTTCTCTCGAGCGCGTAGGTATTCTATGGTGGGTGAACAAATTACTGTTGAGCAATTGACAGAACTGAGCATATTTATGAGAATATCTAGGTATGATCATGTATATAGGCATCACGTCCGAGACAAGTAGACCGACTCCTGCCTGCATCTACTACTATTACTCCACTCATCGACCGCTATCCAGCATGCATCTAGAGTATTAAGTTAAAAACAGAGTAACGCCTTAAGCAAGATGACATGATGTAGAGGGATAAACTCATGCAATATGAAGAAAACCCCATCTTGTTATCCTCGATGAAAACAATACAATACGTGCCTTGCTGCCCCTATTGTCACTGGGAAAGGACACCGCAAGATTGAACCCAAAGCTAAGCACTTCTCCCATTGCAAGAAAGATCAATCTAGTAGGCCAAACCAAACTGATAATTCGAAGAGACTTGAAAAGATAACCAATCATACATAAAAGAATTCAGAGAAGATTCAAATATTATTCATAGATAGACTTGATCATAAACCCACAATTCATCGGTCTCAACAAACACACCGCAAAAAGAAGATTACATCGAATATTTCTCCACAAGAGAGGGTGAGAACATTGTATTGAGATCCAAAAAGAGAGAAGAAGCCATCTAGCTACTAACTATGGACCCGTAGGTCTGAGGTAAACTACTCACACTTCATCGGAGGGGCTATGGTGTTGATGTAGAAGTCCTCCGTGATCGATGCCCCCTCCGGCGGAGCTCCGGAATAGGCCCCAAGATGGGATATCGTGGATACAGAAAGTTACGGCGGTGGAATTAGGGTTTTGGCTCCGTGGCTGATCGTTTGGGGGTACGAAGGTATATATAGGAGGAAGGAGTACGTCGGTGGAGCAACAGGGGGCCCACAAGGGTGGAGGGCGCGCCTGGGGGGTAGGCGCGCCCCCCTACCTCGTGGCCTCCTCTTTTCTTTCTTGACGTAGGGTCCAAGTCTCCCGGGTCTTGTTCATTGAGAAAATCACGTTCCCGAAGGTTTCATTCCGTTTGGACTCCGTTTGATATTCCTTTTCTTCGAAACCCTAAAATAGGCAAAAAAAAAACAGCAATTCTGGGCTGGGCCTCCTGTTAATAGGTTAGTCCCAAAAATAATATAAAAGTGGATAAGCCCAATAATGTCCAAAACAGTAGATAATATAGCATGGAGCAATCAAAAATTATAGATACGTTGGAGACGTATCACATGACATCCTTCATTTGAGCCCAAGTAGTGATGGGTGGTTCACCTTTTGCCTCTCGACGGTCAATGACTTGTTCCCACCAAATGAGGACATAGTCTTGGAACTCAAGGGATGCCATCGCGATCTTCTTCTCTTCTTCAAAGTTATGCAAGCGGAAGATTTTGTCGACCTTCAATGCCCATGAAAGGTACTCTTCGGGATCATTGCTTCCATTGAACTTGGGCATGGTGAACTTTAGCTTGCCGTAGCATTGCTCTTCATTGTGTTCGGGTCGGGGATAATGACGTCCTTGACGAGGAGGGTCGTCTCTCACAACTTGCTCTTGTCATGGAGGATTTCCAATGTTAACTTTCTCCTGTTGAACTTGATGTTGTTGGCGAGCTTGTGGAGCTTGACGACGCAATCGAGCTTGATAGTTCCTCTCTTGAACTTCTTCGTGAAGCGCTTCTTGATGTTCACGAGCTTGTCGGCCTCGGTTGGCTACGACCCGACTTGATTCTCGGAGGGCTTGTTGCGCCTCAACTGCTTGAGCTTCTCGCAATTGTTGTTCTTGACGTTGTGCCTCGGCATCTTGTGCTTCTTGGTGTAGTCGCGCTCGCTCTTCCTCTTCGTGTTGGCGTTGTCATTGTCGTTCTCGTGCTTGCGCAAAGGTAGCTTGGTTTTGACGATGTCGTTGTTCTTGAGAGTTGTTGTCGTGTAGAGGGTTGCGGTTTTCTTGACGATCTTGGCGAACAGCACGACGAAGAGTGTTAGATGTCAGTGTACTTGAGCCGGAGATGGTGTAGTCAGAGTGTCGACTTGAGCGGCTCCGTCTTGATGAGGACGAAGTGGAAGAAGAGCCGTTGAGCAACAAAGCACAAATCTCATCCATTCTTGCATCGTTCTCTTGCTTGTGGTCGTCAAGCTTGTGGTCGAAGTAGTCTCTTGTACATTGCTCAGAGAGTCGCAAGTCGGTGGCGAAGTTGAAGATGCGTTCGCTCATTGCTTGTTGCTCTTGATGCAAAGCACGTTGTGCACCAAAGAGGTGGCTCTTTGTGACGTAGGAGTTCATGCCATTGTCTTGCCCGATGAAGAGTGGGTTGGTAGAAGTACTTGGCCTATCCATCATTCCAAGGGAAATATGTGAGTGGGAGAAAGAGAAGAACGTATACCAAATGTACCTTGACCGATGTTGAAGATGGATCAAAGATCACTCCAATGTGGAACAAGGAAATAGCACAATTGGTACCAATTCTTGTCGGTTTCTCACACCTAGACAAGTAAAAGCTTGTGGTGGAGCTTGGTTAGGATGGTGGCACAAAATTTGATGCAATTGTTAGTGAGCTTCAATAATGTTGGAAAAGATTCGCAAGTTTGCAATGCAACAAGTAGACCAATAGCAATATATGGTACACGGGAACACACACACAAAGAGATGAATGGGGTCGTGCAACCAAGGATGAGACAAAATGTGGAATCCACCAAAATGCTCTTGTTGCACAACACTAGAGAGACGCTAGCATGATTACAAAATAGGCGGATACGAAGACTTGTGCATAACCTACTAAGAAAAAATGCAACGAATTTTATCCCAAGTAGGCTCTATGTATGGTATTCCGATGATATGATCCAAGATGTTCTAGTATGACAATCTTAATGTTGTATGATGCTATGGTTCTTGCTTAAAAGCTCTTTGCTTATCTTTCCCTTTTGCTTAAAAGCTTGTTTGGCTCTTTGTTGTTTGAGCTCTTTTCTTATGCAATGCTTCACGAACCAAGATACCAATTGTGTATGCGATGACAACCTCGTGACTATTGTTGAGGAAATCGTTAACTGGTAGCTGCTCGGTTGGCTAGCGAATAGGGGATTAATCGGCTAATCGGCAAGTTAATCGGCCATTTAATCAATTAATCGGATGATTTTTCAGTTTATCGGCTACTCGGTGACCCTATGAGTAGGGATTAATCGGCAAGTTAACTGGTTAATCGGATGAATTCTTGAACAGGGGTGACACAAGAGACGATACCAAGATATGCACCAATAATATGATATATATATATATGCAATGTTTAGTATGATCACTAATGTGCACAAGTCACGTTGCCGGCAATACTCAAAGGCTAGTCTCGATGGGTAAGATACGCAAAAGGTAAGGCTATGGTGGTTATCAATGTAATGGCAAGAATGATGTATCACTATACCAAGACGAGGTTACTGTTCTTGCTTATGGTATGGTGTCAAAATGGTGGAGTTGTCGATGACGAATGCGTGGTGAAGGTGAGCGGCGGTGATGTTGATGTCGAACCGTACCAAAATAGCCGAAACACAATAGGACACGGAACCGCAACTCAAATTCTCAAAGCAAAACATGACAAAATTGTCAGAGTTGGTAGGGGTAAGCGATGGTGGTGCTATGCGGAAAGTGGTGGTGGTATGCGGAAGTGTATGTGGGCACCAGAACAAAACTTGTCAAAATTTGGATGGAAAACATGGCGGTGGATGGAAGTGATGCTGCCAAGGGCCGGATGTCCGGGGTGGCCGGATGTCTGAGTGTTCGGGCCGGATGTCTGGGCTCTGGATCTATGGACGAACTCCGCATGGAAAGTGGCAAATCGGGGCAAAATTTGGGGGAATTTGTCGATGGAAATTGGGGAAAAGATAGGGGAAAGCTAGATCTACCTGCAACACATGAAATCCGCGGATCAAATCCAACAAAACTTCATCACACCAATAAATCACAAAAAAAATTGGGGGGCTAGTTTTGTGGGAAATTTTCGAATTAGGGACAAAATCAACAAAACAGGCTAGAAAACACAACGGGGAGGCTCCGAAATCGTGATCAACATGGCTCTATATACCAAGATGATGTAGGATGAAACGCTAGATGGCCGATCTTTCACGAAACGAGCGGATCCCGCGAAGGACACTAAGAACATGAGGGGAAACACAAGGGGAAATCACAAAGGGGAACACAAGTGAAACACTCAAACCAACAAGTATGATCACACATGTGCTAGATCCATGAACACAAAAGGAGATACAAGATCCAAAGTCAACAAGGGAAGATACACGGTAATCGATTCTTCTCCAAAGGAGGTCTTGATGGGGACACCCAAGAGGGGTTCTTGAATCCAAGGGGATCTTCTCCGTAGAGGGGCCGCGGTCTCTCTCATGGAGTAGATCCGTAATGGATGAGCAAAGCTCTACCTCTAAATGAGCTAGTCCTTTGCTAACCCTAAAACGTAGGTAGGAGAAGAGTATATGTAGTCTAGGTGGGCGAAGGGGTACACGGGCCTCGGGCCCTTACACTGTGCGCAAACAGGGGAGGCCGGACGTCTGGGCGTCGGGCCGGATGTCCGGGCTTTCACGAGGGGCTAGATGTCAGGGCTGGGGTGGCCGAACGTCCGGGCTAGAGGCGCTTGTCTTGTTGCTCTCTGGATAGGTGGGGTTCGGATTTCCGGGCGAAGGGCCGGATATCCGGGTGCGCGGGACAGGCCGGATGTTCGGGCTGGTCGCCGGATATCCGGGCCCTGTAGACTTGGCCGCTGGCTCCTTGTTGTTGTTGACACTTCCAGGGGCCGGATGTCCGGGGTCATGGCCGGATGTCCAGGGCCTGGGAGTTGTTCTTGACTCCTTCCATTGGTTCTATTCATCCGTGAACTTGGGGACTTGTCCGTCTTCATGTGCATCTTCAGGAGGGTCCTCCTGGTACCTAATCATGCACAACATCTCGGACTTAGGTAGTAGCCATGTCTCGAGAGGATCATATGTGATGTCACTAAGGAAAGAAGTCACCTCGGTCTCGAGAGCTCTAGCTCTAGCTCGTGTCATAGGTCCTCTTGGCACTTCTTGAGACGATAGTAGGTCCATGGGGATGATCGTAGGATGCTCTGCATCATCTCCCCTCCCTTGGGAAAGATCCGACCTCGGATCGAAATCTTCATCACCATGGTAGGGAGAGAGATCCTTGACGTTGAAGATGTCGCTCACGGAGTACTTGTCGCGTGGAATGTCAATCTTGTAGGCGTTGTTGTTGTAGCATTCAAGCACCTTGAAGGGTCCATCCGCTCGTGGTCAAAGTTTGGACTTGCGTTCGTGGGGAAAGCGGTCCTTGCGAAGGTGTAGCCACACAAGATCTCCAATGTTGAACACCATGGGGTGCTTGTTGATGTTGATCTTGGTCGCAAGTCATTGCACTTGGCGCTCGATGGTGAGCCTTGTATCCTCATGCGCCTTCTTGAGATGGTTCACACATGCACTTGCGTCCATATTGATGCGCTCTTGTAGTGGTAGAGGGAGAATGTCCAAAGGGGACAATGGGTTGAATCCGTAGACGACCTCGAAGGGGGACTTGTCGGTCGTTGAGTGTCTTGCGCGGTTGTAGGCGAACTCGGCGATAGGTAGACACTCCTCCCGCTCCTTGATGTTCTTCTTGATTAGCACGCGAAGTAGAGCGGAGAGTGTGCGGTTGGTCACCTCCGTTTGGCCACCGGATTGTGGGTGGTAAGCCGTGGAGAAGAGTAGCTTGATTCTGAGCTTGGCACATAAGGTTTTCCAAAAGTAGCTTAGGAACTTGACGTCGCGGTCCGAGACTATCGTCTTTGGCACTCCATGTAGACGAAGTATTTCCCTACAAAAGAGATTGGCAACATGTGAAGCATCGTCTATCTTGTTGCATGGTATGAAATGTGCCATCTTAGAGAATCGGTCCACAATAACAAATACGGAATCCTTTCCATTTCTAGTTCTAGGCAAACCAAGTACAAAATCCATGCTAATATCTTCCCATGGTTGACATGGAATTGGGAGAGGCATGTAAAGGCCATGAGATTGAGCTTTAGACTTAGTTTTGCGACATATCGAGCATCGGTTGGTGAAGCGGTTGACGTCGCGAAACATCTTGGGCCAATAATAGTTCTTGGAAAGCATAGCGAATGTCTTGCCGCGTCCAAAATGTCCCATTAGTCCTCCTCCATGAGATTCCTGTAAAATCAATGAACAAATAGAAGACTCGGGATGCAAAGTTTGTTAGCTCTCATAAGATATCCATCTTTGATGTAATAATGATCCGAATAGGTATGCGTCGAACACTTGGCATAAGGAAAAGCAAAAGTAGGATCATGCGCATACAAGTCTTTTATGTGCTCAAAGCCAATGACATCCAATTCAAGTTGAGTAACAATCATGCATATGCAGGAAAGAGCATCCTCCATAATATTTTCCTTACCTTTAATATACTTGATGACATAAGGAAAAGACTCAATGAACTCACTCCATTTAGCATGATGCTTGTTCAACTTAGTTTGACCTTTAAGGTATTTAAGTGTCTTGTGGTCGGTATGGATGAAAAATTCATGAGGGAGAACATAATGTTCCCATTCATGCAAAACTCGCACTAAAGCATATAACTCTTTGTCACAGATGGGGTAATTGAGTTGCGCTCCGGAAAGTTTCTCACTGAAATAAGCTATGGGGTGCTTCTCTTGCGTTAACACACCTCCTATGCCATTACCACTAGCATCACAATGAATCTCAAAGGGTTTGTCAAAGTTGGGTAATGCAAGCACGGGAGCATGAGTAAGCAAATTCTTAAGCTCATTGAATGTGGTATCTTGCGATGGTACCCAAACAAAGGGTGCATTCTTCTTGCTCAAAGAATGCAAAGGTGAAGCAATGGTGCTAAAGTCCTTCACAAATCTACGGTAGAAATCGGCTAAACCAAGGAAGCTACACACTTGTTGCAAGTTGGTTGGTTGGGGCCAAGTTTTAATAGCATTGATCTTAGAGTCATCAACATGAACACCCTTAGAGGATACAACAAAACCCAAGAAAACGAGCTTATCAATGCCAAAAAGGCATTTTTCCATGTTAGCATAGAGATACTCTTTTCGAAGAGTTTGCAAAATGGTTCGAACATGGGTGACATGATCTTTGAGAGATTTGCTAAAAACAAGGATATTGTCGAAGTAGACCACAACAAACTCACCAATATAAGGGTGAAACACATAATGCATAAGACGCATGAAAGTACCCGGTGCTTCCGATAAACCCATAGGCATGACTAACCACTCATACAAACCAAACTTTGTTTTGAAAGCGGTCTTCCATTCATCACCCTCTTGTATGCGGATTTGATAGTAACCACTTTTAAGATCAATTTTGGAAAAAATAGTGGCACCGCTAAGTTCATCTAGCATATCATCAAGGCATGGAATGGGATACCTATAGCGAACGGTGATAGCATTGATAGGTCTACAATCGGAACACATGCGAAAGCTACCGTCTCTTTTTGGCACAAGAATGATTGGAATGGCACAAGGACTCAAACTTTCACGCACATGTCCATGCTCTGTGAGATATTTTACTTGCCTTTGTATTTCTTTGGTTTCTTCGGGGTTGACGCGGTAGGGAGCTTTGTTCGGAAGTGGTGCTCTGGGGATAAGGTCGATGCGGTGCTTGATGCCTTGTAGAGGAGGTAGACCCGGAGGTAGCTCGTCGGGGAAAACATCTTGGAATTCCTGCAAAAGAGAAGACAACACTAAAGGTAAAGTGTGAGAGGTGTTAGCTTTTGGTGCCTCGTCCTTGCACAAAAGGACATAGTGTATGACACTTGATGGGTCCACACACACTTCTCTTATCTCACTTTTGGTGGCAAATAGAACTAAGTTCTTGTTTTCGTTCATCGTGGAGGCACTCGATTTGGGCTTGTGGCGCTCACTCTATTTTTGGTGGTTCGCTCTCTCACTATTCTCTCCACGATGAGTGGTTTGCTTGTCGGCGATCACTTGGCTTGGAGACATAGGGAGAAGTACGTACTCCTTTCCTTTCATCTTGAAGATGTAGTGGTTCGTTCGGCCGTTGTGGATGACACCTCTATCAAATTGCCATGGTTGTCCGAGAAGAAGGTGGCAAACGGTCATTGGAATGACATCACACTCCAAAGTGTCTTCATAAGCTCCGATTTTGAAGGAGACTTGCACTCTATGCTCGACTTGGATGGTGTCGGAGTCGCTTAGCCATTGAACTTTGTAGGGATGTGGATGCTTCATCTTGGGCAATTGTAGCTTGGAGCAAAGTTCTTCACTTGCTAAGTTATGGCAACTTCTTCCATCGATGATGACCTTGACAGACCTTCCATTGATGCCGGCCTTGGTATGAAAGATATGGCATCTTTGGTCTTCTTATTGTTGATGTTGAAGAGTCAAGACCTTGCAGAAAACGAGAGCGGGACTTGAATCTTCGTCACAAAAGACTTGTTCCTCTTCATCGTTCACTTGCCGGTGCATGGCGACTTTCTCAAGTGCTTCTGTTTCTCCTTCACTCATGGAGTCATATGTACCATCGTCGTTGAGGATCATGGTTCGCTTGTTGGTACACTCAAAGGACTTGTGGCCTCGGCCTCCCCATGTGAAGCATTTGAAGGAACTTGTCTTTACGGTCTCATCGGTTGGGGTAAATGATGGTGAAGCTCTCGGCTTGAAGTTGCTTGTAGTAGGATGATGACTTGGAGTTGTCAAAGTTTTCTTGTAACTCGACTTGTTGACGTTGCTTGTAGAAGGCTTGCTTGATGTAGAAGGTGTTGGAGTCGTTGAAGCTTGGGTGTTGGAGAAGCCGTATGACTTGGATGAGAACTTGGCATACTTGAAGTCATCTTGCACTTGACGTTTCGCTTTGGAAGCTTGATGCACTAGCTCGATGAGGTTCGAGTATGGTTGGAAGTCGGCGATCTTCTTGATGGGATGATTGAGTCCATTCAAGAAACGTGCCATAGTTTGCTCATCATCTTCCATGACATTGGCTCGTATCATTGCAATATCCATTTCCTTGTAGTACTCTTCAACGCTCTTGGTTCCTTGCTTGAGGAGTTAGAGTTTCTTGAAGAGGTCGCGGTTGTGGTAGGTTGGCACGAATCGTGATCTCATGACATCCTTTATTTGAGCCCAAGTAGTGATGGGTGGTTCACCATTTGCCTCTCGACGCTCAATGACTTATTCCCGCCAAATGAGGACATAGTCTTGGAACTCAAGGGATGCCATCACGATCTTCTTCTCTTCTTCAAAGTTGTGCAAGCAGAAGATTTTGTCGAACTTCAATGCCCATGAAAGGCACTCTTCGGGATCGTTGCTTCTATTGAACTTGGGCATGGTGAACTTTAGCTTGCCATAGCGTTGGTCTTAATTGTGTTCGGGTCGGGGATGATGACGTCCTTGACGAGGAGGGTTGTTTCTCACAACTTTCTCTTGTCGTGGAGGATTTCCAATGTTAACTTGCTCTTGTTGAACTTGATGTTGTTGGCGAGCTTTGTGGAGCTTGACGACGCAGTCGAGCTTGATAGTTCCTCTCTTGAACTTCTTCACGAAGCGCTTCTTGATGTTCACGAGCTTGTCGGCCTCGGTTGGCTACGGCTCGACTTGATTCTCGGAGGGCTTGTTGCGCCTCAAGTGCTTGAGCTTCTCACAATTGTTGTTCTTGACGCTGTGCCTCGGCATCTTGTGCTTCTTGGTGTAGTCGCGCTCTCTCTTCCTCTTCGTGTCGGCGTTGTCATTGCCGTTCTCGTGCTTGCGCAAAGGTAGCTTGGTTTTGATAATGAGAGTTGTTGTCGTGTAGAGGGTTGCGGTTTTCTTGACGATCTTGGCGCACGGCACGACAAAGAGTGTTAGATGTCGGTGTACTTGAGCCGGAGATGGTGTAGTCACAGTGTCGACTTGAGCGGCTCCGTATTGATGAGGACGAAGTGGAAGAAGAGCGGTTGAGCAACAAAGCACGAATCTCGTCCATTCTTGCATCATTCTCTTGCTTGTGGTCGTCGAGCTTGTGGTCGAAGTAGTCTCTTGTACGTTGCTCGGAGAGTCGCAAGTCGGTGGCGAGGTTGTCGATGCGTTCGCTCATTTCTTTGTTGCTCTTGATGCAAAGCACGTTGTGCACCAAAGAGGTGGCTCTTTGTGACGTAGGAGTTCATGTCGTCGTCTTGCCCGATGAAGAGTGGGTTAGTAGAAGTACTTGGCCTATCCATCATTCCAAGGGAAATATGTGAGTTGGAGAAGGAGAATAACGTATACCAAATGTACCTTGACCGATGTTGAAGATGGATCAAAGATCACTCCAATGTGGAACAAGGAAATGGCACAATTGGTACCAATTCTTGTCGGTTTCTCACACCTAGACAAGTAAAAGCTTATGGTGGAGCTTGGTTAGGATGGTGGCACAAAATTTGATGCAATTGTTAGTGAGCTTCAATAATGTTGGAAAAGATTCGCAAGTTTGCAATGCAACAAGTAGACCAATAGCAATATATGGTACACTGGAACACACACACAAAGAGATGAATGGGGTCGTACCACCAAGGATGAGCCAAAATGTGGAATCCACGAAAATGCTCTTGTTGCACAACACTAGAGAGACGCTAGCATGATTGCACAATAGGCGGATACGAAGACTTGTGCACAACCTATTAAGCAAAAATGTAATGACTTCTATCCCAAGTATGCTCTATGTATGGTATTCCGATGATATGATCCAATATGATCTAGTACGACAATCTTAATGTTATATGATGCTATGGTTCTTGCTTAAAAGCTCTTTGCTTATCTTTCCCTTTTGCTTAAAAGCTTGTTTGGCTCTTTGTTGTTTGAGCTCTTTTCTCATGCAATGCTTCACGAACCAAGATAGCAATTGTGTATGCGATGACAACCTTGTGACACAAGAGATGATACCAAGATATGCACCAATGATATGATATATATGCAATGTTTAGTATGATCACTAATGTGCACAAGTCACGCTGCTGGCAATACTCAAAGGTTAGTCTCGCTGGGTAAGATACGCAAAAGGTCAGACTATGGTGGTTCTCAATGTAATGGCAAGAATGATGTATCACTATATCAAGACAAGGTTACCGTTCTTGCTTATGGTATGGTGTCAAAATGGTGGAGTGGTCGTTATCGATGACGAATCCGTGGCGAAGATGAGCGGTAGTGATGTTGATGTCGAACCGTACCAAAATAGTCGAAAAACAACAGGACACAGAACCGCAACTCAAATTCTCAAAGCAAAACGTGACAAAATTGTCGGAGTTGGTAGGGGTAAGCGATGGTGGTGCTATGCGGAAAGTGGTGGTGCTATGCAGAAGTGTATGTGGGCATTGGAAAAAAATTTGTCGAAATTTGGACAGAAGACGTGGCGGTGGATGGAAGTGATGCTACCAGGGGCCGGATGTCCGGGCTTGGGGGCCGGATGTCTGGGGTGGCCGGATGTCCGGGGGTTCGGGCCGGATGTCCGGGCTCTGGATCCATGGACGAACTCCGCGTGGAAAGTGGCAAATCGGGGCAAAATTCAGGGGAATTTGTCGATGGTAATTGGGGAAAATATGGGGGAAAGCTAGGTCTACTGAAGGAAATATGCCCTAGAGGCAATAATAAAGTTATTATTTATTTCCTTATATCATGATAAATGTTTATTATTCATGCTAGAACTGTATTAACCGGAAACATAATACATGTGTGAATACATAGACAAACAGAGTGTCACTAGTATGCCTCTACTTGACTAGCTCGTTAATCAAAGATGGTTATGTTTCCTAACCATAAACAAAGAGTTGTTATTTGATTAACGGGATCACATCATTAGGTGAATGATCTGATTGACATGACCCATTCCATTAGCTTAGCACCCGATCGTTTAGTATGTTGCTATTGCTTTCTTCATGACTTATACATGTTCCTATGACTATGAGATTATGCAACTCCCGTTTGCCGGAGGAACACTTTGTGTGCTACCAAACGTCACAACGTAAATGGGTGATTATAAAGGTGCTCTACAGGTGTCTCCAAAGGTACATGTTGGGTTGGCGTATTTCGAGATTAGGATTTGTCACTCCGATTGTCGGAGAGGTATCTCTGGGCCCTCTCGGTAATAAACATCACATAAGCCTTGCAAGCATTGCAACTAATGAGTTAGTTGTGAGATGATGTATTACGGAACGAGTAAAGAGACTTACCGGTAACAAGATTAAACTAGGTATGGGATACCGACGATCGAATCTCGGGCAAGTAACATACCGATGACAAAGGGAACAACGTATGTTGTTATGCGGTCTGACCGATAAAAGATCTTCGTAGAAAATGCAGGAGCCAATATGAGCATCCAGGTTCCGCTATTGGTTATTGACCGGAGACGTGTCTCGGTCATGTCTACATTGTTCTCGAACCCGTAGGGTCCGCGCGCTTAAGGTTTCGATGACAGTTATATTATGAGTTTATGAGTTTTGATGTACCGAAGTTAGTTCGGAGTCCCGGATGTGATCACGGACATGATGAGGAGTCTCGAAATGGTCGAGACATAAAGATTAATATATTGGACGGCTATATTCGAACACTGGAAGTGTTCCGGGGAAGTTTCGGATAAAACCGGAGCACCGGGGGGTTACCGGAACCCCTTGGGTGGTTAATGGGCCTCATGGGCCTAAAGTGGAGAAGAGGAGGGGCTGCCAGGGCAGGCCGCGCGCCCCCTCTCCCCCTAGTCCGAATTGGACAAGGAGGGAGGGGCGGCGCCCCCCCTTTTTCCTTCTCTCCTTCCCCCTCTCCTACTTGGACAAGGAAAGGGAGGGGAGTCCTACTCCCGGTAGGAGTAGGACTCCTCCTGCGCGCCTCCTACTAGGGCCGGCAGCACCCCCCCTTGGATCCTTTATATACGGAGGCAAGGGGCACCCCTAGACACACAAGTTGATCCACGTGATCATATTCTTAGCCGTGTGCGGTGCCCCCTTCCACCATAGTCCTCGATAATATTGTAGCGGTGCTTAGGCGAAGCCCTGCGACAGTAGTACATCAAGATCATCACCACGCCATCGTGCTGACGGAACTCTTCCCCGACACTTTGCTGGATTGGAGTCCGGGGATCGTCATCGAGCTGAACGTGTGCTAGAACTCGGAGGTGCCGTAGTTTCGGTGCTTGATCGGTCGGTCCGTGAAGGCGTACGACTACATCAACCAAGTTAACGCTTCCGTTGTCGATCTACAAGGGTACGTAGATCACACTCTCCCCCTCTCGTTGCTATGCATCACCATGATCTTGCGTGTGCGTAGGAAAATTTTGAAATTACTACGAAACCCATCAGTGGCATCCGAGCCTAGGTTATATATGTTGATGTTATATGCACGAGTAGAACACAAGTGAGTTGTGGGCGATATAAGTCATACTGCTTACCAGCATGTCATACTTTGGTTCGGAGGTATTGTTGGACGAAGCGGCCCGGACCGACATTACGCGTACGCTTACGCGAGACCGGTTCTCCCGACGTGCTTTGCACATAGGTGGCTTACGGGTGACAGTTTCTCCAACTTTAGTTGAACCGAGTGTGGCTACGCCCGGTCCTTGCGAAGGTTAAAACAGCACCAACTTGACAAACTATCGTTGTGGTTTTGATGCGTAGGTAAGATTGGTTCTTGCTTAAGCCCGTAGCAGCCACGTAAAAACTTGCAACAACAAAGTAGAGGACGTCTAACTTGTTTTTGCAGGGCATGTTGTGATGTGATATGGTCAAGACATGATGCTAAATTTTATTGTATGAGATGATCATGTTTTGTAACCGAGTTATCGGCAACTGGCAGGAGCCATATGGTTGTCGCTTTATTGTATGCAATGCAATCGCGTTGTAATGCTTTACTTTATCACTAAGCGGTAGCGATAGTCGTGGAAGCATAAGATTGGCGAGACGACAACGATGCTATGATGGAGATCAAGGTGTCGCGCCGGTGATGATGGTGATCACGATGGTGCTTCAAAGATGGAGATCACAAGCACAAGATGATGATGGCCATATCATATCACTTATATTGATTGCATGTGATGTTTATCTTTTATGCATCTTATCTTGCTTTGATTGACGGTAGCATTATAAGATGATCTCTCACTAATTATCAAGAAGTGTTCTCCCTGAGTATGCACCGTTGCGAAAGTTCTTCGTGCTGAGACACCACGTGATGATCGGGTGTGATAGGCTCTACGTTCAAATACAATGGGTGCAAAACAGTTGCACACGCGGAATACTCAGGTTATACTTGACGAGCCAAGCATATACAGATATGGCCTCGGAACACGGAGACCGAAAGGTCGAGCGTGAATCATATAGTAGATATGATCAACATAGTGATGTTCACCAATGAAACTACTCCATCTCACGTGATGATCGGACATGGTTTAGTTGATTTGGATCACGTAATCACTTAGAGGATTAGAGGGATGTCTATCTAAGTGGGAGTTCTTTAAGTAAATTAATTGAACCTAAATTTATCATGAAACTTAGTACCTGATAGTATCTTGCTTGTTTTTGCTTGATTGTAGATAGATGGCTCGTGCTGTTGTTCCATTGAATTTTAATGCGTTCCTTGAGAAAGCAAAGTTGAAAGATGATGGTAGCAATTACACGAACTGGGTCCGTAACTTGAGGATTATCCTCATTGCTGCACAGAAGAATTACGTCCTGGAAGCACCGCTGGGTGCCAGGCCTGTTGCTGGAGCAACACCAGATGTTATGAACGTTTGGCAGAGCAAAGCTGATGACTACTCGATAGTTTAGTGTGCCATGCTTTACGGCTTAGAATCGGGACTTCAACGACGTTTTGAATGTCATGGAGCATATGAGATGTTCCAAGAGTTGAAGTTAATATTTCAAGCAAATGCCCAGATTGAGAGATTTGAAGTCTCCAATAAGTTCTATAGCTGCAAGATGGAGGAGAACAGTTCTGTCAGTGAGCATATACTCAAAATGTCTGGGTATAATAATCACTTGATTCAATTGGGAGTTAATCTTCCAGATGATTGCATCATTGACAGAATTCTCCAATCACTGCCACCAAGCTATAAGAGCTTCGTGATGAACTATAATATGCAAGGGATGAATAAGACTATTCCCGAGCTCTTCGCAATGCTGAAAGCTGCGGAGGTAGAAATCAAGAAGGAGCATCAAGTGTTGATGGTCAACAAGACCACTAGTTTCAAGAAAAAGGGCAAAGGGAAAAAGAAGGGGAACTTCAAAAAGAACAGCAAGCAAGTTGCTACTCAAGAGAAGAAACCCAAACCTGGACCTAAGCCTGAAACTGAGTGCTTCTACTGCAAGCAGACTGGTCACTGGAAGCGGAACTGCCCCAAGTATTTGGCGGATAAGAAGGATGGCAAGGTGAACAAAGGTATGTGTGATATACATGTTATTGATGTGTACCTTACTAATGCTCGCAGTAGCACCTGGGTATTTGATACTGGTTCTGTTGCTAATATTTGCAACTCGAAACAGGGACTACGAATTAAGCGAAGATTGGCTAAGGACGAGGTGACGATGCGCGTGGGAAACGGTTCCAAAGTCGATGTGATCACAGTCGGCACGCTACCTCTACATCTACCTTCGGGATTAATATTAGACCTAAATAATTGTTATTTGGTGCCAGCGTTAAGCATGAACATTATATCTGGATCTTGTTTGATGCGAGACGGTTATTCATTTAAATTTGAGAATAATGGTTGTTCTATTTATATGAGTAATATCTTTTATGGTCATGCACCCTTAAAGAGTGGTCTATTTTTATTGAATCTCGATAGTAGTGACACACATATTCATAGTGTTGAAGCCAAAAGATGCAGAGTTAATAATGATAGTGCAACTTATTTGTGGCACCGCCGTTTAGGTCATATCAGTGTAAAGCGCATGAAGAAACTCCATACTGATGGACTTTTGGAACCACTTGATTATGAATCACTTGGTACTTGCGAACCGTGCCTCATGGTCAAGATGACCAAAACACCGTTCTCCGGTACTATGGAGAGAGCAACAGATTTGTTGGAAATCATACATACAGATGTATGTGGTCCGATGAATATTGAGGCTCGTGGCGGATATCGTTATTTTCTCACATTCACAGATGACTTAAGCAGATATGGGTATATCTACTTAATGAAACACAAGTCTGAAACATTTGAAAAGTTCAAAGAATATCAGAGTGAAGTAGAAAATCATCGTAACAAGAAAATAAAATTTCTACGATCTGATCGTGGAGGAGAATATTTGAGTTACGAGTTTGGTGTACATTTGAAAAATTGTGGAATATTTTTGCAACTCACGCCACCCGGAACACCACAGCGTAATGGTGTGTCCGAACGTCGTAATCGTACTTTACTAGATATGGTGCGATCTATGATGTCTCTTACTGATTTACCGCTATCGTTTTGGGGATACGCTCTAGAGACGGCCGCATTCATGTTAAATAGGGCACCATCAAAATCCGTTGAGACGACGCCTTATGAGCTGTGGTTTGGCAAGAAACCAAAGTTGACGTTTCTGAAAGTTTGGGGCTGCGATGCTTATGTGAAAAAGCTTCAACCTGATAAGCTCGAACCCAAATCGAAGAAATGTGTCTTCATAGGATATCCAAAGGAAACTATTGGATACACCTTCTATCACAGATCCGAAGGCAAGACTTTTGTTGCTAAATTCGGAAACTTTCTGGAGAAGGAGTTTCTCTCGAAAGAAGTGAGTGGGAGGAAAGTAGAACTTGACGAGGTAACTATACCTGCTCCCTTATTGGAAAGTAGTGCATCATAGAAAACTGTTTCAGTGACACCTACACCAGTTAGTGAGGAAGCTAATGATGATGATCATGAAACTTCAGAACAAGATACTACTGAACCTCGTAGATCAACTAGAGTGAGATCCGCGCTAGAGTGGTACGGTAATCCTGTTCTGGAAGTCATGCTACTAGATCATGATGAACCTACGAACTATGAAGAAGCGATGGTGAGCCCAGATTCCACAAAATGGCTTGAAGCCATGAAATCTGAGATGGGATCCATGTATGAGAACAAAGTATGGACTTTGGTTGACTTACCCGATGATCGGCAAGCAATTGAGAATAAATGGATCTTCAAGAAGAAGACTGACGCTGACGCTAATATTACTGTCTACAAAGCTCGACTTGTCGCAAAAGGTTTTCGGCAAGTTCAAGGGATTGACTACGATGAGACCTTCTCACCCGTAGCGATGCTTAAGTCTGTCCGAATCATGTTAGCAATTGTCGCATTTTATGATTATGAAATTTGGCAGATGGATGTCAAAACTGCATTCCTGAATGGATTTCTGGAAGAAGAGTTGTATATGATGCAACCAGAAGGTTTTGTCGATCCAAAGGGAGCTAACAAAGTGTGCAAGCTCCAGCGATCCATTTATGGACTGGTGCAAGCCTCTCGGAGTTGGAATAAACGCTTTGATAGTGTGATCAAAGCATTTGGTTTTATACAGACTTTTGGAGAGCTTGTATTTACAAGAAAGTGAGTGGGAGCTCTGTAGCATTTCTGATATTATATGTGGATGACATATTACTAATTGGAAATGATATAGAATTTCTGGATAGCATAAAGGGATACTTGAATAAGAGTTTTTCAATGAAATACCTCGGTGAAGCTGCTTACATATTAGGCATTAAGATCTATAAAGATAGATCAAGACGCTTAATTGGACTTTCACAAACAACATACCTTGACAAAATTTTGAAGAAGTTCAAAATGGATCAAGCAAAGAAAGGATTCTTGCCTGTGTTACAAGGTGTAAAATAGAGTAAGACTCAATGCCCGACCACTGCAGAAGATAGAGAGAATATGAAAGATGTTCCCTATGCATCAGCGATAGGATCTATCATGTATGCAATGCTGTGTATCAGACCTAATGTGTGCCTTGCTATAAGTCTAGCAGGGAGGTACCAAAGTAATCCAGGAGTGGATCACTGGACAGTGGTCAAGAACATCCTGAAATACCTGAAAAGGACTAAGGATATGCTTCTCGTATATGGAGGTGACAAAGAGCTCATCGTAAAAGGTTACGTTGATGCAAGCTTTGACACTGATCCGGACGATTCTAAATCGCAAACCGGATACATGTTTACATTAAACGGTGGGGCTGTCAGTTGGTGCAGTTCTAAACAAAGCGTTGTAGCGGGATCTACATGTGAAGCGGAGTACATAGCTGCTTCGGAAGCAGCAAATGAAGGAGTCTGGATGAAGGAGTTCATATCCGATCAAGGTGTCATACCTAGCGCATCGGGTCCAATGAAAATCTTTTGTGACAATACTGGTGCAATTGCCTTGGCAAAGGAATCCAGATTTCACAAGAGAACCAAGCACATCAAAAGACGCTTCAATTCCATCCGGGATCTAGTCCAGGTGGGAGACATAGAGATTCGCAAGATACATGCAGATCTGAATGTTGCAGACCCGTTGACTAAGCCTCTTCCATGAGCAAAACATGATCAGCACCAAGGCTCGATGGGTGTTAGAATCATTACTGTGTAATCTAGATTATTGACTCTAGTGCAAGTGGGAGACTGAAGGAAATATGCCCTAGAGGCAATAATAAAGTTATTATTTATTTCCTTATATCATGATAAATGTTTATTATTCATGCTAGAATTGTATTAACCAGAAACATAATACATGTGTGAATACATAGACAAACAGAGTGTCACTAGTATGCCTCTACTTGACTAGCTCGTTAATCAAAGATGGTTATGTTTCCTAACCATAAACAAAGAGTTGTTATTTGATTAACGGGGTCACATCATTAGGTGAATGATCTGATTGACATGACCCATTCCATTAGCTTAGCACCCGATCGTTTAGTATGTTGCTATTGCTTTCTTCATGACTTATACATGTTCCTATGACTATGAGATTATGCAACTCCCGTTTGTCGGAGGAACACTTTGTGTGCTACCAAACGTCACAACGTAAATGGGTGATTATAAAGGTGCTCTACAGGTGTCTCCAAAGGTACATGTTGGGTTGGCGTATTTCGAGATTAGGATTTGTCACTCCGATTGTCGGAGAGGTATCTCTGGGCCCTCTCGGTAATACACATCACATAAGCCTTGCAAGCATTGCAACTAATGAGTTAGTTGTGAGATGATGTATTACGGAACGAGTAAAGAGACTTGCCGGTAACAAGATTGAACTAGGTATGGGATACCGACGATCGAATCTCGGGCAAGTAACATACCAATGACAAAGGGAACAACGTATGTTGTTATGCGGTCTGACCGATAAAAGATCTTCGTAGAAAATGCAGGAGCCAATATGAGCATCCAGGTTCCGCTATTGGTTATTGACCAGAGACGTGTCTCGGTCATGTCTACATTGTTCTCGAACCCGTAGGGTCCGCGCGCTTAAGGTTTCGATGATAGTTATATTATGAGTTTATGAGTTTTGATGTACCGAAGTTAGTTTGGAGTCCCGGATGTGATCACGGACATGACGAGGAGTCTCGAAATGGTCGAGACATAAAGATTAATATATTGGACGGCTATATTCGGACACTGGAAGTGTTCCGGGGAAGTTTCGGATAAAACCGGAGCACCGGGGGGTTACCGGAACCCCCCGGGGGGTTAATGGGCCTCATGGGCCTAAAGTGGAGAAGAGGAGGGGCTGCCAGGGCAGGCCGCGCGCCCCCTCTCCCCCTAGTCCGAATTGGACAAGGAGGGAGGGGCGGCGCCCCCCCTTTTTCCTTCTCTCCTTCCCCCTCTCCTACTTGGACAAGGAAAGGGAGGGGAGTCCTACTCCCGGTAGGAGTAGGACTCCTCCTGCGCGCCTCCTACTAGGGCCGGCCGCACCCCCCCTTGGATCCTTTATATACGGAGGCAAGGGGCACCCCTAGACACACAAGTTGATCCACATGATCATATTCTTAGCCGTGTGCGGTGCCCCCTTCCACCATAGTCCTCGATAATATTGTAGCGGTGCTTAGGCGAAGCCCTGCGACAGTAGTACATCAAGATCGTCACCACGCCGTCGTGCTGACGGAACTCTTCCCCGACACTTTGCTGTATCGGAGTCCGGGGATCATCATCGAGCTGAACGTGTGCTAGAACTCGGAGGTGCCGTAGTTTCGGTGCTTGATCGGTCGGGCCGTGAAGACGTACGACTACATCAACCAAGTTAACGCTTCCGTTGTCGATCTACAAGGGTACGTAGATCACACTCTCCCCCTCTCGTTGCTATGCATCACCATGATCTTGCGTGTGCGTAGGAAAATTTTGAAATTACTACGAAACCCAACATCTACCTGCAACACATGAAATCCGCGGATCAAATACAACAAAACTTCATCACACCAACAAATCACAAAAAAATTGGGGGGCTATTTTTGTGGGGAGTTTTCGAATTAGGGACAAAATCAATAAAACAAGGCTAGAAAACACTAACGGGGAGGCTCCGAAATCGTGATCAACGTGGCTCTAGATACCAATATGATGTAGGGTGGAAACCTAGATGGCCAATCTTTCACGAAAGGAGCGGATCCCGCGAAGAACACGAGGGGAGACACGAGGGGAAATCACAAAGGGGAACACAAGTGAAACACTCAAACCAACAAGTATGATCACACATGTGCTAGATCCATGAACACAAAAGGAGATACAAGATCCAAAGTAAACAAGGGACGATACACGATAACCGGTTCTTCTCCAAAGAAGGTCTTGATGGGGCCACCCAAGAGGGGGTCTTGAATCCAAGGGGATATTCTCCGTAGAGGGGCCGCGGTCTCTCTTGTGGAGTAGATCCGTAATGGATGAGCAAAGCTCTATCTCTAAATGAGCAAATCCTTTGCTAACCCTAAAATGTAGGTAGGAGAAGAGTATATATAGTCTAGGTGGGCGAATGGGTACACGGGCCTCGGGCCCTTACACTGTGCGCAAACAGGGGAGGCCAGACGTCCGGGCGTCGGGCTGGATGTCCGGGCTTTCACGAGGGGCCGGATGTCTGGGCTGGGGTGGCCGGACGTTCGAGCTGGAGGCGCTGGTCTTGTTGCTCTCTGGATAGGTGGGGTCTGGATTTTTGGGCGAAGGGCCGGATATCCGGGTGCGCGGGACGGGCCGGATGTCCGGGCTGGTCGCCAGATGTCCGGGCCTTATAGACTTGGCCGCTGGCTCCTTGCTGTTGTTGACACTTCCAGGGGCCGGATGTCCGGGGCCTGGGAGTTGTTATTGACTCCTTCCATTGGTTCTCTTCATCCGTGAACTTGGGGACTTGTCCGTCTTCACGTGCATCTTCGGGAGGGTCCTCTTGGTACCTAATCATGCACAACATCTCGGACTTAGGTAGTAGCCATGTCTCGAGAGGATCATATGTGATATCACTAAGGAAAGAAGTCACCTCGGTCTCGAGAGCTCTAGCTCTAGCTCGTGTCATAGGTCCTCTTGGCACTTCGTAAGACGATGGTAGGTCCATGGGGATGATCGTAGGATGCTCCGCATCAGTATATGTGAGTTAGTGTCCCATCAGTGGCACTACACCTTGTCCGTGTCGCCATGCCATTCTATCTAGGTTGCCCGAGATGATGGATCATTGTACCGAGACGCGAACACCCTAAAGGCCCTTACAATTGCGCGACTCTACCGAGCCGTATCAAGTGTGATCTACCGAGGGTGATTTCTTGTTTTTCACTCTCGATGATGACTCTGTAGTGTAGCACATCTAGTGTGATCTACTGAGGGTGATTCCTCGTATTCCACTCTAGGTGGTGACTTTGCTGTGCAGTATATCAAGGTAAACCTATTGAGGGTGATTCCTCCGGTTTCACCTTGATGGTATGGACCTGAACCCCTGACAGTTCCAATGATAAAGACAGGTCGGCCCAAGGGTACCATTGAGAGATAATGTGGCGGAATGACAGGGCAGGTGGAGACCACCTAGGAGAGTGGTGGGCCTGGTCCCTAGTCGTGGTCCGCAAGTTACATAGTCGGAGCGATGACCCTGGTCGTCTCCGCGAGTTACTAATAATACACTAACGGATTTGTGTATTTGATCTGAGTTGGGCTACGTGCTTTTACGCACTAACGATCATGCGGGATAATGGTATATGGGACTGTCGGTGTCAAAACTGGCGGATCTCGGGTAGGGGGTCCCGAACTGTGCGTCTAGGCCGGATGGTAACAGGAGGCAAGGGACACGAAGTTTTACCCAGGTTCGGGCACTCTCGATGGAGGTAAAACCCTACGTCCTGCTTGATTAATATTGATGATATGGGTAGTACAAGAGTAGATCTACCACGAGATCAGAGAGGCTAAACCCTAGAAGCTAGCCTATGGTATGATTGTTGTTGTGTATGTTGGCCTACGGACTAAACCCCTCCGGTTTATATAGACACCGGAGAGGGTTAGGGTTACACAAAGTCGGTTACAATGGTAGGAGATCTACATATCCGTATCGCCAAGCTTGCCTTCCACGCCAAGGAAAGTCCCTTCCGGACACGGGACAGAGTCTTCAATCTTGTATCTTCATAGTCCAGGAGTCCAGCTGAAGGTATAGTCCGGCTATCCGAACACCCCCTTATCCAGGACTCCCTCAGTAGCCCCCGAACCAGGCTTCAATGACGATGAGTCCGGCGTGCAGATTGTCTTCGGCATTGCAAGGCGGGTTCTCCCCCAAATTCCGTGTACCTGTTGAATAAAGTCCGGTTTCTTGTAGATGTTGCGCTCCTTGGCTTCTACGCCCAATAATGGCCGCTTCCCACGTGTCAAACGAATATGAAAAGTCTGAGTGTTTTTACATTCACACCCCTAGCCACGTAAATGAGCTGCCCTATTTAAGGGGACGAGGATTTAGATCCAAACCACATCTTCCCCCCTTCGCAATTGTTCATCAGAGCGCATCTGACAAAGGTCCATTCCACCATGGCCAGCCATCGCAACTCCTCCTTTCGCCCTTCCAGCCCTCAGCCTGGATATTGGGAGAGATGCTCCGTCCCACATAGCGAGCTAGTGACGCTCCAGACCAAGGGATTTCTCCCCCCGGCCTATATGATCCCGGTTCGAGCCGGTCTTGCCATCTATAACGGCGGAAAGCAAGCGGAGAGTGCCCCTAATCCCTCCAAAGGAGAGCGGGTTTGCCTCGTCCCTTATTTAATAAGGGGGCTCGGGTTTCCAATCCATCCATTTCTCTGGGGGCTGCTGGAGTTCTACGGCCTCCAGCTACACAATCTCACGCATGCCTCCGTATTGCATATCGCGGGCTTCGTAGCCCTCTGCGAGCTATTTTTAGGCGTCGAGGCTCATTTCGGGCTATGGAAAAGGTTATTCTGCCTTGTGCCCCGCTCTAAGGAGGGGTCAATGTATCAAGTGGGCGGAGCCGAAGTGTGGCGCATCGCCGGGACCGGATATCTGTCCGGAACCCCAAAGAAGGCATCCGAAGACTGGCCCTCGAAATGGTTTTATATAGAAGACGTCCCGCTGCCGGATCCTGTTCGGATCGGCCTCCCTGAATTCGACAGTGCTCCCTTAAATAAGCGCCTAAGCTGGCGTCCACAGAGCCCTCAGAGGGAAAGTGACAGGGACATCATTTACCTGATGGGCCGAATAAGATTGTTAGCCCATTCCGGACTAACCATGATCGGGGTTATGGCCGAATGCATCATGCGGGGGGTGCAACCGCTTCAGTATAGAAGCCACCCCATGTGGGACTTCAACGGGGAGGACGACGCCACCCGATACGGCCGTAAGGGGCCGGATTCAGCTGCCGCTCTACTAAAGATCTTGTCCACTTTGTATAAGGGAGAAGAGGAGGAATTTCTCTGCGTCAACCCACAGGGTGGATTCTCTATGCACAATCCCCCAAGCTGGGTAAGCGGTCACATTTACTTGCCCATCCGTTTTGTATTCCCATTGTTAAATATTCAATCTGACAACTTCAACGCAGGAACTGCGCCGGGCTGTTAAGGAAATAAGCAGCCCTCCTCCACAACCCGAGGACCCAGGACGGTCCCTCGACCCGGCCTCTCAAGAGGATCCGGACATATCTGTGGAGCTGATTGATGGAGTGTTCCATCAATTGAGCAAGGACAATGCCTTGGTGGCCATTACGGCCGATTACCCAGGGCTAATACCGGCCTCCCAGGTAACTGAGATCGAAGTCCCAGTACCCCGAATAGGTGTCCGCCCTCTCGTGTTTTCAGTTTCCTGATTACAACCGAACTTTGCAGGGGAGGTTTTTGAAGCGGAAGGCCGAACCTGCGGCGACAAGCCAACGAGGGGCCGCAGGGCCCCGTGGGCAGAAAAGAAGTGCAGTCCGGACCGAGGCGTCAACGCAAAGGTATGGCGCCCCCCCCCTTATCCCAGGTTTTATACCTTCGAGGCACATTGACACTCGTGCTCTCTTCAGGACAAAGAGACCTCGCCGGACTATATCCGGAGAGGCTGCCAATCGCGCCTCCACCAGCCAGGCTCCAAAGCCTGGTCCGGAGGCGGAGGCGAACGCAAGGCGCACGCCAGACGCTCCTCCGACGGAGGATGTGGACGGGTTGTCTGCCACCAACTCTGAGGTGGAGAGTGCCATGAACCACAGGCGTCGCCGGACAATTCTTCGCGACGCTTGTTTCTCCCAAGGGGCGTTAGATGCCTTCAACTCGGGAGATGCGTACCTCCGTGCCGCTCAAAATGGTCTAGCCAGGGCCACGGAGCAATATGTAAAAGACATACGGGTAAGAAAATTTTGGTAATTATATATATATATATATCAGTAGCCCCCGAGACTTGAAACAGTTAGAATAACTGATTTAAGGATCATTTGTTATGCAGGTTCTTACAGAAAAGAATTCCCTACTGTCCAAGGAGCTGGAAGAGTGCAAAGCCCAACTTGAGGCCGCACTAGCCGCAGCAGGGGAGCCCAAGGAGACCCCCTCTGGTAATATACACTTTGAAAGATAAGTATTTTGCGAAGCATGGCATGGGTGCGAATCTGACAAATGATTTTGCAGATGGCGCTGGATTGAATCCGGAAAGGCAACACCTCCTACGCCAGCTAAAGGTTGGTGAGAAGGTGCTGACAAAGGTGAGGCGGGAGAAGAACGATCTCCAAGATGCCAACACCAAGCTGGGCGTCGAGCTGAAAGATGTTCGTGCCCAGCTGTCAGACTCCATGAAGGAGAATCAGCGGCTTCGGCGCAGCATATTTAGTAAGTGCTTGAAAGAACCTTTGAAAGAAAGTTCGGCGGGGAAGTCGACTAACAGAGCAATGTCTGTAGGTGTGCTAATAGGTCGTCCTGTAGAGGAGATGCCTGGTTCTACGGGTGACCTTCTTCCCGAGCTCTCGCAACTGCTCGATCGAGTTCGGCAGGCGATGCAAGGCGTCGCCCAGGCCCTGTGGCCATCCGTCTCCATGCCCGAAGGTCTTGGAGAGCTTGCGGAGAAGCTAAAGGGAGCACGACGGCGCTTCCGATTATGGAAGATATCGGCCTGCCGTCAAGGCGCTAGGGAGGCCTGGGCCATGGTGAAGACGCGGTACACAAAGGCTGACCCCAACCACATGGCCGAGGTCGGTCCTGTAGGGCCCGATGGGAAGGAGATCCCTGTAAGCTTAGTATACGGCCAAGTAGAGTTGGCCGCAAAGTATTCCCAGCAGGACTGTAAATTAGACAGCTTGTTAGATGGTATTGAAGAGGAATATAATCAGTCAAAATGACTATGTAATTTAATTGACATTTATAATGCCTTCTAGCCAGATTGTAGATCATTTGTCATGGCCGACCTTTTCGCTTCAGCCTCGGGACCTGATGGTCCGGAGTGTGTCCGAATTCCCATGCGGTTATATAGGAACCGGGGAATGCATGGAGACCAGGCGTAGGGGTCATTAGTGCGTGAACAGACAAGTGCCCGACTAGTTATGTTATATTACATGGTTAGTAAGAAACATCTTCCAGGGATAATAGTTCCGTTAGGGGTTCCTTTCCCTGGGAGGCATGCCCTAAGGTGCATGTCCATGCTGCGAAAAGAAACTCAGGAAAAACATCTGGGGGCATATAGATAAATAAAATAAAAAAAGATCATCTTTAGTTCATCGACCGAATATTCCCTTAAGAACACTAGCTTTCGGCTTCACCCAGTCTGAGGTACACGTCCGGCTGACCCGGCAGTAACAATCGCAGAGGTGCTCCCTTTACCACCTAGCTGAACAATCGGGAACGTAGGGGTAAGCACAGGAGCCAGGCAACCCAGCTTGGCCAAAACTTAAGTCATATCAATGCATATAATGGTGAATAAAAGGTACATGCAGAAGTGTGACACATGTGTTGGGCATGAAGCCCGTATAAATAAGCTTCTGTTTAAAGAAGCCCCCAGGTTTAATGAGCGCGGATAGCGTGTCACTTTATGAGCCTTTAAAGGCTATAAGAGAGAGAGAGAGAGAGAGAGAGAGGAAGAGAAATGTAAGACAGAAAGTATATAAAAATGGACAGAGGAAGGAGACGAACACAGAGTCCGGCGCTAGGCATAGAATTTTCGGAGACGGGCTGCGTTCCATGGGTTCGGCTCGAGTCGGTTATCCGATGCATCCCGCAGGCGATACGCTCCACCGGTCAGGACTTGGTCAATTATGAAGGGACCTTCCCACTTGGGCTTGAGTTTGTCCTTTTTCTTGTCCGGTAGTCGTAGAACTAATTCTCCAACGTTGTAATTTTTGGCACGTACTTCTCTGCTTTGGTATCTTCGAGCCTGCTGTTGATAGAATGCGGAACGGGCTTTTGCCACGTCACGCTCCTCCTCCAATGCGTCCAAGCTGTCCTGCCGATCGAGCTCGGCTTCTCTTTCTTCGTACATGCGCACTCGAGGTGAGTCATGAATTATGTCGCAAGGCAAAACTGCCTCTGCGCCATACACCATAAAGAATGGTGTGTATCCGATGGAGTAATTCGGCGTGGTCCGCAGCCCCCAGAGTACGGAGTCAAGCTCCTCAACCCAGTGCGTGTTAGATTCCTTGAGGGACCACACTAATCTGGGTTTGATGCCGCTCATGATAAGACCATTTGCATGTTCGACCTGGCCGTTAGTTTGTGGGTGATAGACGGAAGCATAATCGAGCTTGATGCCCATGTTTTTGCACCAGAGTTTTACCTCGTCGGCCGTAAAGTTTGTGCCGTTATCCGTGATGATGCTGTGGGGGACGTCGTAACAGTGTACAACCCCGGATATAAAGTCTATCACCGGTCCGGATTCGGCCGTCTTAACAGTCTTGGCTTCTATCCATTTGGTGAACTTATCCACCATGACCAGTAAGTATTTTTGCTTGTGGGTTCCGCCTTTAAGGGGTCCAACCATGTCAAGCCCCCAGACCGCGAAGGGCCAAGTGATGGGGATAGTTTGGAGGGTGGTGGGTGGCATATGGCTTTGGTTTGCAAAGAGCTGGCAACCGGTGCATCGTTGGACTAAGTCCTGGGTGTCTGCCCGGGCCGTCGGCCAATAAAAGCCTGTACGGAAGGCCTTGCTTACAAGGGATACCGCCGAGTCCGGCATGAATTTCAGCCAGGAGGTTCCGCCCTTCCTCTTCGGAGATGCACCTTTGAAGGACTCCGGTAGTGCTTTTCTTATAAAGCTCTCCCTCGTGGACTTTGTAAGCTTTGGATCGCCGCACTATGCAGCGTGCCTTATTTTGGTCCTCGGGGAGTTCCTGCCTAGTAAGGTAGGCGAGGAATGGTTCCGTCCATGGGGCGATAACGGCCATTATTACATGGGCTGAAGGTGTTATTTCATTGGCAGAGTCTCCGATTGTGTCGGAATGTTCGGTATCGGGCAGTGCGGTTGGGTCCGGGCTGTTATTGTTTGGCTCCCCTTCCCATACTACGGATGGCTTGAACAGCCTTTCCAAGAAGATGTTGGGGGGGACTACATCGCATTTTACGCCGATGCGTGCCAGGACATCTGTCGCCTGATTATTTTCCCGGGCTACATGGTGGAATTCAAGCCCTTCGAACCAAGCTGACATTTTTAGGACGATGTTGTGGTAAGCTGCCATTTTGGATCCTTGGCATCGAAGTCTCCATTTATTTGGGATATTGCGAGGTTCGAGTCCCCGCGCACCTCTAGGCGTTGAATGCCCATGGATACTGCCATCCGGAGACCATGTAAAAGGGCCTCATATTCGGCTGCATTGTTGGAGTCCGTGTACATAATCTGGAGTATGTATTGAACTGTGTCTCCTGTGGGGGACGTCAAAACGATGCCAGCCCCTAGTCCGGCCAACATCTTGGAGCCGTCGAAATGCATGATCCAATTTGAATATGTGTCGTACTCTTTAGGGAGTTCGGCCTCCGTCCATTCTGCGACGAAGTCGGCCAAGACTTGCGACTTGATGGATTGTCGTGGCTTATAAGTTATGTTGAATGGGAGGAGCTCAATGGCCCATTTTGCAATCCGGCCCGTTGCGTCACGGTTGTTTATAATATCGTTAAGTGGTACTTCCGAGGCTACTATTATTGAACACTCTTGAAAGTAGTGTCGTAGCTTCTGGGATGCCATGAATACCGCGTACGCAATCTTTTGGTAATGTGGGTACCGTGATTTGCAGGGAGTGAGGACAGTGGACACATAATAGACCGACTTTTGAAGGGGGAATTTGTGTCCGTCCGCTTCTCGTTCGACGACGAGCACTGCGCTTACAACCTGATGTGTTGCTGCAATGTATAATAGCATTGGTTCGCCAATGTTTGGCGCGGCCAGGACTGGGTTTGTTGCCAGTATGGCTTTTATTTCGTCGAGTCCGGCTATGGCTGCATCCGTCCATTCGAAGTGTTCGGTGCGCCGAAGGAGGCGGTAAATGGGTAGGGCCTTTTCTCCCAAGCGGGAGATAAAGCGGCTTAGAGCCGCCACGCATCCGGTTAACTTTTGTATTTGTTTGAGATCCTTTGGGATATCCAGTTGCGATAGAGCTCGGATCTTGGCTGGATTTGCTTCAATTCCTCTACCGGATACAATGAAGCCCAAGAGCTTTCCGGCTGGAACGCCGAAAACGCATTTTTTCGGGTTGAGCTTGATGTCGTATGTTCGGAGGTTATCAAATGTGAGCCTCAAGTCGTCTACTAGAGATTCGACATGTCTTGTTTTGATGACCACATCATCTACATATGCCTCCACTGTTTTGCCGATCTGGTTTGCAAGACATGTCTGAATCATGCGCTGATATGTTGCGCCGGCGTTTTTGAGCCCGAAGGGCATCGTGTTGAAGCAGAATGGGCCGTATGGTGTGATAAATGCCGTTGCGGCTTGGTCTGGTTCTGCCATCTTGATTTGATGGTAGCCGGAATATGCGTCGAGGAAACACAATGAATCATGTCCTGTGGTAGCGTCGATAATTTGATCGATGCGGGGGAGGGGGAAGGGATCCTTTGGGCAAGCCTTGTTAAGGTCTTTAAAATCAACACACAGGCGCCAGGATTTGTCCTTCTTTGGTACCATCACCAGGTTTGCTAGACAGTCCTGATGTTTTATATCTCTGATGAATCTGGCCTCCAATAGCTTTGCTAGCTCCTCTCCCATGGCTTGTCTCTTAGGTTTGGAAAAACGCCGAAGAGCCTGTTTGACAGGTTTGAATCTTGTTTGGATATTTAAGCTGTGCTCGGCCAGCCTGCGTGGGATTCCTGGCATGTCTGAAGGGTGCCAGGCGAAAATGTACCAGTTCTCTCGTAGGAACTCTCGCAGTGCGGCGTCTACATCAGGGTTTAACTGTGCCCCGATGGAAGCTATTTTGTTGGGGTCCGTTGGATGGACTTGGAATTTGACTATTTCGTCCGCCAAATTAAAGGAGGTGGACTTGGATCTTTTGTCAAGTACCACATCGTCCCTATTCATCGTAGAGCGCAGCGCAGTCAGTTCCTTAGCCACTAGGGCTTCGGATAGTGCCTCGAGGGCCACTGCGGCTGTCTTGTTTTCGGCGCGGAGTGCTATGTCCGGATCACTAGCGAGAGTGATGATCCAGTTAGGCCCGGGCATCTTGAGCTTCATGTACCCGTAATGGGGTATTGCTTGGAATATTGTAAACGCTTCCCGCCCTAGCAGAGCGTGATAACCGCTGCTGAACGGAGCCACATGGAACGTGATCTCTTCGGACCTGTAATTATCCGGCGTGCCGAACACCACATCTAGTGTGATTTTTCCTGTACAGCGCGCTTCCCGACTGGGGATTATTCCTCTAAAGGTTGTGTTGCTTCGCTCAATGCGGTTCCAGTCTATTTCCATTTTTTGAAGGGTTTCCTCATAAATGAGGTTCAATCCGCTGCCGCCGTCCATGACTACCTTGGTAAGATGAAAGCCGTCCACTATTGGACTAAGGACCAATGCGGCTGGTGCTCGGGCTGTTCGGAATTTAGGTTCATCACTGGCGTTAAAGGTAATAGCCGTGTCACTCCATGGGTTTATTGTTGCTACTTGGTAGACTTCGGCAAGGCTGCGGAGTGTCCTTTTTCGCATATTATTTGATGCGAAAGTCTCGAAGACTGTTAATACCGTATTGGTGTCTCTGGGGTGGCTTTCTGTGGCCTCTGGAATTAGGAGATTTTCGCCAATTTTGGCCACCTGCCGGAGTATCCAACATGCTCTAAGGCTGTGAGTTGGTGTGGCGTCCTCTGTACTGTGAATTTTACAGGGTCCATTAAGCCATCCTTCTAGTACGATTCCATGCCCTGTAGAGGGTTTTTGCTTTTTAGTGCTTGACCCGGGTGTCTGGTGATGATGCACCCTTTTATTTCGGACTGGGTTTGTATTCAGGGCCGGATTGTCCCAAAATTTTATTTCGGTTTTCCAGGCGCTTTCCATCGCACAGTACTTTCGTACAATGGACGCCAAGTCAGCGAAGCGTGTAATATCACGGCGACTTATGGCATTGAGTATTCCCTTGTCCATGCAATTATTGCAGAAAATTGAGATTGCGTCTTCCTCGCGGCAGTCCCTTAGCCTGTTCTTAACCAGGAGGAATCTGGCCCAGTAATGATGTACTATTTCATCGGGTTCTTGCCTGATTTTGGATAGATCGCTTATGTTGGGGTGGGTGGGTGGAATTAAATCCGAAGCCTCACCCCATCTGAGGCTCAGAGGCCGAGGAATTTCTGAACTCGAAAATTTGGATTCCTGGATGTTGTCCAATGAATCCAACCTGTCACCTGACTCTAAGTTCAGGTCTTGAGTGAT
Organism: Triticum urartu; assembly: GCF_056163025.1. NCBI lineage: Eukaryota > Viridiplantae > Streptophyta > Magnoliopsida > Poales > Poaceae > Triticum > Triticum urartu. The sequence continues at coordinate 499,148,531 of NC_141878.1, forward strand.
ATCCTCCCCTCCGCGGGTACCCGGCTTGGAGGGATCGGGAATCCGGACGTAGCGAGTCCTTAAGATAGATGAAGGGTCACTGCACTGTCCCTCTACCACGGCAACATGATGGGTGACTTGGGGAGAGTTAATCTCTCTCAGATCGGGTTTAGGCCCAATCTGGTCATAATCCGTAGCGACTCCCAGGGCGGCGAAGCGATCCAAGAGCCCGTGTATGGAGGAGAGCTCCATTGGATCTAACTGCTCGGCGAGTTCCGAGCTGACATGAAGATTGTTTTCGATGGCTCGAGAGGTCATCGTTGGCACAGAAGCCGAACAGGCGGTCATAAGAAAACCACCTAGCCGGAGGGTTTGGCCGACAGCCAAAGCTCCCTTAGCAACGGTGCCGTCTTTAAAGACGAGGCGAGGCATCCTTCCTGATGACGACGACACAGAGGAACTCTCAATGAAAGCACCAATGTCGGTGTCAAAACCGGCGGATCTCGGGTAGGGGGTCCCGAACTGTGCGTCTAGGCTGGATGGTAACAGGAGGCAAGGGACACGAAGTTTTACCCATGTTCGGGCCCTCTCGATGGAGGTAAAACCCTATGTCCTGCTTGATTAATATTGATGATATGGGTAGTACAAGAGTAGATCTACCACGAGATCAGAGAGGCTAAACCCTAGAAGCTAGCCTATGGTATGATTGTTGTTGTGTATGTGTTGGGGAACGTTGCAGAAAACAAAAATTTTCCTACGTTTTCACCAAGATCCATCTATGAGTTCATCTAGCAACGAGTGATCGGATGCATCTACATACCTTTGTAGATCGCGAGCGGAAGCGTTCAAAGAACGGGGATGAAGGAGTTGTACTCGTCGTGATCCAAATCACCGGAGATCCTAGTGCCGAACGGACGGCACCTCCGCGTTCAACACACGTACGGTCAGCGTGACGTCTCCTCCTTCTTGATCCAGCAAGGGGAAGGAGAGGTTGATGAAGATCCAGCAGCACGACGGCATGGTGGTGGATGCAGCAGTCACCGCAGCAAGGCTTCGCCGAGCTTCTGCGAGAGGGAGAGGTGTAGCAGGGGAGAGGGAGGCGCCAAGGCTTCAGAGTGCGGCTGCCCTCCCCCCCCTTTATATAGGCCCCCTAGGGGGGTGCGCCGGCCCTAGGAGATGGGATCTCCTAGGGGGGGCGGCGGCCAAGGGGGTGGAGGCGCCCCCTCCCCTAGGGTTCCCAACCCTAGGCGCATGGGGGGCCCAAGGGGGGGCGCACCAGCCCACTATGGGCTCGTTCCCTCCCCACTTCAGCCCATGGGGCCCTCCGGGATGGGTGGCCCCACCCGGTGGACCCCCGGGACCCTTCCGGTGGTCCCGGTACAATACCGTTGACCCCCGAAACTCTCCCGATGGCCGAAACTGCACTTCCTATATATAATTCTTCACCTCCGGACCATTCCGGAACTCCTCGTGACGTCCGGGATCTCATTCGGGACTCCGAACAACTTTCGGGTTACTGCACACTCATATCTCTACAACCCTAGCGTCACCGAACCTTAAGTGTGTAGACCCTACGGGTTCGGGAGACATGTAGACATGACCGAGATGACTCTCCGGTCAATAACTAACAGCGGGATCTGGATACCCATGTTGGCTCCCACATGCTCCTCGATGATCTCATCGGATGAACCACGATGTCGAGGATTCAAGCAATCCTGTATACAATTCCCTTTGTCAATCGGTACGTTACTTGCCCGAGATTCGATCGTCGGTATCCCAATACCTCGTTCAATCTCGTTACCATCAAGTCACTTTACTCGTACCGTAATGCATGATCCTGTGACTAGACACTTGGTCACTTTGAGCTCATTATGATGATGCATTACCGAGTGGGCCCAGAGATACCTCTCCGTCATATGGAGTGACAAATCCCAGTCTTGATCCGTGTCAACCCAACAGACACTTTCGGAGATACCCGTAGTATACCTTTATAGTCACCCAGTTATGTTGTGACGTTTGGTACACCCAAAGCACTCCTACGGTATCCGGGAGTTACACGATCTCATGGTCTAAGGAAAAGATACTTGACATTGGAAAAACTCTAGCAAACGAACTATACGATTTTGTGCTATGTTTAGGATTGGGTCTTGTCCATCACATCATTCTCCTAATGATGTGATCTCGTTATCAATGACATCCAATGTCCATAGTCAGGAAACCATGACTATCTGTTGATCAACAAGCTAGTCAACTAGAGGTTTACTAGGGACATGTTGGTGTCTATGCATTCACACATGTATTACGATTTCTGGATAACACAATTATAGCATGAATAAAAGACAATTATCATGAACAAGGAAATATAATAATAATCCTTTTATTATTGCCTCTAGGGCATATTTCCAACAGTCTCTCACTTGCACTAGAGTCAATAATCTAGTTACATTGTGATGAATCGAACACCCATAGAGTTCTGGTGTTGATCATGTTTTACCCTAGGGAGAGGTTTAGTCAACGGTTCTGCGACATTCAGATCCGTATGTACTTTACAAATATCTATGTCTCCATCTTGAACATTTTCACAAATGGAGTTGAAGCGACGCTTGATGTGCCTGCTCTTCTTGTGAAACATGGGCTCCTTGGCAAGTGCAATAGCTCCAGTGTTGTCACATAAGAGTTTGATCGGCCCCGACGCATTGGGTATGACTCCTAGGTCGGTGATGAACTCCTTCACCCAAATTGCTTCATGCGCTGCCTCCAAGGCTGCCATGTACTCCGCTTCACATGTAGATCCCGCCACGACGCTCTGCTTGCAGCTGCACCAGCTTACTGCTCCACCATTCAACATATACACGTATCCGGTTTGTGACTTAGAGTCATCCAGATCTGTGTCGAAGCTAGCGTCGACGTAACCCTTTACGACGAGCTCTTCGTCACCTCCATAAACGAGAAACATGTCCTTAGTCCTTTTCAGGTACTTCAGGATATTCTTGACCGCCGTCCAGTGTTCCTTGCCGGGATTACTTTGGTACCTTCCTACCAAACTTACGGCAAGGTTTACATCAGGCCTGGTACACAGCATGGCATACATAATAGACCCTATGGCTGAGGCATAGGGGATGACACTCATCTCTTCTATATCTTCTGCCGTGGTCGGACATTGAGCTGAGCTCAATTTCACACCTTACAACACAGGCAAGAACCCCTTCTTAGACTGACCCATATTGAACTTCTTCAATATCTTATCAAGGTATGTGCTTTGTGAAAGACCTATGAGGCGTCTTGATCTATCTCTATAGGTCTTGATGCCTAATATATAAGCAGCTTCTCCAAGGTCCTTCATTGAAAAACTTTTATTCAAGTAGGCCTTAATGCTGTCCAAAAGTTCTATATCATTTCCCATCAAAAGTATGTCATCTACATATAATATGAGAAATGCTACAGAGCTCCCACTCACTTTCTTGTAAACGCAGGCTTCTCCATAAGTCTGCATAAACCCAAACGCTTTGATCATCTCATCAAAGCGAATGTTCCAACTCCGAGATGCTTGCACCAGCCCATAAATCGAGCGTTGGAGCTTGCACACCTTGTCAGCATTCTTAGGATCGACAAAACCTTCCGGCTGCATCATATACAATTCTTCCTTAAGGAAACCATTAAGGAACGCCGTTTTGACGTCCATTTGACATATCTCATAATCATAGAATGCGACAATTGCTAACATGATTCGGACGGACTTCAGGTTCGCTACGGGTGAGAAACTCTCATCGTAGTCAACCCCTTGAACTTGTCGATAACCCTTAGCGACAAGCCGAGCTTTATAGATGGTCACATTACCATCCGCGCCTGTCTTCTTCTTGAAGATCCATTTATTTTCTATGGCTCGCCGATCATCGGGCAAGTCAGTCAAAGTCCATACTTTGTTTTCATACATGGATCCTATCTCGGATTTCATGGCTTCCAGCCATTTGTCGGAATCCGGGCCCGCCATCGCTTCTTCATAGTTCGAAGGTTCACCGTTGTCTAACAACATGATTTCCAAGATAGGGTTGCCGTACCACTCTGGTGCGGAACGTGTCCTTGTGGACCTTCGAAGATCAATAGGAGCTTGATCAGAAGTATCTTGATCATCATCATTAACTTCCTCTCTAATTGGTGCAGGCACCACAGGAACATTTTCCTGAGCTGCGCTACTCTCTACTTCAAGAGGCAGTACTTCATCAAGTTCTACTTTCCTCCCACTTACTTCTTTTGAGAGAAACTCTTTCTCTAGAAAGGATCCATTCTTGGCAACAAAGATCTTGCCTTCGGATCTGAGGTAGAAGGTATACCCAATAGTTTCTTTAGGGTATCCTATGAAGACGCATTTTTCCGACTTGGGTTCGAGCTTTTCAGGTTGAAGTTTCTTGACATAAGCATCGCATCCCCAAACTTTTAGAAACGACAGCTTAGGTTTCTTCCCAAACCACAATTCATATGGTGTCATCTCAACGGATTTCGACGGTGCCCTATTTAAAGTGAATGCGGCAGTCTCTAAAGCATAGCCCCAAAATGATAGCGGTAAATCAGTAAGAGACATCATAGATCGCACCATATCTAATAGAGTGCGATTACGACGTTCGGACACACCATTACGCTGAGGTGTTCCAGGCGGCGTCAGATGTGAAACTATTCCACATTTTCTTAAGTGTGTGCCAAATTCGTGACTCAAGTATTCTCTCCCATGATCTGATCGCAAGAACTTGATTTTCCTGTCACGTTGATTCTCAACCTCACTCTGAAATTCCTTGAACTTTTCAAAGGTCTCAGACTTATGTTTCATTAAGTAGACATACCCATATCTACTCAAGTCATCAGTGAGGGTGAGAACATAACGATAGCCACCGTGAGCCTCAACGCTCATTGGACCGCACACATCAGTATGTATGATTTCCAATAAGTTGGTTGCTCGCTCCATTGTTCCTGAGAACGGAGTCTTGGTCATTTTACCCATGAGGCATGGTTCGCACGTGTCAAATGATTCATAATCAAGAGACTCTAAAAGTCCATCTGCATGGAGCTTCTTCATGCGTTTGACACCTATGTGACCAAGGCGGCAGTGCCACAAGTATGTGGGACTATCATTATCAACCTTACATCTTTTGGTATTCACACTATGAATATGTGTAGCATTACGCTCGAGATTCATTAAGAATAAACCATTCACCATCGGAGCATGACCATAAAACATATCTCTCATATAAATAGAACAACCATTATTCTCGGATTTAAATGAGTAGCCATCTCGAATTAAACGAGATCCTGATACAATGTTCATGCTCAAAGCTGGCACTAAATAACAATTATTGAGGTTTAAAACTAATCCCGTAGGTAAATGTAGAGGTAGCGTGCCGACGGCGATCACATCGACCTTGGAACCATTCCCGAAGCGCATCGTCACCTCGTCCTTCGCCAGTCTCCGACTTATTCCGCAGCTCCTGCTTTGAGTTACAAATGTGAGCAACTGCACCGGTATCAAATACCCATGAGCTACTACGAGTACTGGTAAGGTACACATCAATTACATGTATATCACATATACCTTTTGTGATGCCGGCCTTCTTGTCCGCTAAGTATTTGGGGCAGTTCCGCTTCCAGTGACCACTTCCCTTGCAATAAAAGCACTTAGTCTCGGGCTTGGGTCCATTCTTTGGCTTCTTCCTGGCAGCTTGCTTACCGGGCGCGGCAACTCCCTTGCCGTCCTTCTTGAAGTTCTTCTTACCCTTGCCTTTCTTGAACTTAGTGGTTTTATTCACCATCAACACTTGATGTTCCTTTTTGACTTCTACCTCTGCTGATTTCAGCATTGCAAATACTTCAGGAATGGTCTTTTCCATCCCCTGCATATTGAATTTCATCACAAAGCTCTTGTAGCTCGGTGGAAGCGACTGAAGGATTCTGTCAATGACCGCGTCATCCGGGAGATTAACTCCCATCTGAGTCAAGCGGTTATGTAACCCAGACATAGTGAGTATGTGCTCACTGACAGAACTGTTTTCCTCCATCTTACAGCTGAAGAACTTGTCGGAGACTTCATATCTCTCGACCCGGGCATGAGCTTGAAAAACCATTTTCAGCTCTTCGAACATCTCATATGCTCCGTGTCTCTCAAAACGCTTTTGGAGCCCCGGTTCTAAGCTGTAAAGCATGCCGCACTGAACGAGGGAGTAATCATCAGCACGTGTCTGCCAAGCGTTCATAACGTCTTGTTCTGCAGGGAGAGCAGGTGCTTCACCTAGCGGTGCTTGTAGGACATAATCTTTCTTGGCAGCTATGAGGATGATCCTCAGGTTCCGGACCCAGTCCGTATAGTTGCTGCCATCGTCTTTCAGCTTGGTTTTCTCTAGGAACGCGTTGAAGTTGAGGACAACGTTGGCCATTTGATCTACAATACATGTTGTAAAGATTTTAGACTAAGTTCATGATAATTAAGTTCATCTAATCAAATTATTCATGAACTCCCACTCAGATAGACATCCCTCCAGTCATCTAAGTATAACATGATCCGAGTTAACTAGGCCGTGTCCGATCATCACGTGAGACGGACTAGTCAACATCGGTGAACATCTTCATGTTGATCGTATCTTCTATACGACTCATGCTCGACCTTTCGGTCTTCTGTGTTCCGAGGCCATGTCTGTACATGCTAGGCTCGTCAAGTCAACCTAAGTGTTTGCATGTGTAAATCTGTCTTACACCCGTTGTATGTGAACGTTGGAATCTATCACACCCGATCATCACGTGGTGCTTCGAAACAACAAACTGTCACAATGGTGCACAGTTAGGGGAACACTTTCTTGAAATTATTATGAGGGATCATCTTATTTACTACCGTCGTTCTAAGTAAACAAGATGCAAAAACATGATAAACATCACATGCAATCAAATAATAGTGACATGATATGGCCAGTATCATATAGCTTCCTTTGATCTCCATCTTGGGGCTCCATGATCATCTTGTCACCGGCATGACACCATGATCTCCATCATCATGTCTCCATGAAGTTGCTCGCCAACTATTACTTCTACTACTATGGCTAACACATTTAGCAATAAAGTAAAGTAATTTACATGGCGTTTCTCAATGACACGCAGGTCATACAAAAAATAAAGACAACTCCTATGGCTCCTGCCGGTTGTCATACTCATCAACATGCAAGTCGTGATTCCTATTACAAGAACATGATCTCATACATCACATATATCATTCATCATTCATCACAACTTTGGCCATATCACATCACAAAACACTTGCTGCAAAAACAAGTTAGACGTCCTCTAATTGTTGTTGCAAGTTTTACGTGGCTGCAAGAGGGTTCTAGCAAGAACGTTTTCTTACCTACGTTAAAGCCACAACGTGATTTGTCAACTTCTATTTATCCTTCATAAGGACCCTTTTCGTCGAATCCGCTCCAACTAAAGTGGGAGAGACAGACACCCGCCAGCCACCTTATGCAACTAGTGCATGTCAGTCGGTGGAACCGGTCTCACGTAAGCGTACGTGTAAGGTTGGTCCGGGCCGCTTCATCCCACAATACCGCTGAAGCAAAATAAGACTAGTAGCGGCAAGAAAGTTGACAACATCTACGCCCACAACAAATTGTGTTCTACTCGTGGAAAGAGAACTACGCATAGACCTGGCTCTGATACCACTGTTGGGGAACATTGTAGAAAACAAAAATTTTCCTACGTTTTCACCAAGATCCATCTATGAGTTCATCTAGCAACGAGTGATCGGATGCATCTACATACCTTTGTAGATCGCGAGCGGAAGCATTCAAAGAACGGGGATGAAGGAGTTGTACTCGTCGTGATCCAAATCACCGGAGATCCTAGCGCCGAACGGACGGCACCTTCGCGTTCAACACACGTACGGTCAGCGTGACGTCTCCTACTTCTTGATCCAGCAAGGGGAAGGAGAGGTTGATGAAGATCCAGTAGCACGACGGCGTGGTGGTGGATGCAGCAGTCACCGCAGCAGGGCTTCACCGAACTTCTGCGAGAGGGAGAGGTGTAGCAGGGGAGAGGGAGGCGCCAAGGCTTCAGGGTGCGGCTGCCCTCCCTCCCCCCTTTATACAGGCCCCCTAGGGGGGTGCGCCGGCCCTAGGAGATGGGATCTCCTAGGGGCGGCGGCCAAGGGGGTGGAGTGCCCCCCAAGGCAAGTGGAGGCGCCCCCTCCCCTAGGGTTCCCAACCCTAGGCGCATGGGGGGCCCAAGGGGGGGCGCACCAGCCCACTATGGGCTCGTTCCCTCCCCACTTCAGCCCATGGGGCCCTCCGGGATGGGTGGCCCCACCCGGTGGACCCCCGGGACCCTTCCGGTGGTCCCGGTACAATACCGTTGACCCCCGAAACTCTCCCGATGGCCGAAACTGCTCTTCCTATATATAATTCTTCACCTCCGGACCATTCCGGAACTCCTCGTGACGTCCGGGATCTCATACAGGACTCCGAACAACTTTCGGGTTACTGCATACTCATATCTCTACAACCCTAGCGTCACCGAACCTTAAGTGTGTAGACCCTACGGGTTCGGGAGACATGTAGACATGACCGAGACGACTCTCCGGTCAATAACCAACAGCGGGATCTGGATACCCATGTTGGCTCCCACATGCTCCTCGATGATCTCATCGGATGAACCACGATGTCGAGGATTCAAGCAATCCCGTATACAATTCCCTTTGTCAATCGGTACGTTACTTGCCCGAGATTCGATCGTTGGTATCCCAATACCTCGTTCAATCTCGTTACCGGCAAGTCACTTTACTCGTACCGTTATGCATGATCCCGTGACCAGACACTTGGTCACTTTGAGCTCATTATGATGATGCATTACCGAGTGGGCCCAGAGATACCTCTCCGTCATATGGAGTGACAAATCCCAGTCTTGATCCATGTCAACCCAACAGACACTTTCGGAGATACCCGTAGTATACCTTTATAGTCACCCAGTTACGTTGTGACGTTTGGTACACCCAAAGCACTCCTACGGTATCCGGGAGTTACACGATCTCATGGTCTAAGGAAAAGATACTTGACATTGGAAAAACTCTAGCAAACGAACTATACGATCTTGTGCTATGTTTAGGATTGGGTCTTGTCCATCACATCATTCTCGTAATGATGTGATCTCGTTATCAATGACATCCAATGTCCATAGTCAGGAAACCATGACTATCTGTTGATCAACGAGCTAGTCAACTAGAGGCTTGCTAGGGACATGTTGGTGTCTATGCATTCACACATGTATTACGATTTCCGGATAACAAAATTATAGCATGAATAAAAAGACAATTATCATGAACAAGGAAATATAATAATAATCCTTTTATTATTGCCTCTAGGGCATATTTCCAACAGTATGTTGGTCTACTGACTAAACCCCTCCGGTTTATATAGACATCGGAGAGGGATAGGGTTACACAAAGTCGGTTACAATGGTAGGAGATCTACATATCCGTATCGCCAAGCTTGCCTTCCACGCCAAGGAAAGTCCCTTCCGGATACGGGACGGAGTCTTCAATCTTGTATCTTCATAGTCCAGGAGTCCGGCTGAAGGTATAGTCCGGCTATCCGAACACCCCCTTATCCAGGACTCCCTCAGGGACCCTCGTTGTCGTACGTTCCTTCCGAAAGCGATCTAGATGTCACTGTTCAGAGATGTGGGTTGATTGTTGGGGTGATCTATAAGCGCGTGCTTTGTATAAAGAGGTAGCCAGGATTGGTCCCCGGCCAGTCTCGCAATGTGCAGGAGTACTTAGGGTGATGAGCCCAAGACCCCTTCGTACTTTGGATTTAGACCGGCGTGATGACCTCCCTGAAGAGTCTAGGTTGGTCTACGACGTATCGATCTGTCGAGGCCGGACATTACCCATAAAAGTGTGCCCAAAAGTATGTCCGGCTAGAGTTAATCGAGCGTGTGGGTAATGAGGTGCAGCCCTGCAGGTAAGTAATCTATTCGAATAGCCGTGTCCGGTAGCATGACGCTTGGAGTTGTATCCTGATCTACTACAACTAGAACTGCATACTAGTTTTGAAACTTAAATGATGTTCTACTCCGGGATCGCTTTCTCGCAGATAATCGAGGAAGGATCCTAGAGCATTGTTGATATAAACATGTTACTATATATTTTATGTGCTCCTCTCTTCTACTGCTGCAAGGTGATGGCTGCAGATGATGCTAGTCTTCGCTAGGATAGGCTTCCCCCCCTCTATTCTGGCAGTTCTGCAGTTTAGTCCAACGATATAGCTCAATTCCTTTGACACTGATGCATACTTAGCATAATTCTGATGTAAGTCTTCGAGTACTTTGGATGAATATTCACGGTTGCCTTGCTATCTATTTTTTCTTCCCGGATATTGTGATCAGATGATGGAGCCCAGGAACGAGAGGAGCCCGAGCTTGGCTACTACATGGAGATCTAGGACCAGGAGTAGTTTGGAGATCCCAGGCAGGAGGCCTGCGCCTTTTTGATCTAGTCGTTGTTTGTTTTCGCCTTCTTAAGACACCTTTGTAAATGTCTGTACTTAGACCTAACTCTTGATGTAATAACGGGTCCTCGTGACCCAGATTTGTAATTTATGAGATTTATGTTTATTCTTTGTGTCGTAGAGTTGTATTGTGATATTATACCGTGAGTTACTGATTTTGATCGTGCATGTTGCGTGGATATTTAGTGCACGATTAATTTTGGAGGCGTCACAGTAAGTTAGCCTCCTATTTTTAAATTTTGTTTTGATTAAACGGACGAAATATCGTCGAACTGCTCTTCCTATATATAATTCTTCACCTCCGGACCATTCCGGAACTCCTCGTGACGTCCGGGATCTCATACAGGACTCCGAACAACTTTCGGGTTACTGCATACTCATATCTCTACAACCCTAGCGTCACCGAACCTTAAGTGTGTAGACCCTACGGGTTCGGGAGACATGTAGACATGACCGAGACGACTCTCCGGTCAATAACCAACAGCGGGATCTGGATACCCATGTTGGCTCCCACATGCTCCTCGATGATCTCATCGGATGAACCACGATGTCGAGGATTCAAGCAATCCCGTATACAATTCCCTTTGTCAATCGGTACGTTACTTGCCCGAGATTCGATCGTTGGTATCCCAATACCTCGTTCAATCTCGTTACCGGCAAGTCACTTTACTCGTACCGTTATGCATGATCCCGTGACCAGACACTTGGTCACTTTGAGCTCATTATGATGATGCATTACCGAGTGGGCCCAGAGATACCTCTCCGTCATATGGAGTGACAAATCCCAGTCTTGATCCATGTCAACCCAACAGACACTTTCGGAGATACCCGTAGTATACCTTTATAGTCACCCAGTTACGTTGTGACGTTTGGTACACCCAAAGCACTCCTACGGTATCCGGGAGTTACACGATCTCATGGTCTAAGGAAAAGATACTTGACATTGGAAAAACTCTAGCAAACGAACTATACGATCTTGTGCTATGTTTAGGATTGGGTCTTGTCCATCACATCATTCTCGTAATGATGTGATCTCGTTATCAATGACATCCAATGTCCATAGTCAGGAAACCATGACTATCTGTTGATCAACGAGCTAGTCAACTAGAGGCTTGCTAGGGACATGTTGGTGTCTATGCATTCACACATGTATTACGATTTCCGGATAACAAAATTATAGCATGAATAAAAAGACAATTATCATGAACAAGGAAATATAATAATAATCCTTTTATTATTGCCTCTAGGGCATATTTCCAACAGTATGTTGGTCTACTGACTAAACCCCTCCGGTTTATATAGACATCCGAGAGGGATAGGGTTACACAAAGTCGGTTACAATGGTAGGAGATCTACATATCCGTATCGCCAAGCTTGCCTTCCACGCCAAGGAAAGTCCCTTCCGGATACGGGACGGAGTCTTCAATCTTGTATCTTCATAGTCCAGGAGTCCGGCTGAAGGTATAGTCCGGCTATCCGAACACCCCCTTATCCAGGACTCCCTCAGGGACCCTCGTTGTCGTACGTTCCTTCCGAAAGCGATCTAGATGTCACTGTTCAGAGATGTGGGTTGATTGTTGGGGTGATCTATAAGCGCGTGCTTTGTATAAAGAGGTAGCCAGGATTGGTCCCCGGCCAGTCTCGCAATGTGCAGGAGTACTTAGGGTGATGAGCCCAAGACCCCTTCGTACTTTGGATTTAGACCGGCGTGATGACCTCCCTGAAGAGTCTAGGTTGGTCTACGACGTATCGATCTGTCGAGGCCGGACATTACCCATAAAAGTGTGCCCAAAAGTATGTCCGGCTAGAGTTAATCGAGCGTGTGGGTAATGAGGTGCAGCCCTGCAGGTAAGTAATCTATTCGAATAGCCGTGTCCGGTAGCATGACGCTTGGAGTTGTATCCTGATCTACTACAACTAGAACTGCATACTAGTTTTGAAACTTAAATGATGTTCTACTCCGGGATCGCTTTCTCGCAGATAATCGAGGAAGGATCCTAGAGCATTGTTGATATAAACATGTTACTATATATTTTATGTGCTCCTCTCTTCTACTGCTGCAAGGTGATGGCTGCAGATGATGCTAGTCTTCGCTAGGATAGGCTTCCCCCCCTCTATTCTGGCAGTTCTGCAGTTTAGTCCAACGATATAGCTCAATTCCTTTGACACTGATGCATACTTAGCATAATTCTGATGTAAGTCTTCGAGTACTTTGGATGAATATTCACGGTTGCCTTGCTATCTATTTTTTCTTCCCGGATATTGTGATCAGATGATGGAGCCCAGGAACGAGAGGAGCCCGAGCTTGGCTACTACATGGAGATCTAGGACCAGGAGTAGTTTGGAGATCCCAGGCAGGAGGCCTGCGCCTTTTTGATCTAGTCGTTGTTTGTTTTCGCCTTCTTAAGACACCTTTGTAAATGTCTGTACTTAGACCTAACTCTTGATGTAATAACGGGTCCTCGTGACCCAGATTTGTAATTTATGAGATTTATGTTTATTCTTTGTGTCGTAGAGTTGTATTGTGATATTATACCGTGAGTTACTGATTTTGATCGTGCATGTTGCGTGGATATTTAGTGCACGATTAATTTTGGAGGCGTCACAGTAAGTTAGCCTCCTATTTTTAAATTTTGTTTTGATTAAACGGACGAAATATCGTCCATTTTATATAAATTATGTCAGAACTTTAGCTTATTTCGTTGTGTTTGATGAAATCTGTTCGAGTTATTCAAATTTGTTTTGAAATGGACGCGAGTACGATTGGATAGCTGACTCCGCATCACTGTTGATATCGTGTTTGTTTTGATGATCAACGTTGGAGATGTCCTAGGACTTAAAAGAAAATATATAGATATGATCGAAGGGCGGACACCGACACCATTTCTATTATTTCTAATAGTTCGGGTGCGTATGGTCAACACCATAGATTAGCCGCCGAAACACTGAACGAGCACATATTTTGCAACGACGAATTGGACACCAGCCACCCCCGCCCGCCACGCAAAAATGCCCTTTGAGGCGAAGAATGGACGGTCGAGACCGGCACCAAAACGACGTGTACACCGATCTAGAAAAAAGAGAGAGGGGAAAAGTATACGGTTATACTTTCTTCCAAAGAGAAAAGTACTGGTATATACTCCACCGTATAAACAATCGATATGATTGAGCTACGCCACGTTGGTGCAGCCTACCGGACCATCCATCCATCCGAGGGCCCCAGAAGGGAAAAAGAAGAGGCGATATTCCAATTCTTTCCACAGCCCACTTGCACGTTCCGCACGAGCCCATGTTCCGCATTTCCTTTCCCATTCCCACACCACCCGGCCCCAATCAACCAACCTCCTCCCCCGCCCGATCCCATCTGACCACCCCCAAAGTCCAAACACGACTCTTCCGTGGATCCATTTTTCCTCCGAACAAACGGGCTCCGTCCAACCACGGCACACCGCACGCCAGCACTGCGCGCCCCCTCCCATTCGCCGAGGCCGCTGTGCGGTGCGCGCCCGCCCGCAGCGGATCAGCAGAACGGAACGAATCGAAAGACCCGGCACGCGACGAACCTGCCCCCACCGCCAGAGACGCCGCCACCCGCGCGGCCCACCGCCGACGATCCACCAACCGCGGACCGATCGACGGCCCAGATGCCGCACCCGCCCCGCGCCGCGGGTACGCACGGGAAATGGCCGGGATCCCTCCCTCCCCCCTCCCGCACACCGCCAGCCGAGCACGCCGCGCCGTAACGGCCCCCGCGAGAGCGACCCGACCCGCCCCGCTCCACGGGCGGGCAGGCGGGCGGGCGAAGATAAAGAGGCCCGCATCCCGCAAACCCTAGCCCCCTCGCATATATTCCCCCGCCCCGCAGCCCCTGGTCACCCCTCTCTCTCTCTCACCGCAAGACCGGAAGGAGCGGAGCCGCCGAGCCGGGAAGAGCCACGACCCCATCTTCCTCGCCTCCGCTTCCGAAGGGTGAGTTCCTCCGCGCATGGCCGCCCACTCCCCTCCCTTCCCTCCTCTTCGTTCTCGGTAGGCTATTTCTGGCTTTGTGGCGAGCCGTGGTCGTCCGTGCTCGCGGCGTATATATAGATCCGCCTCCCCGTTGGTCGAGTAGATCCATTTGTGTTCGTTCCGCTTCGGTTCAACTCGGTCTGGCGCTAGTCTCGCGTCCTCGGTGATCAGATCCGTGCCTCCTTCCTCTCCGGTAAGGAGGATCTGCTGTTTGGTAACTCGTTGTCTCCTTTGTTCGTCAGATCTCATGTGTAGATGCCTGTTTTTCCCCGTCGTTTTGCGCGATCTAGTTTGTTGTCATCTGGATCGCGCCGGTTTTTTGGATCTCTGGATCCGGAAGTCGTTGGCCTTGTACGTCCAAGTCGGGGTATGCGATAAAAGAGGTCTTGTCTTTGTGCAATTAGATCCAGTCTTATTTTGTGCTACCTGATCTGTTGACCTGACGCGAGATGCCCCACATAGTGTTAAGAGAAATGGAGTTTTTTACTCGGATGTTAATGTCAACAGATCTGATCTGTTTTTGTGCCTTTGTTTGTTTAGATGCAAGTAGATTTCTGTTGTACATCACATGCACCAATTGAAAGCCGTGTCTTTCCTTATGATTAGTTAAGATCTTTTGATGTTGTACTGTGGGTTTTAGTTCTCATGAAGTTGTTTCTGTTAATGATGCACTTTGACTCAGCTGATCCACCTGGATTAAACTTAATTTCAGTTTAGCATTATGTGCTGATTTTGCCAACCATGTTCTAATATCCCATTTGAGTATTTTCAAGCGGCTCAACTGTTTCCGTCAGGTTGCAATACTACTATGTTTATTAATTTTGTTGCTAGTAGGGATTATCGGTAAATTTCCAAAATGTGTTTGTGACTGCTATTCATACAGATTAGGGCTAACCAAGTTGTAGAGATCACTTTGGTTCTTTATCATGTTTCTTATGGTTACAAGTTGGTGTAAATGTTCGTTAATTACATCCTTGTTATTATCTATCTATATGAGATAGTACGTTTTACCTGATTTACTTGTTATTTCCTGGCTGTATGTTAGTTTATACACTGTTTCATAATTACATCAAGCTTGCTAACTTGTACTTTGGTTTGATTGTTGTTGCAGGTCAGAGATGGCGGACCGTGCTAACCACCCGTCTGTCATGCAGAAGTTTGGTGGACAGTTCCACCTTGCCTCCAGCTTCTCTGAGGGTGTTCGTGCTCGCAACATCTGCCCTTCTGTGCCATCCTATGAGAGGCGCTTCACCACAAGCAGCTACATGACTCAGAACCTTTGCATCAGTGTCCCCATGATGTCATCTTCTCCATTGTTTGCCAATGCACCACCTGAGAAGAAAGGTGTCAAGAACTTTGCAATTGACTTCCTCATGGGAGGAGTGTCTGCTGCAGTTTCCAAGACTGCTGCAGCTCCTATTGAGCGTGTTAAGCTGCTTATCCAGAACCAGGATGAGATGATCAAGGCTGGCAGGCTCTCTGAGCCATACAAGGGTATTGGTGACTGCTTTGGCCGCACCATCAAGGATGAAGGCTTTGGCTCATTGTGGAGAGGAAACACTGCTAACGTCATCCGTTACTTCCCAACTCAGGTATCCATCTCTTGTTGTTATGCTTATTTTCATTAGCTTTCATGGTCACATGATGGTAATGGTGCATGTTGAATGCCTTTTCTCAGTCTTTGAACTTCACATGAAATGCGGCATTTTACAATCTGGCTGTATTGTTATTTGTGATGATGCTCTTGATGGTAGTCCAATAAATATCTCTATCATCTGTTTGTCTTGTTTTTGAATGCTAGTTTTACAGCTGATGCATTTTAGGAGATAACATTGAATATCTCTATTGTATCCAGAAATTCTAGTTCAAATATTTCGTTTTCATATGGCTGATGCTAGTTTTATGCACCAGAATTATTCTTTTGCTATTGTTTTCTTGTTCTAACTTGATCTAATTCATTGATGTCTTTTTCCTAGGCTTTGAACTTTGCATTCAAGGATTACTTCAAGAGGATGTTCAACTTCAAGAAGGACAAGGATGGTTACTGGAAGTGGTTCGGTGGCAACCTTGCTTCTGGTGGTGCCGCTGGTGCTTCCTCGCTCTTCTTCGTGTACTCCCTGGACTATGCTAGGACAAGGCTGGCCAATGACGCAAAGGCATCCAAGGGTGGAGGTGACAGGCAATTCAATGGCCTGGTTGATGTCTACCGCAAGACTCTCAAGTCAGATGGTATTGCTGGGCTTTACCGTGGATTCAACATCTCTTGTGTTGGAATCATTGTCTACCGTGGTCTGTACTTTGGACTGTATGATTCTCTGAAGCCCGTTCTCCTCACTGGCACTCTCCAGGTTTGTTCTAGTACCTTGCCACATTCCATTCTATTGTCAAATTTCTCTGTTTGTGTGACAGCCACTGACATCCTTGATCACCATTCACCTGTTTGCAGGACAACTTCTTTGCCAGCTTTGCTCTTGGTTGGTTGATCACCAACGGTGCCGGTCTTGCATCTTACCCCATTGACACCGTCCGCAGAAGGATGATGATGACCTCCGGAGAGGCTGTCAAGTACAAGAGCTCCTTGGATGCTTTCCAGCAGATCCTGGCGAAGGAGGGTGCC
Organism: Triticum urartu; assembly: GCF_056163025.1. Lineage (NCBI taxonomy): Eukaryota > Viridiplantae > Streptophyta > Magnoliopsida > Poales > Poaceae > Triticum > Triticum urartu. The sequence continues at coordinate 499,165,667 of NC_141878.1, forward strand.
AAGTCTCTCTTCAAGGGTGCTGGTGCCAACATCCTCCGTGCCATTGCTGGTGCTGGTGTGCTCTCCGGCTACGATCAGCTCCAGATCCTCTTCTTCGGCAAGAAGTACGGCTCAGGCGGTGCCTAGAGGGGAAGAAATGATGACGAACAAGAGAAGTCTGTTCCCAGTCCTGCCCTTCAAGGATCTGGCGAACTTTTATCTTTTTAACGTTGGAAGGCAATAATTTCTGTAGAGGGTGGATTTTCCCAACATTCGTTTTTGGTGGAGGCATCGAACTCCAGAGGTTGTCGTAGGTTGGCGGCAGCGTTCTCAAAACATTTACTATCATAGGGGTTGAGTTTGAGTTCGAGTATGTGCCCTGAATCGTTACTGGGCAATTTTCCTTAAATACATTGTCCTCCAATCCTACTGAGATTATTATGGTCCAAGTTTATGCTGTTGGTCTTGACATCCTATTTCTGTTTGCATTTTTAGTTTATGCTGTTGCTTTGCCTGATCATAATTCTTATTGATTTACCTGTGATTCTTGTTTTACTTGCTTTGTCTGTGAGATTCTGATTCGTGTTAGTACACTGCCTCAGTTCTGAAATGTAGTAGTGCGTAGCCAAACATCACAAACTTTGATCAAATTTGCGCAACATTTACATCGTATCATTAACAATAATAAGTATTTTCATGTTAAATATATTTCGTGTTATAAACATAAATAGTTTTAAAGTTCTGGAAATTTTTGACTTTAAAAAAAATATGCTTTTGTTGATTTTCTCTCTTCCTGTTTTCCCTGTACATCTTTTGCTTCTCTACGCCATAAGTGATTTGAAAATGACCCATCTAAGGTAGCACCCAATTTAGGGCCATAAGGTTTGAATTCTATGGTAGTTTGATTCCCAGGATTGGAATCCTATGGGATTTGTTCACAAGGAACATCAGTTTTTCTGTGACACAATCAAACAAACTTGAACATATTAAGGATTGAATCATTTGTAGAAAATCTAGCGGCCACTTCAACCTTGAAAAAAAAGTCATATGTTTTTCAGTGTTTTTTGTGACACCATCAAACAAACTCAAATCTCCATTCCTTTCCTAGTGTATTTTTTTTTGTTCTTGTTTCCAAAATTTGCATTTCGTGACATACATCTACGCGACTTGTTAGAGATTGTGCTATAGACGATGTAGACGGAAAAATAACGAACTTCTGCATCTCTGAGGTCTAAAAGAACTTTTCTAGTAGATGATGCAGATGCAAAAAAATATATCTCCACCTTTCGAAGATGTAAATTACAATACTTCACAGTGCAAATATACATCTTCACCTATAGGAAATGTCCAACAGATTTCATTTTTCTTTTGTTCGCTCGCCTGACGTCCGGGCCATGGCTGACCCCGTCGCCTCCTCCGCCGCAGCCGCTCACCTGCTGGGGCCTTCGCTGACGCGACTACCGTCGGTTATCCGCCGCCGCCCTACCCCAGCCGATCGCCGTTGCGGTTGCTGTCCCACTGCCAGATTCGACCGCTCCATCGCCACCGCCTCCGGTTCGTCGCTGCTTGCCCAAATCGGCCTAATTGACCGCTTCTCCGCCGTCGAATCACCGCCGTGCTGCTGATCTGAGCTCCTGTCGCTGCCCCCGGACTCGAGCCGCACACACGCCGCCCCTCCGACGCTCCTTTCTCCGCCTCGAATTGCCGCTCCTCTGCTGCTGCACTGCCGCTGCTTCGCCGCCCCGATTCGCGTTGCCGCCGTCCCGATTCACCACCCCCGCCGCCCCTCCGCCACCCCACCACTGCCCAGACGCAGCCGCCCCGAATCGTGCCGCGCCGCCGCCGTCCCCACTGCCGCCGCCGATTAATTTTTACATTTGCAGTTTGCATTTTCTATTGGAGTTGCTCTTTTATATCTCCGTTTTGCATCATCTGCTGGAGTTGGCGCTTTTTCAAAGATGCAAAAAACACTTTTTAAAGATATAAATCTCGTGTTTTACATCTTTAAATTTACATATTTTATTGGAGATGCTCTAAGCGGACCGAACCAAAGACTTCACTTACGAAACGATGAAAAATTGTGCAGCGGGTGCCATGGTGGAGAACACTTTGTCGCTGGTGCAGGTGTAAGACCGTGAACAATCTGACGAGCGCGGCTTCAGCTACTAGACGATGAGAGGATATCCAACGACCAGCCTGCCAAGAGGCCAACGCCCGCCACACGCTCCCACCCTGACCTCGGCGCCGCCCGGCCGACCCGAATGGCGACTCTCTCCGCCCCCTTGCTCCGTTCCCACCACCGTCACCTCCCCGTCCGCTCCTCGCCGCGCCGCTGCCCTTCCGCCGCCTTCCCGCGCGGGTTCGCTCCCCTCGAACCCCTCTCCTCCCGCGGGCCCTCACGCACCGCCGTCCGCTCCGCCTCGACCTCGGCAGCGGCACCGGAGGCCGCCGAGGCAACGGGAGGCGCGGTCCCGAGCGAAACGGCAGCGGAGGAGGAGGTGGTGGAGGCGCGCGTCGTGCTCCCCACCAACGAGTCCTCCGAGAACCTGCTGCGCATCCGCCACACCGTACTGCTCCTGCCCTCCATTTCCCTTCTTCCTCCGTGCTTCTACTGCCATAATTGCAGCTGTTTCAGCCATTCAGTTTCTTATCGTTCGATGCGTGTTGCTGACTTGATGTTGGCTGATTTTGTGTTCAGTTAGTCAGCTTTGTTACTGTCCCCAACTGTAGCAGTGTTGGTTAATTTCTGTTGCATGGTTGCTCGCTGTTGCAGTGTGCCCATGTCATGGCGATGGCCGTCCAGAAGCTGTTCCCCAACTCCAAAGTGACCATAGGCCCCTGGATAGACAATGGCTTCTACTATGACTTCGACATGGAGCCCCTCACGGATAAGGACCTCAAGAAGATCAAGAAGGAGATGGTGAGCATACATTGGTTACATTTGATCACAGATTGGATTTCTGAGTGTCGAGCGAGGGATTTAACTTGTTTACCATGGTATGTTGGTAGGACCGAATCATTCGCCGGAACCTTCCATTGGTGAGGGAGGAGGTGTCCAGGGAAGAGGCTCAAAAGAGGATCCAAGCGCTTAACGAGCCATATAAGCTGGAGATTTTGGAGAGAATTAAGGAAGAACCCATCACAATTTATCACATTGGTAAATATTATTGTTTGGTATCAGCTTACTTCTCCGATGCTTGTTATTTGCTATTACTGAATAATGATCGGTGGATTTTATGTACTTGCTGCTGTGTCATGCAGGAGAAGAGTGGTGGGATCTGTGTGCTGGCCCTCATGTTGAGTCCACTGGCAAGATACAGAGAAAGGCTGTTGAGCTCGAGTCTGTTGCTGGTGCTTACTGGAGAGGTGATGAGAATAATCAAATGCTACAAAGGATATATGGGACTGCATGGGAGAGTGAAGATCAATTGAAGGCTTACATCCACTTCAAGGAGGAGGCCAAGCGCAGAGACCATCGGCGACTAGGTCAGGACCTTGATCTGTTCTCTATACAGGTATGATCTTACATTCTTACTTCTAACATTTACTTAAGAAACCATCTGAGTAATCCCTTAGTAATTGAAGCATAGCCTCAACTTTCCTAGTGTCCGACAGTATTGGACTTCACCATTTTGTTGACCCCTAAAAGTTCGATGGCATCATGCTAGCATTCATGCTTGCAAGGAAGTGACCACCAGATCCAACCAAAGTAATTAAATGATATTACCACACCATGTGATATGAAGTGATCCCTTCGCTCTGTCTGGCCTAGCAGTGGTCTTATTTTGACAACACATCTGCATTCACAGATATTTGCTGTCACTGTCAATTCTATATCAATTTTATTACTTTGGCATTGGCATCCAGACCCGACCTCTGTAAATACCTTGCTATCTGTGCGTATGTGGTATTCTGTTTTTGGTAATAGTGACTGTAGCCAAACAACTTTTAACAGGAAGATGCTGGTGGGGGTTTAGTATTCTGGCATCCAAAAGGTGCTATCATCAGACACATTTTAGAAGATTCGTGGAAACAAACTCACCTGCAACGTGGTTATGATCTATTGTACACTCCACATGTTGCGAAGGCTGATCTCTGGAAGATCAGTGGACATATAGATTTCTACAAAGAGAATATGTACAACCAAATGGATGTAGAAGATGAGCCATATCAACTTCGGCCCATGAATTGCCCTTACCACATCTTGGTATACAAGAGAAAGCTACAATCATACAGGGATTTACCCATCAGAGTGGCAGAGCTTGGAACTGTCTACAGATACGAGCTCTCTGGTGCTCTGCACGGGCTGTTCCGCGTAAGAGGGTTCACACAGGTATTTCCTTGATTCCGAATTTGATTTTGTCTAATTGCATGACGATGTTTTCCTGTATTCTGCAACCACCAGATAAATATTGAACGTTATGCAAGGTTTTGTGTTTTCTGAGATGACATATGATTTGTTGTACTTAGGCATTTGTTCTTTTCTAGAAGCGTTCTGCATTTATTCTTCATTTTCTCTGGACTATTTCCCACATTGTTATCTTAACTAGCATGGATGCTTAAGTAAAGGCATTGTTCAGTAATTCCCTAGGTAGACCTTTTCTTGTGCCCTATTAAGAAAACGTGGAGGCCCCGACTCACAGTTATGTATGTTATATGATTTTGTTAAAATTATGCCCACTACTCTGACATTACTAACATGGGCTGCTCTAGGTGTCTGCAACAAGTTTTAGACCATAAAAATATCTGTCAAATGTTCATTGTAAAAATATATTAAAATATGTTTATTATGCAGGATGATGCCCACATATTTTGTCTCGAAGACCAGATAAAAGATGAAATTAGAGGAGTTCTTGATTTAACTGAAGAAATACTGGGGCAGTTTGGCTTCCGGAATTTTGAGGTAAACCTTTCAACCAGGCCAGAAAAATCTGTTGGCAGTGACGACATATGGGAAAAGGCAACAATTGCTCTGAAAGACGCACTAGATGATAAAGGATGGGGATACACGGTTGATGAAGGGGGAGGTGCTTTCTATGGTCCAAAAATTGATTTGAAAATTGAGGACGCTCTTGGAAGAAAATGGCAATGTTCCACCGTGCAGGTAAGTTATATTTTTTTTCTACAAAGAATAAGCAAATTCGTGGATTTTCTTCGAGGGAAAAGGGCATATAACATCATTCGTTTTTCATATATTTTAGGTTGACTTCAATTTGCCTGAACGGTTTGACATCACTTATATTGACTCGCATACTGAGAAGAAACGACCTATCATGATTCATAGAGCCATCCTTGGGTCTTTGGAGCGATTTTTTGGCATCCTCATTGAAAACTACGCTGGTGATTTTCCACTTTGGCTTGCTCCAACCCAAGCCCGTATTCTACCTGTCACAAACAATGAGGTTTGCTCCCTCTACCTTGCATTAGTTTCACTTGTTAAACCAATATTTTTACCTTGTACTGTAGTAGATTTGTGCGAAGTAAAGAAGGTACTACTACTTTATATCTAGGTGACCCTAGGCAGGACAACAACATACTTTTATTTGTTATTTGCATGGCACACACATATCAGATGCTTGATTTTTGTTAGCATCACTGACGAATCCATGACATGTTTCAAAATTTCAGTTGCAGTACTGTAATGAGGTGGCTTCAGAGCTGAAATCGAGAGGTATCCGCGCCGAGGTATGCCACGGCGAACGTCTGCCGAAGTTAATCAGAAACGCCGAAACACAAAAGGTGCCGCTCATGGCGGTCGTTGGCCCCAAAGAAGTCGAGGCCAGGACGCTCACCATCAGGTCCCGGCATAACGGGGAGTTGGGCACCATGCCCGTCGACGATTTCATCAGCAAAATCCAATCGGCCGTTGCTGACAAATCTTCCCTGTAGATATCCCAGTCTGTTAAAACTTCAGTTCATATCGTAGAGCAGTAGATCTTCTGCTGCACATACACCGTACAGCGCCCACCGGAGTGCTTCCGACGAAACCGAGCGACGGAGGTCCAACAATTTTGTGCAGAATTGCCATCACGACACACTATATAGTCAGCAACAGAAGCCCAGCATTCTTGATTGTACATAGTTTGTGACCAGACCACATTTCAGTGCAAGTTTTCAGCTAGACCTTCTTGCAGCTCCTTATACAATCACGTCGATAATATTACAGAAATGATGCGACTGCAATCTGCACTGCACCTGCACATCATTGGCATTTCATGAATCTCCAGGCAGCGGTGATCTTGATTAGACGGGCGAAACCCAGCAGGATGGATGCGCGGGCGCATTTGCCGCGACGTTTGCCTGGTCGGCAGACAAACTGTAATGGCCACTTGCCGCTGCAGAGCGAGCAATTGTGTGCGGTGCTGAGTCGTTAAGTCGTGCCGCCGAGATGAATTGGTCTGTCTGCGCCTGTGAGGCGGGGGGCCCCGACCCGATTGATTGGGGCGTCACTCGCTGCGGGTGGGAGGGCGTCGTGCGGATCTATGATTGGAGCGTGATGGACGGACCGAATTTTACCGGGCAAGTCAGACAACACCTGGGACAAAAACCTGCAGGCTGGAGGACACTGGGATAGGTAACTTCTCCACCCCAGTCCCAGATCAGATCTTCACTTACCCCGCGGCGTCCGTAAAAGATCCAGCGGCAGCATAAAAGTGGTGGGACCACGTAGCAGAGGAGCGCATGCTCATACACACAAGAAATAACTCAATTTTACAGAGCCGTCATCTTCCTGGGTGGAAAAGATGGAGAAACGTGAATTACCTCTAGAGATAAGAGGTAAAGCCTTTTCAGCTATTTGTAATTCGTGATTTAATCATGAGGCGCTGCACTTCTAATGTCAGGATTGCTAAAGGGAAAATTAATTGCGTAAGAAATGAAGAGACCGTAGATCTTTAGACAGAAAGGCATTCTTCCTTGTAGTATTAAATAAATTAAAAGCCCACATCGAATTGAGCAAGTTTGCTTGGTTTGCCAGCTTACAAATTATGCGCGGCACCGTTTTTCGGTTGCATTCACAGCAATGCTTTTCTTTTTCTTTTTGAGAAACACAGCAATGATCCGTGAGATACGGAAAAGAAAAAGGCCCATTAATCTGCACTAACTCGACTACATCTTTTTTTTAGCAGGAACTCGGCTCTATCTACGAGCAGGGGTTCTCAGTTCTCACACATGATCGACAATAAAACGCCCCAACTAACGCTGGTGGTACAGTTGTACCAGCGCGCGCCGTGCCGTGCCGCGAGCGGGAGGGCTTCTTCCGTCGTGACCATCACGTCGCCTCCACCACTCCCCTGGTCTCCTCCCTCCCTCCACCACCACCCTCGCCCGCAGAGGAATTAAAACCTCCTTATCCTCTCTGGCGCGCTGCTGCCATTGCACCCCTAGCTGCCTGGATCCAACCGTCCCGTCCCTCGCCCCTTCCCTCTCTGATCCGCGCGCTCTCCTTTTGGAGCCTTGCGCCGCGCCCCTTTCTCCCTGTCCCAATCCGCTTCGACGTCCCTCCTCTACCGGCGCGTTCTCTCCTTTTGGTGCCCCCCAGCGAGCGAGCTCTCGGTGCCCGTGCCACCGCCCCTTTTGCCACGCTCTCCTCTTTTTGTCTCCACCTTCTTGGCTAGCCGTTGAAGGGGCAGCCATTGTTGCGCAGCCGGTGAGGTGAGCTGAGGAGGATGTCGTCCGCGGTGGAAGCCATCTCCTGCTCCAAGGTCGCCGACATCGCCGCGGCCGGGCCTGCGGAGGCCAAGGAGTGCGCGGCGGCGGTGGCGGAGCACGGCAACGGCAACGGCGGGGCCGGGGACGCCGCGGCGACGAACGGGAAGAAGTGCGGCGGCGACGTCGCGGCGCCGCCGCATTGCGGCAAGGGCGTGGAGGAGGAGGAGGACGAGGACGGCGAGAAGGTCCCCGAGCACATCGACCTCGGCCCTATCCTCAGCATCAAGGACCAGCTCGAGAAGGACAAGGTAACATGTCAGCATGCGCCGCATTCTCGCGCCTGAATTCTTCTAGCTGCCTGCCGTCGACCGATGGATGGATCGATTGATGCGTCTCCTTTCTCCATGACATTGTGCAGGACGACGAGAGCCTGAGGAGGTGGAAGGAGCAGCTGCTCGGCAGCGTGGATTTGAACTCCGTGGGAGGTAAACCTCTGCAACCATGCAAGAACTTCTCGTCCGGGCAGATCGATAATTGCTCGCGTTCAATTTGCCCCGTCCTCGTGAACCCTGCGTAATGGCGGGCAACACCACCAGTACCAGTACGTGTACGTAGGACACCGGCACTTGCGCAGTTTGGCATGTGAGCACCGCCGTGTTCCGTCGTCAACACGCACTGCCCCGTGAACCCATCCGTTGCTTTCCGTGCTTAATTATAGAGCGTTTTCACGACTCCGTCTGTGCACCGGCCGGCCGGCCGGCCGTAGTGGTACTACTCAACAGTAGAACTGGAGCGGGGAAAATTTTAAAAGGTGGTGGGCTCCGTTGGCTAGGTCGTCCGGCCTTGTCCTTCCGTGCTAATCATTTCGTAGGGAAAAAACAGACACATGGAGCCCCCCGTTTTCTCGAATGCACTGGTCTGGTCGGTCCCCGTACGTTGCCGTGCATGGTTGAACTATTGTGCCTTCGCCATTGACGATATGCGTTCAGAGTTTTCAGACTTCAGATACAGGGTAGTAGTACTGATCGTAGTGCCTTCTTGCTGCCCTGAAAGTGATGCATCCCGGGAATAATGCATGATTTGTCGTGGTGATAGCTAAGTCTTTGTGACTTTTGGTCCGATTATGCCCAACACGTCTTTGCAGGGCATAATTGATGGGAGGCAGCCTTGTTTGTCTGACATAACAGCATAAACCGTTAAGCACGTTGTTCATGTTTTTAGGAAGGCATTTCTAACATCAGAATTTAGAATTCAAAACGATCCGTTATTTGATGGGAGATTTCGATGTGAGATTTGAATGCACGGTGATTGATTGATTGACTGGTGCAGAGACGCTGGAGCCGGACGTGAAGATCATGAGCCTGTCCATCCAGTCCCCGGGGCGGCCGGACATCTTCCTGCCGCTGCCGGTGGAGCCCAGCAGCGGCAAGGGGGTGTGGTTCACCCTCAAGGAGGGCTCCCCGTACAAGCTCAAGTTCACCTTCTCCGTCAGCAACAACATCGTCTCCGGCCTCCGCTACACCAACACCGTCTGGAAGACCGGCATCAAAGGTACTAGTAGTAAAAACGAATGAAACCGATTCACCAATTCTCTGCTTGCAGTTAACGAATCGTGATGGTTTTGCTGGTGCAGTTGACAGCACAAAGGAGATGCTGGGCACGTTCAGCCCGCAGCCGGAGCCGTACGCGTACGTGACGCCGGAGGAGACCACGCCGTCCGGGATGTTTGCCCGGGGATCCTACTCTGCCAAGACCAAGGTCGGTAATCAAACGATGATCGAGTTTAATTGTTCAGAGATGCACTGCAGGATTCAGAGGTCTGACGGTTCGACGTTTCTCTCTATCTTTGGCAGTTCCTGGACGACGACCGGAAGTGCTACCTGCAGATCAACTACACCTTCGACATACGCCGGGAGTGGCCGTCGTCAAGCTGAGCCTTCGTCCAGTCCGGTCCGCCGCCGTGTACAAGTGAGACGTGCCTGCCTGCCTGCCTTGGTTACTACTGCTGCCGTTGAAGCAGACTGGTCTTTGTTTCGTTTGCGTTTTACTACTACCTGTTTTTTCGTGGTTGCCCTTAGGGCTATTGTCTCCTGTGCGTCTGTGTAAATTTGGTTCGGTTGATTGTACGTCGTAGAGGCCATTCGTCTGTCCGCGTGTGTGTTTGAGCTTTGCCAGGGTCTGTTTTGAAGAGCGAACTGTCATGTTGAGTTCATGTGTAATGCACCAGAGCAACGCGGCTGCGCGCACTTCGTGTAATGCTCAAGAAAGAAAGAATATCTGCCACTCACATTCTGAAGGTTGGGATTCATCTTCTGACCTGCGACTTTTGTTTGTCATGTGTAAGTTGCCGATTGCCTAACTTCCACATGGACATGGTGGTGCGCAGCGCACACCGGAGACCGGCCGGATTGTGTGCCTGACGGAAGGGATTTCGGGCCGGCCGCCGGAAAGCCGAGAGCGACGAGGCAATGCCCGGGTCGTCGCCTGTGGGTGGCTGTAGCGCGACGATTCTCCGCAACTTGGTAAAATGGGTGCCCGGCTGTTCCTTGTTACTACTTCCATCGGCCACTACCACAGGAAACTCGAGATCGGCGTGGAGGTGCTCGCCCTCGCCATGCGATTCCCGGTGTGGGAAATCGGACGAACTTTGTGGCATGTTCGTTTTGGCACCTCTCCCTCCTCTGCTCGGCTAGTATAATGGTCTATAGCTGGCCAAACGGGCCGGGCCAATCAGGCCAGCGCACGATCACGCCGGCACGGCCTGCTCGTCATGCCTGGCACGCAGCACAACTTGGGTCATGCCTGGGCCTAGAGACTGGGCCTGACACGCGGGCCGGCACGGCATGGCCCGTTTAATATTTTTATTTTTTCCAGAAATTTACATATACATAATATGACCTAAATTACAGCACAATAAGCTTAAAATACAGTCCAATAGGCTGAAACATATGTGGCCCAGTGTGCTAAACGTGCCACGGGTCGGCCTGTTTAATAACCAGACCGTGCCTAGGCCGAGGAGTGGCACACGTGGGCCGGCCCGGCCCGGCTACTAAACGTGCCAGCTCTGTAATGGTGCTCTTGGTTCACTCTTGGACATATAATGGGGATGATATGTATCGCTTATAGCGATCACACTGGCGCACATTGGACTGTTTTGCTAAAGCACGTCCTTCGCCTCCAGCTGAATCTCTGGATCGATAGCTCCATGAGGCGAGCACCCCTATTCCCCGCCTACAGCGAGTGTAACTCGTGACTCGCTTAAGGGGGCGAGCAATATACCCACGCGCAAGTGAGGCTGAAGCCTGTTTTTCTGTGTTTTTACAATTTCTGTTTCTGTTTTTGTTTTATTTTGTATTTTGTTTATACATTAAAATACTTAAAATATATATGTACAAAACTGCACTTTAAAAACACATAAAAAATATTGAACAAGTATTTAAAAAATGTTGAATAAATATTAGAAATCTTAAAAAAGATTTTGAAAATGTTGAATAATTATTACATAATTTTTAACGAGTACATGAAAAATGATGAACAAGTATATGAAAATGTTGACTATTGATAATGTTGAAACATTATTTAAAAATGTTGAATACGTACTAAAAATGTTAAACAAGTATTTGAAAAATATTGAATAATTATTAAATAATTTTGAGCCAGTATTTGAAAATGTTGAACAAGTATTTAAAAATGTTGAACAATTATTTGAAAAGCGTTCAATAAGTATTAAAAAATTTTGAAATAGTATTTGAAAAATCTTGAACAAGTATTAAAAATGTTAAACAAATATTTGAAAAATATTGAATAATTATTAAACAATTTTGAGCGAGTATATGAAAAATTGTGAACAAATATTTGAAAATGTTGAATAAGTATTTAAAATGTTGTACCATTATTTGAAAAATACTGAACAGGTATTTGAAAAATATTGAACAAGTATTTGAAAAATGTTGGACAAGTATTTGATTTTTTTGAACATGAATTTTGAAAAAATATTGAATAAGTGTTCGGACAGTGTTGAACGTGTATACAAAGAATGTTTATCACTTATTAGAAAATGTTTTGGACATATAAAAAAAGTAGAGGGAAAACGAAAACAAACATAAGAAAAAACAAAAAAATAGAGACAAAAAAACCCCAAAATAATGGAGAAGGAAAAAGAGAACCAAACAAAAATGAAGAAGAAAAAAGAAAAGCAAACCAAAAAACGAGGAAAGCCATGTCAAAAAAGAAAAACAAAAAACAAAAAAACCCGTGATGAAAACAGAAAAACGGTGGAAAACCGTATCATCGCCCTCAAAAAAGGTCACGCCTTCTGTTTTAACAGAAAGCTAATTGTACCTCAATATCTTCCTACATTGGCTACCAACCAGGAGAATAGGGTTCAAATCCTCGAAACTCCCTTTTTGCTTCTTTTTTGGAATTTTTTTATTATCCTTTCATTTATTTACAAAATATTTTTCAAACTAAAAATACAATAGTCAATATTCCTTAGAAAATAGTTCATTTTACTACCCTGAAAAAAGTTGGTGGTTCACATAACCCCCTGATCTTTATTTCTGTTCCCTTCACCCCCTAAACAATCCTATACCGGGCAAAATCAATCCCTGGATGGTTTTGACTCATCTTGGCGCTGACGTGGCAACAGTCAAATGGTGGTTTTGACCTATGGGTGGGCCTCCGTTAGGTGGACCACATTTTGTCATCGCCTACCTCACCGAGCATCGCCCCCTCGCACTCGAACCCTGCCTTGCCTCCGACCGACGCCGGTGACTACCGGAGTTCCAAGGCGCCACCCCGAGCGCCCCACTTCTCCTTCCTCCCTTCTCTTTCCTCTCCTTTCTCTTCCCTCGTATCTCTCTCTCAGGTACAGGTCACTCCGCCGCCACAAGCTCGTCGCCGTACCATCTTCACACCGTCGCCGGAGTCCGGATCCGGCCGGAACCAGATCAGATGGGGCCGCCACCCTCGGATCTGGTCGTCCCTCGCCTCCCCGCGCCGCCTGCATCGCTGTAGCGCCGCCAGCTCCACGTCCATGGCCAGCCCTTGCTACCGCATCCACACCCCTGACCAACCGCCTCTGGTCAATGAGAGGCCACGACCTCCGCAACCGCCTTGACCGTTGCATCGGCCTCCTCTACGCACGGCTGCGCCTAAGCACGACCGCGCCGATGTGCCGCCGCTGAAGCCCTCCACGCCGGCGACCTCGGAGCAGGACCACGCCGATGTGGCATCATTAGTTTAGGTCCCCTTCTGTTAATCCGAGACATTGACATGTGGGTCCCCTTCATCACTAGGGTTAGTCTGAGACATTGACATGTGGGTTCCCTTCTGTTAATGATGCAATTAGGGCTAAATTAGTTCCTTGTTAATCTCCGTGCAGCCGAGACGTGGGACCCATGTGTCATATTTGACCGGGCCCAACAGTCAGTGAGAGTGTCTAGCTGAGAGGGACCCACTCGCAGGCCAAATACCGCCTTTGACTGTGTCCACGTCAGCATCCGGTATGTGCAAAACCAGCCAGGGACGGTTTTTGCCTGGTTTGGGATTGTTTAGGGAGGTAAGGGAACCGAAAAAAGATCAGGGGGTTATGTGAACCACCAACTTTTTTCAGGGTAGTAAAATGGACTTTTTTCTATTCCTTATAATAGATATACTTAATTATATCATAAGAATCTTAAGATATTTTTTGACTAGACAGAAATAGTAAATTTCAATCGAGACACCTATTCCATGACAGATTTAAACTTAGCTTCTATTTTCATGCCTTTAGTAGGCTTAGTACTTCTGGCAATCGCAATGACTTCTTTATCTCTTTATGTGCAAAACGATAAGATTGTCTACTCTTTTTTAGTGTAAGTAATATAATTGTTGGGGAACGTAGCATAAATTCAAAATTTTCCTACGTGTCACCAAGATCTATCTATGGAGTCATCTAGCAACGAGGGAGGAGTGGATCTACATACCCTTGTAGATCGCGCGCGGAAGCGTTCAAGAGAACGGGGTTGATGGAGTCGTACTCGTCGTGATCCAAATCACCGATGATCTTAGCGCCGAACGGACGGCACCTCCGCGTTCAACACACGTACGGAGCAGCGACGTCTCCTCCTTCTTGATCCAGCAAGGGGGAAGGAGAGGTTGATGGAGATCCAACAACACGACGGCGTGGTGGTGGAAGTAGTGGGATTCCAACAGGGCTTCGCCAAGCACTGCGGGAGGAGGGAGATGTGTCACGGGAGAGAGAGGGAGGCGCCAGGCCTTAGGTCTGGTTGCCCTCCCTTCCCCCCACTATATATAGGGCCAAGGGAGAGGGGAAGGGCGCAGCCTTGCCCCTTCCTCCAAGGAAGGGTGCGGCCAAGGGGGGGGGGGAGGAGTCCATCCTCCCCAAGGCACCTCGGAGGTGCCTTCCCCTTTTAGGACTCTCCCCTTTTCCCCTTCTCTTGGCGCATGGGCCTCTTGGGGCTGGTGCCCTTGGCCCATATAGGCCAAGGCGCACCCCCTACAGCCCATGTGGCCCCCCGGGGCAGGTGGCCCCACCCGGTGGACCCCTGGGACCCTTCCGGTGGTCCCGGTACAATACCGGTGACCCCGAAACTTGTCCCGATGGCCGAAATAGCACTTCCTATATATAATTCTTTACCTCCGGACCATTCCGGAACTCCTCATGACGTCCGGGATCTCATCCGGGACTCCGAACAACTTTCGGGTTACCGCATACTAATATCTCTATAACCCTAGCGTCACCGAACCTTAAGTGTGTAGACCCTACGGGTTCGGGAGACATGCAGACATGACCGAGATGACTCTCCGGTCAATAACCAACAGCGAGATCTGGATACCCATGTTGGCTCCCACATGTTCCAGATGATCTCATCGGATGAACCACGATGTCAAGGACTTAATCAATCCCGTATGCAATTCCCTTTGTCTAGCGGTATGATACTTGCCCGAGATTCGATCGTCGGTATCCCGATACCTTGTTCAATCTCGTTACCGGCAAGTCTCTTTACTCGTTCCTTAACACATCATCCCGTGATCAACTCCTTGATCACATTGTGCACATTATGATGATGTCCTACCGAGTGGGCCCAGAGATACCTCTCCGTTTACACGGAGTGACAAATCCCAGTCTCGATTCGTGCCAACCCAACAGACACTTTCGGAGATACCCGTAGTGCACCTTTATAGTCACCCAGTTACGTTGTGACGTTTGGTACACCCAAAGCATTCCTACGGTATCCGGGAGTTGCACAATCTCATGGTCTAAGGAAATGATACTTGACATTAGAAAAGCTTTAGCATACGAACTACACGATCTAGTGCTATGCTTAGGATTGGGTCTTGTCCATCACATCATTCTCCTAATGATGTGATCCCGTTATCAATGACATCCAATGTCCATGGTCAGGAAACCGTAACCATCTATTGATCAACGAGCTAGTCAACTAGAGGCTTACTAGGGACATGGTGCTGTCTATGTATCCACACATGTATCTGAGTTTCCTATCAATACAATTCTAGCATGGATAATAAACGATTATCATGAACAAGGAAATATAATAATAACTAATTTATTATTGCCTCTAGGGCATATTTCCAACAATAATATGGTAGGGTATGTGGCTTTATCTACACATAGATGAAAAACGGTTATGGATGCGGATATAATATAGGCTACGAGCATAAGTGCATGAATATGCAGAGCCAGGTATAGCGAGTTTTATCTTATTTATTTTAATTGAATCAATGAATATATTTTGAATAGAAAGTCAATGTATCTAGCCTATTATTTCACAGGAGTACTAGTTGCTGAAGGCGATTTCAGAATAAAAAAAGTAAAGTCAAAATTATTCTCTTCTTTTAACTACATATGCTAATGGGCCAGTCTAGTTGTTAGGCAAACCTTCAGCATGAGAGGAGCAACTTCTCTCGCTAAAGGCGAGAAATAAACACCGCGCAATGAGCCTACTACGATTTCTGCTCTTTATCGCCTTTCTTTTTCACTACACACGGTTTGAAAAATGTTCACAAAGTAGAAATTTGTCAGTAAATTTAAAAATTGCTCATGAATTTGAAAAAGGGGGTCACAAAATAAAAAACATGAATGTTATAATGAGTTGTAATGTTCAAAAACAAATGGGTTCGAATCAGTTTTCATAAATTTTAAACTTTTTTGCGACATCCAAAAAATGTCCATGAATTGGAAAAAATGTCCATGAAATCAAATAATGTCGCCGGATTCAACAAAATGTTCAAGGAATCGAAACTTCTTCATAAATCTGAAAAATATTCCCGAATACGAAACACATCTCAGGAAATAAAACATTTTCAATAATTCAAAAAAAGTATGTGAATACGAAAAATGTTCATGAATTTGAAATTTTGTTCTAGATTCAAAAACATTATTGTGAATTCAAAATTTATTTTTGAATTCATTAAATCAAAAACTATTCATGAATATGAATAATATTCACGATTTTTAAAACTGTTTACAAATTCAAAAATTATTCAAGAAATAAAAAATGTTCATATAAATACAAATAATGAAAAAACCGGAAGGAAACCAAAATAAGCTATGGAGAAAACAAAAGGAAATCAAACATAGAAATAAAAAAAGAAAACCAATGAAACACAAACAAAAATAAAAATAGAAGAAACGAGAAACAACAAATGGAAAACACAAAGAAGCCCATAAACATAAAGAAAAACTAAGAACCGGTGAAAACACAAAGAAGAAACGAATAAACTACCGAAAAACCAGTGTGAAAACACATGGAAGCTTCCCAATACAAGCCTAGAAGGTTACAAAATCTCGGAACATAGTGGAGACTAGGGATTAAGTCCTAACAAAACTAACTCGATTACATGATAAATCTCATCCAACCCATCACCGTCTAGTAAGCCTATTAAGGAATTACTCACTCCCATGGTGAGCATCATGAAATTGGTGATGGAGGATGGTTGATGATGACGATTGTGTCGAATCCCCCTCTCCGGAGCCCCGAACGTACTCCAGACCAGCCGTCCCGTTGAAGAATATGATGTGGTGGCGACTCTGTATCGTAAAACGTGATGATTCCTTCTCTCTGATTTTTTCTGGACAAATAGGTACTTATGGAGTTGGAGTTAGGGTTGCCGGAACTTTTATTTCTGCACAAAACAACACCATGGCAATTATGCTGAAAACAACATCAGTCTGGGTTAGTTCCATTCACATCATACAAATTAGAGTCCAAAACAAGAGCAAAAGTGTTTGGAAAAGTAGATACGTTTGGGACGTATCATAGAGCAAAAACCCCTAGTATATGTATGTTGGAGGAGGAGGAGGGGGCAACCACCAAGGAGGGGAAGTCCCTCCTTGGGGCGCCGGCCATGGGGGAGGAGTAGGAATCCTCCCCAAGTCCAATTCGCACCCCCTGGTATATTGCAAGGGGGCGCCACTTCCTTATGGGCCTTGTAGCCCATAATTCCCTCCACCTCTTGGATTTTTTAGGCCCATTGATATTTAAATTAAATATAAAATGTCCTAAATACTTATATACCATTATATTTTTTAACATCTTCGGAAACATTTCTACCTATATATAATATATCAGTAATACCCGATGTTCACCAAAACCCTTCCCGTGATCCCGAAACACTTCCGGATCCTCTTGGAACTATTCCGAATATTAATGAAAAAATCTACAAATATGTTCTCATCAGTCCCGTCCTACTAACACTCTGCAGATCGTGATTGCCTTAAGCTTGTGACCCCGTAGGTTCGGTAACTCATAGACATGAATGAAACCGTTCGTTCAACGACCGATAGCGGGACCGTGGACATCTATATCGATCCCTATGAGCACATGAGTGATATTCGAGTGAAGCTTTGTTTATAATGTGATGTCCCCTTTGCTTCGTGATACTTCACAAAACCCGGGATGCATCGGTATGATGACCCACAAGTATAGGGGATCAATTGTAGCTCTTTTAGATAAGTAAGAGTGTCGAACACAATGAGGAGTAGAAAGAGTGCAACAAGTGGTTTTCAGCTAGGTAATGTCTACAAGTGCTGAAATTGTAAGTAACAAAGTAGTTTGACAGCAAGATAATTTGTAATGAGCAAGTAACGATAGTAGTAATAAAAGTGCAGCAAGGTAGCCCAATCCTTTGGAGGCAAAGGACAGGCCAAAACGGTCTCTTATAATAAGCAAAGCGTTCTTGAGGGTACACGGGAATTTCATATAGTCACTTTCACCATGTTGATTCGATTTGTGTTCGCTACTTTGACAATTTGATATGTGGGTGGACCGGTGCTTGATGAACCACAAGTATAGGGGATCTATCATAGCCTTTTCGATAAGTAAGAGTGTCGAACCCAATGAGAAGTAGAAGGAAATGATAAGCGGTTTTCAACAAGGTATTCTCTGCAAGCACTGAAATTATCGGTAACAGATAGTTTTGTGATAAGGTAATTGGTAACGAGTAGCAAGTAATAAAAGTAAATAAGGTGCAGCAAGATGGCCCAATCCTTTCTGTAGCAAAGGACAAGCCTGGACAAACTCTTATATGAAGGAAAATGCTCCCGAGGACACATGGGAATTATCGTCAAGCTAGTTTTCATCACGTTCATATGATTCGCGTTCGGTACTTTGATAATTTGATATGTGGGTGGACCGGTGCTTGGGTACTGTCCTTACTTGGACAAGCATCCCACTTATGATTAACCCCATTGCAAGCATCCGTAACTACAACAGAAGTATTAAGGTAAACCTAACCATAGCATGAAACATATGGACCCAAATCAGCCCCTTACGAAGCAACGCATAAACTAGGGTTTAAGCTTCTGTCACTCTAGCAACCCATCATCTACTTATTACTTCCCAATGCCTCCCTCTAGGCCCAAACAATGGTGAAGTGTCATGTAGTCGACGTTCACATGACACCACTAGAGGGATGACAATGCACATCTCATCAAAATATCGAACAAATACCAAATTCACATGACTACTAATAGCAAGACTTCTCCCATGTCCTCAGGAACAAACGTAACTACTCACAAAGCATATTCATGTTCATAATCAGAGGGGTATTAATATGCATATTGGATCTGAAGATATGATCTTCCACCAAGTAAACCAACTAGCATCAACTACAAGGAGTAATCAACACTACTAGCAACCCACAGGTACCAATCTGAGGTTTGGATACAATAGATGAACTAGGGTTTGAGATGAGATGGTGCTGGTGAAGATGTTGATGGAGATTGACCCCCTCCCGGTGAGAGGATCATTGGTGATGACGATGGTGATGATTGCTCCTTTTCCAGCCTAGAATCCCAGCTGCCGACATTCTCCATCTTCATGTAAACCCTGTAAAATAAGAGAGAATATGCATAAGTATTGTGGCATAATGTGTAATAACAGCCCATAATGCAATAAATATTGATATAAAAGCATGATGCAAAATGGACGTATCAATGCTTAGGTGTAGTTCTTACTTGAACAAACCTCCTACTTATGATTAACCCTCCCGCAAGCATCCGCAACTATGAGAAAAGTATTAACAATAAATTCTAACCATAGCATTAAACTTTTGGATCCAATCGATCCCTTATGGAATAGCGCATAAACTGGGGTTTAAGCTTCTGTCACTCTCGCAACCCATCATCTAATTGGTACTCCATAATGCATTCCCTTAGGCCGAAATATGGTGAAGTGTCATGTAGCCGACGTTCACAAGACACCACTAAAGGAATCACAACATACATACTATCAAAATATCGAACACATATCAATTTCACATGATTACTTGCAACATGATTTCCCCCGTGACCTCAAGAACAAAAGTAACTACTCACAAATGATAATCAAGCTCAAGATCAGAGGGGTATTAAATAGCATATATTGGATCTGAACATATAATCTTCCACCAAATAAACCATATAGTAATGAACTACAAGATGTAATCAACACTACTAGTCACCCACAAGCACCAATCTATAGTTCCGGTAACAAGATTGAACACAAGAGATGAACTAGGGTTTGAGATGAGATGGTGCTGTTGAAGATGTTGATGGAGATTGCCCTCCCCAAGATGGGAGAGTTGTTGGTGATGATGATGACGATGATTTCCCCCTCCGGGAGGGAAGTTCCCCCGGCGGAATCGCTCCGCCGGAGGGCAAAAGTGCTCCTGCCCAAGTTCCGCCTCGAGACGGTGGCGCTCCGTCCTGAAAGTTCTCTCCTCATTTTTTCTAGATCAAAATGACTTATATACCAGAAGATGGGCACCCGAGGTGGGCCTGGGTGAGCACAACCCACCAGGGCGTGCCTGGGCTCCCTGGCGCACCCAGGTGGGTTGTGCCCACCTGGTGGGCCTCCTTTGGTACTTATTTGCTCCAATATTCTTCATATATTCCATAAAAATTCTCCGTGAAGTTTCATCTTATTTGGAGTTGTGCAGAATAGGTAGCCTGACGTAGCTTTTCCAGGTCCAGATTTCCAGCTGCCGGAATTCTCCCTCTTCGTGTATACCTTGCATATTATGAGAGAAAAGGCATTAGAATTACTCCAAAAAGCATTATTATGGATAAAAACATCATAAATAACAGTAGGAAAGCATGATGCAAAATGGACGTATCAACTCCCCCAAGCTTAGACCTCGCTTGTCCTTAAGCGAAAACCGAAATCGAAAAACATGTCCACATGCTTAGAGAGAGAGAGCTGTCGATAAAAACAAAATACAAACATAGAAGCATCATGTTCATTATTATAACAGAAACAAACTTAAAGTAAGACTTTTATCAAAGAATTTTTATCATAGACTTCTCATGAATAAGTGATCATTCAACACACTATTGAAGTATAAAGCAAAAACTCTATTAGAAACCAACAAACTAAGTTCTCAGTCAACTTTGCAACTACAATTCATCATCTTTTCAGGAAGAGTCACGTGTCGGAGCCTTTAGGCAAGTCCACATACTCAAGCAACATATAGTCTTCCATGATTGCTAACACTCCCCGCGTACACATCAGCAAAACGTTTCAACCGGACACATAGAAAGATAGGGGCTTGTAGTTTTGCCTCCCAACATATTCACCTCAAGGGCGATGTCAACAATAATAACTCATGCTATCTATATTCAACTGGACATATGTGCCTAGATTTTTCCTCACCACATGATGCTTGCCAAAGGAGAAAATAAAAAGGAGCAGAGAGAAAACTTTGACTCTTTGCATAAAAGTAAATACATAAAAGTAAAAGATAGGCCCTTGGCAGAGGGAAGCAGAGGTTTCCGTGCGCTTATTTGTTTGTATGCTCAACCCCTTAATGCAAAAGAACGTCACGTTGCATTGCCCCTTGTGACAGTGACCTTTATTATGCAGTCTATCACTTTTATTCTTTGCCATCACAAGTTCGCGCAACGCTCAATTTTCTCTTACACTAAATGATCTCACACTTTTAGAAGCAATTTTTATTGCCTTTTTGCACTGATGACAACTTACTTGAGGGATCTTGCTCAATCCCTAGGTAGGTATGGTGGACTCTTGAAAATAAGATTTGGGTTTAAGGGTTTTTGGATCAACCCGTGAGAGGTGTAGGATGAAGATGGTCTCTCTCAAACGACCCTGCAACCAAATACACAAAGTCTCTTGTGTCCCCAACACACCCAATACAATGGAAAATTGTATAGGTGCACTAGTTCGGTGAAGAGATGATGATAAAAGTGTAATATTGATGGTAGAAATATATTTTGATAATTTGAATAAATAAAAACAGCAAGGTAGCAAATAGTAAACGGGCACAAAAATGGTATTGCAATGCTTGAAAACAAGGCCTAGGGTCCGTACTTTCGCTAGTGCAATCTCTCAATAGTGCTAACATAGTTGGATCATATGATTATCTTCAAATTGTAACGAAGAATCACTCCCGAGTTCCTATTAGCGGATAACAAAAGATAGGAATTGTTTGTAGGGTACGAAGCCACCTCAAAGCTATTCTTTCCGATCGATCTATTCAAGAGTTCGTACTAAAATAACACAAAGCTATTGTTTCCGTTCGATCTATCCTAGAGTTCGTACTAGAATAACACCAAAGCAAATTCATATTCATAATACTCAATCCACACAAAGAACTACAAGAGTGCCTCAATATTTCTACCGGAGAAACAAGGACAAGAACGTGCATCAACCCCTATGCATAGATTACCCCAATGTCACAGCGGAAATCCGCAAGTTGAGTGCCAAAACATATATCAAGTGAATCAATACGATACCCCATTGTCACCACGAGTATTCAATTGCAAGACATATATCAAGTGTTATCAAATCCATAAAAGTATACAATCCGATAACCACGAAATCTCAAAGGGAAAAACTCAATTCATCACAACAAGATAGAGAGGGGAAACCACCATATGATCCGACTATATTAACAAAGCCCGCGATACATCAAGATCGTGACATCTCAAGAACACGAGAGAGAGAGAGATTAAACACATAGCTACTGGTACAAACCCTCAGCCCCGAGGGTGGACTACTCCCTCCTCATCATGGTTGTCGCCGAGATGATGAAGATGGCCACACCGGAGATGATTCCCACCTCCGGCAGGGTGCCGGAACGGGTCTAGATTGGTTTTTGATGGCTACAGGACCCTGCGGCGGCGGAACTTCTGATCTAGGTTAACCCCGAAGGGTTTCAAAATATTTGGGAATTTATAGTGCAAAGAAGGGGTGCGGGAGGCCACCGAGGTGGGCACAACCTACCTGGGCGCGCCCTGGCGCGCCCTGGTGGATTGTGCCCCCCTCGGGGAACCCCCCAGGTGCAGCTCTGGCCCATTGGGTTTCTTCTGGTCCAAAAAAATCTCCAAAAAGTTTCACAGTGTTTGGACTCCGTTTAATATTGATTTTCTGCGATGTAAAAAACAAGCAAAAAACAGCAACTGGCACTGGGCACTGGGTCAATAGGTTGGTCCCAAAAAACGATATAAAGTTGCTATAAAATGATTGTAAAACATCCAAGAATGATAATATAACAACATGAATACTTCATAAATTATAGATATGTTGGAGACGTATCATGGACCTAGCTATCAGCCTCTCCATGTACCGTCCACTTCCGATGGATGTCGTTCGTTGACCACGTTGACCACGCCGCGCCGAGAGCACCAGGGCGGTGGATGATGGCAAGGCCTAGGAAGGGAACGACACGGAGCCGGGGAAGACGCAGCAGTGGATGCCCATGCTGAGGGGAGTACGAGCGCTGACTGGTCGGCAACGAGGTGAGGCTGACGTCGCCGGAAAATAACAATATGTGCGGGTCGGCAGCGGGGTGAGGCTGACGTCGCCGGAAAATAACAGCCGGCCATGGGAGGAGGGAGCAAGCAGTCCCGCCGGCACTGGTTTGGGTGGCTGGAGCAGGAAGATCAGAGATTGAAGAAGCATGGCGGCCGTTGGATGGACATCCAACAGTCACTACTCTGTGTTGACTAAGTTGACAAAGCCTTGCGTATGCATCAATTTTTTTAGGACATCGTCATCATCAACTTAGTAGGCCAGAAGTCAGCGTCCAAATCTATGGAAAACAACATACAACCCATTAGCCATTATTTTCAACAATTTACAGCCCATTTGCTAATTATTAAGGATATCTTGAAGCCCATATTATTTTTATTAGCATTATAGACCATATATTCTGGGCACTGCTAAAAAATTCAATGAAAATTTTCATATTTCGGTGGGGTTCGAACTCTTTTAATCACGAAATTTTGAGTCACATTAAAAATGATTAAAAAAATATATCAAAAAAAATTCTCCGCAAAAATATGAATGAAATTTAAAATATTTACTAGCAAGATGCTCATGTGTTGCACGGAACATGAAGATGGATTTGTATGAGTAGTTTATCTTGTGAGAGAAAAGGATGAACGAGGGAAGGCCGTATCTGCAAATGTGGAGAGGAGTGCGGGTAAATTGTCATAGTTTCCTTCCTATCGGTTAGATATAGGTCGGACGACCTATATTGCAGGATGGCAGGCACACCATCATCACCAACTCTGCTTTTTATAAGAGTAGAGAAATCTAGAAAAAAATGATATTTTAATGTAATTGCCGGTTGGCTTTGGTTTAAAAATTTACAGCCCATTTCTTACAACTTATAGACCATTTTCTGGGGAAGCCCATTTCTTACTACTTACATCCCTCCCCGTCTTGAAAGATTTGTGGCCCAGCAGGGCTGAGAAAAGCAAGTAGGCCTCGGTTGGGTATTCTCCAAAAAAAGAACTAGGCTAGCCATTTTTAGAAAGAAAAAAGATTTCAACTGGGCTCGTCATGTGCTTAAATAAAAGCGTAAGCGTGGGCTAGACGGGCCATAGCCCCCGCACAACACGCAGTTGAGCTCCATCTCTAAAACTAAAAAAACAATTGGGCGAGCTGCTGCATCCCTAGTGTTATCCGCTCGTGTAATTTTCTCGTTTATTGACTACATTCACAATGGCGTGGGACCTAGCTGTCAAACAATTAGGAGGAAGTATTTTTTTGGCTTGTAAGAGTAATAACGAGGCACCTGCTTGCGTAATGCAATGACCCTGGTGGGTCCCTACTGTCAGCCTCTCCACGTACAGTCATCTCCTGATTCCTCTCGGCTGTTGACCATGTTGACAACGCCAGACGACTGCGGGCACAACAAGTGAACCAAGGCGAAGAACGACGATGAGGCCTTGGACGGGGACGAACCGGAGCAGTGAAAGGTGCGGCAGTGTAGTGGCAGGCGGAAGGGAGTACGAGGGCAACAACATGTAACTGAGGCTTACAAACAGTACAAAAAGCCCAAGGATTAATTTTTCATCAAATTTAGACAAGACCCAGATTGAAAATGGCAACAACATCTAACCCAACCACTCTTTTTCACAGTCACAAACAAATGGATCGGTCTGATCCATAAAATCAACATCCCGTGCAAAAAAAATATATTGGAGGATGACTACAAGTTGTTGTAAATATAAGTTGAGCATGTTCAGAAGCCCATTTGTCCATTTGAAACTTCTTTTTTTGCTGTTCAATATGTCTGTCCATGAGAAATCTCTTTACAAAAACTTAAGCCTCATGGACAATCGTAACCTCACATTCAACAGGAAGAATGTGACAAAGCTTATGTTTGCCTGGTTGGATGCATATCCATCCATCGTTATTGTCCTCAAACGAATGTCATGAGAACTGAGAAAATCCTGGTGCTTATTACGCCACCGATTGGTTATATGTTTTGCTCCATGTGGTTGTGCCTAAGTAGACATGAAGATTGAAAACAATTAAGGTCTGAAAAAAGAGTATGTCGAAAGAGTGACAACTGAACGGTTAATTCTAGTACAATATATACGGGCTTTCAATGTGCATGAAATCATCACCTTTATATATAAATTCTCCAGAGATCAAAAGCATCGCAGCAAGCCAATAATTATGTTCAAATCAAAACTAAACATTCCGACATATAAGATCTTGATAGAATCTAGCAACATTGATAGGCTATCCATGGATGAACTCTTCATTGAGCATATAACATAATATTAGTACCCAAAGTGTACTCCAACATGATATAAAACTTATGCGCACAAATGAAAAATGCAGCTTATGATTACAAATGTGTAGATGATAATATACGGTACCTGAAAAAGTGAGGAGCCAAACACCAACTTCCTGTGATCACTAAATGGATCACGAATTACACCCAAGGTCTCCAGTTTGGGCGCAGAGATGATAGTTATTTGCGAAGGTTTATAACAATCATCAAGGAGCAACCTTTGAAGTGAAGGGGCATCTTCGATGATGAGCCATTGTCCTTCAAAACAAATTCCAATGCTTTTAAGGTGAAACGACTTTATTTGGAGACAAATGATAGGGATTTCTATTCCCAAAACAATCAGCAAGCGCTCCAGAGCAGGGTAACTGGAGTGGATGATGCTGTGCAGTGAGGCCTCCGACAGATAAACCACCACAAGCGAAAGTTTTTTAGCAGTGGGAGTCGAAGCATTTGTACCAGATCGTGTGGTAGATGGAACCGTGCGAAGGTGGCGGTGTGGAGAGATGAAGAAAACCGCGAGATGGACAACGGTGGTGTGGGCACAAATTCTTGGTGTGTTTGTGGTACAAAACTTTCGTGGTAATGGTAGAACTCAAACTGCTGGAGTTTTCCGAATTCAGGGGATGTCAGCCAAGCGTCCACCATGCAGGGTATGGACATCAGGTAGCGTGTCGCGATGCAGAGGCATTGAACAGGGCCCTGCTGGTGAGAGGAGACGATGGCTCTGAGAGATCAAATTCAGGAAGGACAGAAATCTGATGGCAGTCGAGATTGAGGGGGGCGGTGCGCCATATCGGGTGCCACCAAGTTGAGAGGACTTGTGTGCGACAACAATCCTTGGTCGGGAGAAGCGAGATGATCTCCTCGAGGATGACGTCTGGGAGATCGCTGATGCGGTCCACCGGAGATTCTACCGGTTCCTCAGATCCGGGTGGGGGGGGGGGCTCGCCGCTTCACCCCGCGCTGACGGGTGTGGGATCTACAACCGGTGTCGCCGCTGGCGGGAGCCTCATCTTCTTGGCGCTGGGGCCAGCCGACTCCATTTTCCTTGCGGGCATCATGCGGAGCTCATGGGTTTGAGTAGAGTAGCCAGAGACAAGCCTAGTGGCAGTGCGAGTGGGGAAGAAGGAGGGCTGGGGTTTTCTGTACGAGTGGAAGAAGAGGAGCAGGCGTTTTCTGTACGAGTGAGGAAGAAGGTGAGCAGGGGTTTTCTGGATGAGTGAGGAAGATGGGGAGCAGGGGGAATTGGGGGGAGACGGAAGCAGGCG
The DNA here is from genome assembly GCF_056163025.1 of Triticum urartu. Classification (NCBI taxonomy): domain Eukaryota; kingdom Viridiplantae; phylum Streptophyta; class Magnoliopsida; order Poales; family Poaceae; genus Triticum; species Triticum urartu. The sequence continues at coordinate 499,192,120 of NC_141878.1, forward strand.
AGTCCAGCGAGAAGTAGTATAAGTGGAAGCGAGGAGGAAGGACAATTTTTCTAGGATCGCCCCCTCTTCAAGAAATATGGGCTTCTCCTCGCAAAAAACAAAACAAATGGGCTTTAAAATGGATAGGCTTTTGTATCGGCCCAGTCGGCTGCCCATGTTTCGTACTAGAGGTCCTTGTGCTACAGGCAGCCCGAGACACTCACCGGCTTATTTCCCATTCGAAAGAAAAAAAAGAGACGCCTCTAGCTTATGGCTACTCATCGGTAACTTTTTTCAACTTGGCATCCACCAAATTAGAGGATGCGATACTGGATGCAGACACTCACACTGGTCGCGTAGTGCGGCAAAGTGAGGTGTCAAATAACATGCCTACAATATACTTACTAGATTGTGAAGGTCCACAGGCTAGTCAACATTCATATTAAACTAAGCTTCAGAAGATATGGTATGCATACTAACATTCAGAAGAACAAAAGTTCAGCATGTTTATGCATCTCAATGATTCACCGTACTATAACCAATACAAAGCTGTGAGAAGGTGTGGAAATAAAGAAAATCGGTCGATGCTTCTCTGAGCAAAGGGCCTCCCCGTGCACACATTAATTTCCTGGGCACGCTTGTTTCTTCTCAATGTTGCGAGCACTTTGAGCATGTTGGCAACTCCACAGCTAGCTAGCTGCCTCATCTTGCAATTGATGCTGACACATTTGCAGCAAACACATGAGGCAATAGAGATGACTCACCAGTCCATATTGTGCAGTTCCCCTGAAATCATCTTCATTGTCCTGAATCTGAAAAGATAGGAAAACAATAGCTATAATTAAACGGTGTTGCAAAACAGTAGCACATATCAATAGCTCGGCATGACAGAACATGATCATCTGGACGAAGGGGATACTGACATGCCCGAGGAAGATTATATATAATTCCATAAGTCCTTAGTTGATTTCCACCTTCGGCTGCACTGCTTGTCTACTCCTCCACACATGTCAGGATCGTTCCGCACTGCAATCAGCAAGTCAACATACAAATAAGCTTATTTCATCTTGCGGTGGTCATTGTACCTAGTTACGAATGTAGGAATACCTGGAGCACCATGAGGTTAGCTGACAGCAGGTAGATGCAACCATATAATTTTGTGCGGTGCTACCAAAATTGAGGTTTGTGTCCCTTCCCGTTATGAGAATTCTTCTTGAAGTTGGTAGAATGTGACGGCTTGTTCTTTGCATCAAACTTGCCTTTCCCCTGAGATTTCTTCTTGTTGTTTTGGGGCTGGTTGGCCTGGAAGTTCTTCTCGTGTACCATGTGTGCACTAGAAGCTCCCTCAGCGACCCGAGCACGTGTGTCTTTTTCTCTCGCCTTCTCTTCAAAATCAAGAGTGCTAATGAGATCCGAAACAGAAAACTCATGTCTCTTGTTTTTCAGAGAAGTAGCAAAATTGTTCCATGAAGGTGGAAGCTTGGCAATGATGGTCCCAACAACAAATTTGTCCGGCAACACACACTTAAAGTACTCAAGTTCCTTAGCGAGTGACTGTATCTCATGAGTCTGCTGAATAACAAAGCGCTCATCAGTCATCTTGTAGTCACAGAATTGCTCCATGATGTACAACTCATTGCCAGCGCCCGAGGCCCCAAACGTGGCCTTGAGTGCAGCCCACATGTCTTTCCACTGTCAAATGACATATATGAATCCACAATGGAATCATCAAGAACACTCAGCAGGGCATCTTTGAAGAGGGTATCCATGTTCTCAAAAGCTTCCTGCTCTATAGGATTAAGATCGCCCTCAAGCTTACCCTTAGTGGCATCATAGACGTACATGATCTGAAACCAATATACTGCTCTTGTGCGCCACCTTTTATATTGCACCCCCTTAAAAGTAGGTGGCTTCAAAAGCGCAGCAAAACCACTCGTAATAAATTGCCTATAATCAGGTTTTTGGATTGGATTGTTGAATATATGAGCAATTTACTATGAGATTTAATCCGAACCAACAGTAAATAGATCATGACGACAATTGCAAAGATCAAAGTAATGATGCTGACTAAACTAGGAGGACAGAATCACATACTGTACAGCAGGAGCAGATCCACTGTGGTTGATGTTTTCACTCATGTCGTTGATGAAGAGGTTACCAAGGTCGGGGAAGAAGGCTGTCGTTGAGGAAGTCGTCGCTGGCAGCAGTCGCAGGAGTGTGCTCCCCAAAAACCTGATCGCCCCTCTCCCGTACAGGATCATGAAAGGCGGGGTTCGGAGGACTGTTGTCCCTTCTCGCGGTGCACGCCGGAAGGAGGGATGGAGAAGAATTGCATGGTGGCGCTATGATCTGGAATGGTGCGAAACCATATGATACAGCGGAGGCTAGGGTAGAGCCTGTCAGGTCGATCGTGCGAGTAAGACCAAGTATAATAGTAGGCCTTTGGCCCAAACCTCACGTCCAAGTCAATAATAGCCCCACTATCCAAAAGAATCGAAAATGGCTGAGTAGTTAAGGCATCCGTTAATTATTAATTAATGACTTAATAAATTTTCCGACCAACAAAAATATGGACCACGTTTATAGCTTTTGTCCTTGGACAGGCTCATTCCCGAAGAACGCGCGTGTAGGTTTCCTATTATCATGCTCATGCAAATGCTAGAATAGATCACATTATAAAGTGGTGCAACTCACACTCACCTAGCAGTATGGGACTAAACTTTAGTCCCACTCACACCACACTTAGAGCATGGTTAATAGTATAGCCAACATCCGGCTATATGAAGTTGACACATCATCTAGAGCCAACCTAATAGCCTGCTATTACAATAGTTAGTCCCTTTAGTAGAATACTATATCATTAATAATGGCCCCACCTTTTGTCTCACAAAGTATGTTGGAGCTCGTGCTACAACCGGCTAGAAGTTTACAACCCGCTTCTCTTCTCTCTCCTTCAACTAAGCACAAATACTATATTTAAATCCTTATAGCCTGCTTATGTCACCTAATTGTAGTACTTGCTCTAAAGTTACTCTCCACTATGTAGTCTGAAATGCCGGGCGTGCAGCGAGCGGTGCCCTCGGTCGGCACGCCTCTTCAACGATGGAAATAGTGAGAGGTCGCGTCGCCCTGACTTGCCATCAACGTGGAGCGGCGGCCTCAGCTGGCACCGGGCGGGAAGCGCGCGGGGGATGGGGGAGGGGTTTTTGTTGGGCCAAGAAGGTGAGAAGCCAACTTGGGATCGGTCCGGACGGGGAAATATCATGTACTCCCATACTCACTAGTTTCATGCATATGACACTAGTCTATATTACTACCTTCATAGTGCAAAGTAACATAGTAGTAATGTTATAGATGGCTTAATTTATTAGCTTGTAGACTCATCTTGTCTTGGGAAACGCTATGTTATAGTAACATATTATGTTACCACTTCTCATTAACTACTTGCCACATAAGCAAAATTTTCTTGGAGTGCGCTAAGTTACTCCCACTATAACTAGCCGTACAAAGTGTGGGCTATGTAGAGGGCGTAGTAATCAAGCTTCTCATCGTTCTGCGAGTTGACATGACACATCAAAGTAGTAGTTTTTTTCAAAATGTACATCAAAGTACCAGTGTAGTAGTCTCCAAAAAGGGCCGACCATGTCCATGGCTACCATCCCATCCCGTGCTCCGTCATTGAGTATGTGCATGATTCACCTGTCAATCAAGAAAAAAATTACGTACGTTCCATTGAAAAAAAAATTAAAAACAAACACGCCACCATGTCATGTTCGAAGTTTGATTAGTCCACGCGTGGTTCCCGACCCTCCACTAAGTGAACAACTACCAAACGCGTCAAATTATCACGTGAGCTGCCTCTTCATCCAGAAATGAGCTCCACCGTGTACCCGCTGTTGGTGTCAAAACCGGCGGATCTCGGGTAGGGGGTCCTGAACTGTGCGTCTAAGGCGGATGGTAACAGGAGGCAGGGGACATGATGTTTACCCAGGTTCGGGCCCTCTTGATGGAGGCAATACCCTATGTCCTGCTTGATTGTTCTTGATGATATGAGTAGTACAAGAGTTGATCTACCACGAGATCAGAGAGGCTAAACCCTAGAAGCTAGCCTATGGTATGATTGTATGTTGTCCTACGGACTAAAACCCTCCAGTTTATATAGACACCGGAGGGGGCTAGGGTTACACAAGGTCGGTTTACAAAGGAGGAGATATACATATACGTACTGCCTAGCTTGCCTTCCACGCCAAGTAGAGTCCCATCCGGACACGGGACAAAGTCATCAATCTCGTATCTTCATAGTCCAACAATCCGGCCAAAGGATATAGTCCGACTGTCCGGAGACCCCCTAATCCAGGACTCCCTCAGTAGCCCCTGAACCAGGCTTTAATGACGATGAGTCCGGTAGTGTTGTCTTCGACATTGCAAGGCGGGTTCCTCCTCCGAACACACCATTGAAGAATTTGAATACAAGGATAGTGTCCAATCCTGCAAAATAAGTTCCACATACCACCGTAGAGAGAATAATATTTCCACAAATCTAACCTGTTGACACATTTTGACAGCATGACATCATGCCAGGGCCTGGTTATTATCCGAACCGCTTTTCTCAACCAGCTCCGCACATATCGCGAGGCGGTTTTCTTGACACGTCTTGTCAAAGCAGAGATCGTGTTCCCCTTATCACGGGATTCTCATCAATACGGACGTGGGTAACCCAACCGCGCCATCAATTACGGCGCCTGGGGAGTAAGCGGTTTTGCCAGGCAAGTGGGGAGGCATATCGCCTCTTCCGCCCTTATAGAGGGATGAAGATTTACTTTTTTCACCCACGCCTTCTTCCTCCTCGCTTACCCATTCCCGCACACTCGAGCTCTAGCACCCAAGCTCGCGTTCTCAAACCACTCCAAGCATGTCTGGAGCAGGAGGCAAGTGGATGGTCTCCTCCGTCACGGAGGAGAACATCAAAGAGTTACGGGAAGCCGGATACCTGGCTGCGGATATCGCGCACCGGCTGCCAAATACGGGGCAGATCGTCCCAATGCCCGAACCCCATGAGAGGGTAGTTTTTCTTACCAACTTTGTCCGTGGACAGGGATTTCCACTCCACCCGTTCGTCCGCGGGCTCATGTTCTACTATGGGTTGGACTTTCATGATCTGTCCCCCAACTTCATCCTCAACATCTCAGCGTTTATCGTCGTGTGTGAGGCCTTCCTCCGCATCAGGCCCCATTTCGGCTTATGGCTGAAAACCTTCAATGTTAAGCCGAAGGTAGTGGGTGGCCAACAAGCAGAGTGCGGAGGCGCCATGGTGGGCAAGATGCCTAATGTCACCTGGCTCGAGGGCACCTATGTGGATACCATAAAGGGGTGTCAATCGGGGTGGTTCTACATCACTGAGCCGCACGACTCCAACTGGGTGGCGGCCCCCGAATTTCGATCCAGAATCCCCACGCGGCTTACCTCCTAGAAAAAGAAGGGCCTGTCCTGGGGCTCTTCGATAGAGTTGACCGGACTCCAGACCTGCATCCAGAACATGACGAGCAGAAAAATCAAGCTTGTCAATGTGGTCCAGGTTATGCTCTTCTGCCAGATCCTTCCATGCCAAAGACGGGCATTCAATTTGTGGGAGTTCGACTCGGCCAAGCACCAGACGCTGCGAGAGCTCTATGACACGACGCATGAGGATGTCTGGAGGGTGCTATTCAAGAGCGCCAAGATGCCTCCCTCCCCCACCGAGGACCGCGGACTCAGCGCAAAGCGCCGCGCTAATCCAGTAGGCTTTTGTATTTCTCAGGGTATTTATTTGCCCCGGTTTAGTTATGTGCTGGATCTAAGCTTCCATGTCATTAACAGGACTGGGTAGAGACAGCAGAGCAGCTTGATTGTCCAGCCCCCTTGCCCGAAGATCCTGCAGATGCTCTTCTAACAAAGATGCCGACTCCGGCACCTTACGAGGTGCCGGCAAAGAAGGCCAAGAAGAAGGCCACGGGGACCCGAAAGGGTCTCCGGCGCAAGGTTGTATCGGACTCATCTTCCGATGACTCCGACGCGCACTCCTCCCACGGAAACGAGGAGGAGGAGAAAAGTTCTCCCCCCAGCCAGGGGAGACAATAAAAGGAAGGCCGACCCATCCAGGGAGGCCAAAGGGTCCAACAAGGGAAGGACCCTCCCTCCGGACTGTGCCACGACGGCCGCCGATAGCGGCGATGAGTGGCTACCCAGGGACAAGCCCCTGGCGAAGTCGTAAGTGTCCGGACACCATAGTACTTCATGGTATATTTTATTGTACTGTCTTTCCTCATGCTGAACATGATTATGAAGTCCGTCCCGAGCTCATCTCGACGTACCCTCGTCGAGCGGCTCCTTGGACTCGTCGGATATGAACAACGGTTCTCTTCCGACCGCTTCCACCCCTCGCCCTACGGACAACGCCGAGGTGTTGTCTCAAAAGGCACCGAGCCGAGGGAAGGTGGTCCTGGGGGCGCCTCGCAGCGACTTCCCGGACCCTGGGTACCAAGGGAGCGAGGCTCCTACGGGCTTCGAGTTCGGGCCCCAGCCAGACACTACACCGAAACCTTCGATGGTTCCAGACTCCGGTAGGCGGTCCCCCGTCAAGGGGGGCAACCATTTGTGCCGGTGTCCTCTGTCCAACCAGAGGCACCAGACAACTTGCTGGAAGTGCTTCGCAGCGCTTCCATCGAAGAAGAGCACCGCACTATCATGAGTGTGGTGGTCGAGAAGGTTCAGTCCGCCAAGAACGGACTGACCGAAGCTTGCGCCAGCCTCCTAACAGGCTTTGAGGTAAGCAATCAAAATATAAGAAGAAAATATTACCGCATAGATAGTAGCCCTTGATGCTCTGTTCGGCATCCGCGAAGAAAAGCCGTATAGAGGATCAAATGATAACTCAGGAGTCTAATTAGAGTATGTCTATGTGTATGTGCAGGCTTCACTGTTGGCTGCTGCCGCACATACTGCGGAGGTCTCTGCGCTGAAGCAGGACCTGAAGCGGTCCAAGGATGAGCTCGGCCTTACCAAGAGGCAGCTCGAAGGGAACAAATTAAAGGTAAGATATACCCCTGTCTATATAGTTAAAAAGAAGTTCGGGTGTAAAGTAATAGGATCATCATGAATTTTTCAGGGGCCACGACCAAGGTGGAGACCCTGAGGAAGGCGTTGTCCGAGGCCGAAGACAAAGCGGCCAAAGAACGCATTGAACGGGAGAAGCAAGAAGCCCGAGTAGGCAAGGTGCAGCAAGAGCTCGAGGCTCTCGCCAAAAAGCATGAGTCCTTGGAGCTTGACTCTAAGACACGAGAGTCCGAGCTCGCGCAGGCGCTTGAAAGCGTCCGGAGCGCCAAGGCTGAAGCCCACAAGGCCCTCCAGGAGATTGATGCGGTGAAGAAGATAGCAGCGGGTAAGGCATTCATTATGCAAAGCAAACACGTGAAGGAGACTTTCCTTTTTCTTACCCGAGTTCAGAGCTCTCCAGGAGCGTTTGTAGATCTTCCCCGCAGTGCACTGGATGCCGCAGAGTTTTACCGGGATGAGGAGGGGAGCTCAACGAAGAAGTTGTTCTGGTCTCATTATACTGGGACCGAACACCCCGTGCCCTTGAGTGACCAGCTGAAGCAGTTGGTCAAACTTCACAAGGCGGCCGAACAGGCCATGAAGGGCCTTATAGTCCAGATGTGGCCTGGCGAGCCCCTGTCCGGCAGCTACTTCGGTCTGGTGAGGCGGCTTGTGGAAGCCTGCCCACGGCTTGAAGTCATCAAGCGGTCCGTCTGCATCGAGGGTGCATGCAGGGCTTTTGCCCGGGCGAAGGTGCACTGGGTGAAGTTGGACGCTGCGAAGCTGGTGAAGGAGGAGCCGCCGGAGGGCAAGGAGCATCGCTGCCCCGAGAATTACTATGAGAGTGTCCTGAAGGGTTCCCGCTTAGTGGCAGATGAGTGTGCCAAGGATGTAATTTTTGAATGAACATGCTCATGTGATCCTGTAATATGAAACGAGTTCGTTTGTGCCATGCGACGCTTTCTTAATTTAAAATATTACCTTCTGTGCGGCCGTTTATAAAATCTGAGAGTTGGCCAGTCGTCGGCTTCTACCCCCATGTAACTAGTACTGGGGTGTTCGGGATAAATCTGAACACTCTTTACCCCAATTTTGGGTCCTTCAAGGGAGGTGTTCAACGCAACGAACCAGGCAATCAGACTATAATGCTTTATCACTCTCACTTAGCCATAGAAGTCTATGATTCTAAATTTTTGGCGAAGCCCATGGTATTCGGAGGGCCGAATTTGGGGCGCTATACACGCCTAAGCCGGACAAGGCCGACTCCTCGCCCGAAGCAGAAAAAGTCTTTAAGGACTTGAGACCTCTTGAATAGCGACCAGTCTCTCGCCTTATCATGACAGCCAGTTTTTGGCTTTCTCTACTGAGGTGCTTATCCAGAAGAACCGGGACACAATCGCAGTAGTTCTCCCACCGCTACCTTAGCCGATATAGCGGAACATAAGGTACCAAAGCATGGGAGCCGGACAACCCAACATTTGACCAAAGACATGATTCGGAGCTGATGCATATAATTCTATAAGTTCGGGGTGCCGCACTGTCGAAAGTGTTCGGACTTCTTGCGCCGTATTATGGGGTAAACAAGAGCACCTGGCGTACTGACCGTACCCGAACGTGCGGGTGCGGATTGTCGTAAATGGACTTATAAGAGAAAGAAAAAGACTTAAATAATACAATGATAGATTAATGATATGCATTGTTATTTGAATAATACGTCAAAGCGTACTGGTACAAGTAAAGTAGGACAATTCGAAATGTACTATCCCAAGGCAAGCTACACATAAATAGTGAAAAGCGGGTATATCAAGTATTACTAGAGACCACCTGGCGGTTCCCGTGTTCATCTTAGCTTCTTGCCGCCTTGGTTGTTACTTCCGGAATGTGTCTGGCAATCGTACTGCCGGAAAGGGCTTCCAAAGAGTTAGGCCCTGAAAGAGAAAAGGAATGTCAAAGGTATACAACCCCTAGTGTGGTTAAGTCACAATGCGGGGCGTGTCCTCATTGTGCCCCTGCCTATGTCCATGGCATTTTCAATGCGTAGTTATGTACGTGCGGCATGGATTTCGTCGCTTCACCGGGACTGGGACGGGGGCTGAATTGCTAGGCGAGCTCTGATCGTGCCAGGCGATCCTGTTGCAGCTTGTTCCAGACTGGCTTGAAGGTGTCCGGGGGCTGTAACGCCGAATGGGTGGTCTGCCTGAACAGGCTGCTTTGTGCTTCTGCTGCAAGGGCCGCAGTGTGCTCTTCCGTACGGAGCGAGCGTTCTGTGTTTCCATTTACTGTTATGACCCCACGAGGTCCTGGCATCTTGAGCTTGAGGTATGCGTAATGCGGTACTGCATTGAATTTTGCAAATGCTGTCCGTCCGAGCAGTGCATGATAGCCACTGCGAAACGAGACGATGTCGAAGATTAACTCTTTGCTTTGGAAGTTATCTGGTGATCTGAAGACCACGTCCAATGTGATTGAGCCTGTGCAATGGGCCTCTACACCTGGGATGACGCCTTTAAAGGTGGTTTTGCTGGGTTTGATACTCGAGGGATCGATACCCATTTTTCGCAATATATCCTGATAAAGTAGGTTCGGGCTGCTGCCGCCGTCCATAAGGACTCGAGTGAGGTGAAATGCGTCAATGATGGGGTCTAGGACCAGTGCGGTGGATCCGCCATGACGGATGCTAGTGGGGTGGTCCCTGCGATCGAAGGTGATCGAACAGGCAGACCATGGGTTGAACTTCGGGGCGACATGCTCCATCGCATAGACGTCCCTTAGTGCATGCTTCCGCTCCCTCTTGGGAATGTGGGTTGCGTATATCATGTTCACCATCTTCACTTGTGGGGGAAACCCCTTCTGTCCTCCTGTGTTCGGCGGCCGGGGCTCCTCCTCGTCATCGCTATGCAACCCCTTGTCCTTGTTCTCAGCATTTAACTTGCCGGCCTGCTTGAACACCCAATATTCACTGTTGGTGTGATTGGCTGGCTTGTCGGGGGTGCCGTGGATTTGACACGAGCGATCCAGTATGCGATCCAGACTGGATGGAGCCGGAGTATTTCTTTTAAATGGCTTTTTCCGCTGACCGGATCTAGGGCCTCTGAATCCGGCATTAACTGCCGTATCTTCGGTGTTATCGCTGTTATTGCGACGCTTTGGTTTATTATGACACTGCCTATTGTTAACATCTTTGGTATCCGAGGTGTCCGGATTCCTCGATGTGTTGTTGCTGCGAGCCAGCCAGCTGTCCTCGCCCGCGCAAAAGTGGGTCATGAGTGTTGTGAGGGCTGCCATAGATTTCGGCTTCTCCTGGCCGAGGTGGCGGGCGAGCCACTCGTCGCTTGAATGCCGCTAGGGCCTCTGCATCCGGACAGTCTAAAATTTGATTTTTCTTAGTCAGGAACCATGTCCAGAATTGTCTGGCGATTCCCCTGGCTGCTGGGTTATGTGGCTCAAGTCATCAGCATCCAGTGGCCGCACGTAAGTGCCCTGGAAGTTGTCAAGAAATGCATCTTCCAGATCCTCCCAACTGCCGACGGAATCTGCTGGCAAGCTATTCAGCCAATGCTGAGCTGGTCCTTTGAGTTTTAGTGGGAGGTACTTGATGGCATGTAGATCATCACCGCGAGCCATGTGGATGTGAAGGAGGAAATCCTCAATCCATACAGCGGGATCTGTTGTGCCATCGTATGATTCGATATTTACGGGTTTGAAACCCTCCGGGAATTCATGATTCATAACTTCATCAATGAAGCATAGGGGGTGTGCGGCGCCTCTGTGCTGGGCTATATCCCGACGTAGTTCGTATGAGTTTTGTCTGCTGTATTCGGCCCGGCCGGATTTACTCTTGGTGTATCCGACGCAACGATCATCATCCCGTGTGGGCGCACATGCCCGTGTCCCGTATATTGACCTTGTGATTTTTGCCTTACTGTCCAAGATGTCTTGCAGGTCCTCTGTGTTGCCCCGGGCCTTAGTATTTTTGACTGAGTGGCGACGGGGTGCGGTCTGAACTTTAGGCTGAAACGCCTCTATGGCTCGGCCGCGTAGTGGCCGGTCAGCCGCATCGTACACTGGTGAATGTGGTTTCAATGCTTCTTCCTCGAGGTGAGGTAGCAACCTACTTTTTGGGTAACTCTTGGACGGGCGCTCGAGTTCATGCTCCTCGGCCGCAAGGACTTCGGTCCACCTGTCTGCTAGCAAGTCTTGATCAGCTTGAAGCTGTTGCTGTTTTTTCCTTAGGCTATTTGCCGTGGCCATAAGCCGACGCTTGAAGCGCTCTTGCTCGACAGGGTCCTCAGGCACGATAAACTCGTCGTCGCCGAGGCTCGCCTCGTCTTCGGAGAGAGGCATGTAATTGTCCTCCTCCGGTTCTCTGTCTGCTGCCTACTCTGGAGGGCTAGCTTGTTCGTCCTCTAGCTCTACACCGTGCTGGAGGGGATTGTTGTTGTCTTCGGCGCTATCCGGAGTTTTATCGTCTCCTATGCCTGTATCACTACTCTTGCTATGGCGGGACTTAGAGCGGCGCCATTGACGTCGGCACTTGGGTTGCTTCTTGGAGGGGTCATCCTCCGCTGTCTCGTCGCCATTGCCTTCTTTGGGGGTGTCCACCATGTATATATCATATGATGAGGTGGCGGTCCAGCGCCCTGAGGGCGGTGGTTCCTATTCGTCTCCTGCATCGTCGTTCATACCGTCGATGTCTTCGGAGTCAAATTCAAGCATGTCTGTTAAGTCGTCGACAGTGGCTACTAAGTGGGTGGTGGGTGGGCAGCAAATTTCTTCATCGTCCGCATACCATTCTAGCCGGACATAGTTCGACCAAGGTTCTCCTGACAGGGAGAGAGACCTTAATAAATTTAGCACGTCTCTGAAAGGTGAGTGCTGAAAGATATCCGTGGAGGTGAACTCCATGATCGGCGCCCATTCAGACTCAACGGGCACGGATGCGAGCGGCTCGGAGTCCATGGCCGGAGATGAATCCAGTGGTTCGACGACACGGCTCTTGTAAGGTGTGAAGTCAGTATCCAGCTCTATCGCCATTGACAGTATAGCCTCCATGGCGGGGTCCATCCCTCCACTCTCGGGTGGCGCGACTTGCTCCGGATTGATGGCCGGGGTAGTTGCGGATGCGATCTCCGAAACATTGTCCGACGGCAGAGTTGCGTCATGCTCGTCATGACTGTGCGGCGCGTCCGACATGGGCTCGAATCCGTCGAAGATCAAGTCTTCGCGGATGTCGGCCGTGTAGTTCAAGTTTCCAAATCTGACCTGATGGCTAGGGGCGTAGCTCTCGATCTGCTCCAGATGGCCAAGCGAATTGGCCCGCAGTGCGAAGCCGCCGAATACGAAGATCTGTCCGGGGAGGAAAGCCTCACCCTGGACTGCATCGCTAGCAATGATCGAAGGAGCCATCAAGCCTTATGGTGACGACACAGTGGAACTCTCAATGAAAGCACCAATGTCGGTGTCAAAACCAGTGGATCTCGGGTAGGGGGTCCCGAACTGTGCGTCTAAGGCGGATGGTAACAGGAGGCAGGGGACACGATGTTTACCCAGGTTCGTGCCCTCTTGATGGAGGTAATACCCTACGTCCTGCTTGATTGTTCTTGATGATATGAGTAGTACAAGAGTTGATCTACCACGAGATCAGAGAGGCTAAACCCTAGAAGCTAGCCTATGGTATGATTGTATGTTGTCCTATGGACTAAAACCCTCCAGTTTATATATACACCGGAGGGGGCTAGGGTTACACAAGGTCGGTTTACAAAGGAGGAGATATACATATCCGTATTGCCTAGCTTTCCTTCCACGCCAAGTAGAGTCCCATCCGGACACGGGACGAAGTCTTCAATCTCGTATCTTCATAGTCCAACAGTCCGGCCAAAGGATATAGTCCGTCTGTCCGGAGACCCCCTAATCCAGGACTCCCTCACTCGCGCGCGTGTGTTAGGGAATGAGGCACAAAGTACGTGTGTCCGTGTGTGCATTTTTTCTCTTCGTGCACGTACTCTTTTTTTGTGGGTGATTCGTGCACGTACTCGGCCTACGTTGGTGACCGTTGGTGAGTCTCACTTATCTCTACATCTCAACATGTACATCTACATCTACATCTATGTCTATACTACATCTACATCTACATCTACATCTACTATAGTACATCAAGTTTTAAACATGAGACCAGCCATTTTCTAGCATGACACGACCAACCTGTATCGCTTCTTGCTCCTCGTCTCTCTCAAAGTGCGTCTGGCAGGCGATTTTGTCGTCGATTGAGGTCGGTTCGCTCACACTCGGTCCCACATGTTATAAATCTAAAAAGAATACTCTGACCAGCGGACCATTGAAAGAAGTATATTCTTCACCCTCAAATGTAAGTTCATGGACAAATAACCCCCAAAGTCAATTTTGGTACGATTTTTACCCTCAAATCTCTAAAACTGGGTATATCACCCCCTTGAGCGGTTTTAGTGTTCACATGTTAGAGTTTAGGCGGTTTTGATTATTGACTAGGAATTGACTAATTATTTACAATAATGAAATGGCAACGACGTCGTCGGAGATGTAACGAATGGACCCCGACCTTCCCTACGAGGAGAGGAGATCATACAGATGCCGTTCAAACTGAACTGGTCGTCGGGCTACCTCGTTGGCTCATTTCCCACCTACCTCTGGTCCTCCCAGAGCCCCTATCATTGTCGCGCAGCTCACGATGGCGCTCATTTGCAGGTGGGCGCTGCTAGCTAGGAGACATAGTTGAGTTAATTGAGTCCTACTTGAAAATCAATTGTGTCCTTGGCCTAAGCTCCGACACTACTAGAAGAAAACTCCTGCAGAGGAGGTCAATGAGAGGCAGCACCATGCTCCCTACATTGGTCGTTTGATTCATAGGATAGAATGCTATAAGATTTTTTTCCTGTGTAATCATATGTTAATTGGCAATCTAGCATCCACCCAACTTTTTGTTCACTTCCTTTGTTTTTCCTGTGTCAAACACTCTGTTTTTTAGGGGAACACCGTGTTAATTCTATGAGATTCAAGTGGACATGCCATTACAATCCTTTATTTTTCCTTACAAAGAGAGTACTTGCTGCTGCAAGAGCACCGTGTTAATGATGTGCTGCTGCAAGAGCCGCCTATATTAATTAACCATGCTCTAAAAAGGTGGACCAGCTTTGGCTATACTAGTAGTACTAGTTTAGTAGGTGACCTTGCGCTTGGCTCTTCTCCTCTTACGGAAGTTGAACAATAATGATGGTACTACAGTAGTACTTCTGGCAATCTGACACCAAATGAACTACTGCACATCCACCGCTTGTAAGCAAAAGTTTCTCCTCGTGCTGCGAGCCACTGTGTGCGTTGGCGAGGGATATCATGGTTCTGCAAGTTGACGGTACACATCAAAGTTATTTAGTACTCTCTCCAAAAAGGGCCGACCATGTCCATGGCTACCATCCCGCACTCCATCATTGAGTACATGCACTATTCACATGCCATCGAGGAGAAAAAATATTGTGTAGTACTAGGTGCCATCAAAGTGCACGACTCACTTACACACTGCTTATCTCCATTTTCTTGCATGACACGTGCACCTTGATGCTAGATGTCCCGCGTGTTGGCAAAAGGATGAACAAAGCTCACATAAAAAAAGAGTGGAAGAACATAGGGCTTGTTTGGTTCCCAGCCTAAGGTTGCCACGTCTAACCTTAGTCATGCCACAACATCTTAGACATGTGTTTGGTTCATTGCCACACTTGTGGCTTGCCACACTTCTCTAGTTATATGGTCCACATGTCATAGGATCAATTTTTGGCCAAATCTTGCCACACTTGTGGTGTCCATAGCCACACTTTTTGTGGCAGCCACACTTTGCCTAAGGTTAGTTGTGACAAAGTTGCTGTTTGGTTCTAGGCCTAGCATTGCCACACTTTGCCACACATTTTTGCCAAGCTTGCCTATGGTTAGTTCATCAACATGAGAGCCACAAGTTGGCAAGCCTAAGGGAATCTTGCCATATTTTTTGTGTGTATGCTATGTGGGGTCCAAGTGTGGCTTGACTAAGGTGTGGCTTGAACCAAACACTCACCTCATAGATTCTACGTGGTGTGTCCATGAACCAAACACACTCATAGATTCCCGACGACCGAGAAGGAGCAAGGAACGTCGTGGTAGAGCGTCTGCACTCATAATATTTTATATTATTCAGCGATATAAAATCAACCAAATCTCTCGTCTACCTGGTTCACGCGTTTTCCCCTATTTTTTGCCGCCTGCCCACCTATAGAACCGCTTTGTCCTGGCCAATTCCTCTCCAAACACCTAGGGAGGCAGTTGAACCGAACAAGTATAACTTGTTTCTAGCGGGTACATTGACGTGGCATCGAAAGGGTGTAATAGCTAACTCTGGCAAAATAATTAACTACCACGTTGGCATACATGAGCATGGGGCCCACTTGCCAACATGCTGGACGGAGGAAGGAACGCAAGACAAAATGGAGCGCGGAAGGGTGTGAATCGATTGGCTCACATGTGATGACCACTGGAGAAATCCACTCAGGTACACGTTAAAAAATTCGTGCAAACACGGCCAGTTATACTGTGAGTAGGTGACCATGCGCTTCGCTCTTCGCCTCTTTCGAAAGTCGAACAATGATGATGGTACTACAATATATATACTTTTGGCAATCTGACACCGAATGAACTGTTGCACATCCACCGCCTGTATTAAGCGCACTATCGTAAAGCAAAAGCTTCTCCTCGTCCTACGAGCCACCGCACGCGCGTGAGCGATGGAAGGGGTCGTACTAGTAGTAGTAAGCAAAGCTTCTCCTCATTTGCGAGTAGACCGGACACATCAGAAGTAGTGCATTAGTCTCCAAAAAGGGTTGTGTCGTGGAATTGTCATGGCAGATGTCCTAGTGAAAGGACTTAGTCGTGGAGCCATCGCAACTAGGAAGCTTAAAGGAGTTAATCGGGACAAAGGACACGAGGGTTTATACTAGTTCGACCCCTTACGATGAAGGTAAAAGCCTAATCCAGTTCTTGATGATATTTCTAGGGTTTCAATGACCAGGGAGAAAATATGCTAAGCCTGGCTCTCACTTTGATGTTATCTACCCTAAGCCGCCGCCGGGTCGTCCCCTTATATACACGGGTTGACGCCCTGTGGCCTACAGAGTCCCGGCCGGCTCATACAACGTGTCCGGCTCAGTGACATATTTTACATGCCTTACTTTACAAGTCTTATTCATACATGGCGGTTTATACTTACGGGCCTTAAGCCACCTCTGGGCTTGGGCCTACTACAAGCCTTAACATAAACCGTCACCTTGTACACTCTTCGGGCTTCCTTTAAGTAACCCGCCATTGTGATTAACCCGGCTCCTCCTGGGCGGGTCATACCTGGTAGTCATATCCCCAACATTAGGCCCCAGGTTGATTTGAACTTTGTTCTTGTCAATCTCCAACACTTAGAAAAAATCCATCTATTACTGCCGTGAAAGCCTTGTAACCCTCCATGACGTCATCTCCGGATTTTTCAGAAACCCGCCACCACGTCATCTTTAACAGATCTTTATCTTTAATGCCTTTCCGAAAATTGAGGCACCTGGGTAGCTGGATAACCATGTTTCAGTCTCCTCGTTTTTCGCACTCACTTATCAGTCTTTCCTTATAAATAGCCGCGACCGGTCTTCTTCTCATTCTCCCCCTTTTCCATCGTCTTCTTCCTCTTGCAACTTCCAACGCTCGAACTCCGCCGTCGCTGCAGCGCTCACCGTCGTCCTCAACCTTGGCAGCTGCATCAACCTGAGTCCGTCCAGAGAACGGCGGTGATCCTCCGTAGTAGATCTGCGTCCGTAAGTTCTTGCTTTCCCACACCTTAGATCCGCATTAGGGTTTGCGAGTTCTTTCTGTGTTCTTCGCTGTTCATCGCGGATTCCTTGTAGTTTCTCCACCGCATCCTCCTTTGATCTAAAAGAAGTATGGAACTCATGTGGTAGTTGTTTTGCATCCATTTTAGATGCTAGCAGATCCCTCTTTCTTGTACAAAGGCCTCCTTAGAACTGATGAACTCCTGTGTGCTGGTTTTTTAGGTCTAGATTTATTTTTCTTTTTTGAACCATCTTGATCCAAAATAATAGCAACAACTTGTGAAACTTGTTTATCTCAGTATCATTAGCCCTTACTTAAGCCGCCATTACTCATCTGTACTATAATCATTAACCTGTAATTCCACCAATTAATTTGAACCGACAAATTACTTTCTTTTCAGCTTGTCCTTTTTCATTATGCCATCAAAGACGCCAACAGTCTGCAACTGGGTCCCTTCCACAGTCACTGATGACACTTTGAAGGATTTTGTCACCATCAGGTATTTGCCAGAGAAGAACATTATGTCCTATCATGCCCCTGACCCGGCCGAAGAACGACCTCAGCCCAAAGATGGTGAAGTCATTATCTTTACTGATCATATGAACCGGGGTTTTTCACCACCCGGCTCAAAATTCTTCAAAGATGTTCTACGTTTTTTCAAGCTTCATCCACAAGATCTTGGACCCAACTCCATATCCAACATCTGCAATTTTCAAGTTCTCTGTGAGGTTTATCTTCAAGAAGAACCTACCATTGAACTTTTCAGAGAGTATTTCTATCTGAACCGCCAGAATGAATGCACCAACGGCCCTAGCTTGGAACTTGGTGGAATTTTGATTCAGCGCCGACAGGGTGCTGTCTTTCACTTAGTAGTCTTACCAAGCCATCCCAAGGATTGGAACCAAACTTGGTTTTATTGCAAAGACACGTCGCCAGCTGATGAAAAACCAATGCCGGGTTATCGCGTGGAGCGTCTTGACTCTAAGTTTGTGCTCCCTGACAAGCTGACTGCCGCTGAACATAATAAACTCATCCCATCCATCAAAAGGATTCAAGCCTTGTTGGGAAACGACCTAACTGGAGTTGACTTGATCCGTTGTTGGATCACGTGGCGGGTCATCCCTCTGAGCCGCCAATCCGACTTGATGTATAAATATGCCGGAGGCCCAGATGACCCTCTGCGTCATAGTTCTGTACAACTGACTGAAGAGGCCATTGTTGAAATGTCAACCACCCTCGTAAACAGTAAATACGAGGACTGCAGTAAAGTTGGATTGAATCCTTTCTGCAAGCTTAACCCGGCACCAGAGGTAAATCCCCTTGACCCCCTTTTTTCCTTCAGTAGTTAAGTACTTGTCTGACTTTTAACCTGTTATCTGCCTATAGGCCAAATCTGACTTTTGGAAGGCCAAATATGATCATGAAGCTGCCAAGAAGGCTAGAGCCGCCGCCATAGCCGCCAAGAAGACTACCTGAAAATCCAAGAATAAAATAACTGCTTCTAATATGTTCAAGCTGGATGATGTTTCTGAGTCGGAGGTAGCCCTTGACTCTCTTGGCCTGCTTTTTAACAACCTTATTGACACTGACTATTGCCAAGATGACACGGGGGCTAGTCAGGCAGTAGAAGAAGAGGTAACTATTTCCTCCGACTCAGCCCCTTTGCCAAGACAGAAACCTCAACTGGTAACCCGGAATGTAAGGTTTTCACACCCTTTGGCTTATTTGGATCCTCATTTTCTTTTGAAAAAATAGCAACATGAGAGCCGCCGTCAGGCCTGGACCAGTGACGACAATGAACTCCCTCCGGCTTACCAAAAACTCCTCAGAAACGCCAGAACGAGGTTTCTTTCACCTTTGTCTCTTGCTTTTATCAATGAATCTATTTCCTTGCTCTCTTAACTGTGATTTTACTATTGCAGGAGGTTTCTCGTTCTTCTCGCGATTCTTCACAAACTCAATTTCCGGCTTTCAAGACTGCCCCCGGGTAAAGAAAATAATCTTTCTTTTGCATCTTTAAGTCTATATCATTATACTGACTCATGAAATTCTTCTTAGCGGTCAAGTAAAGCCCAAGAAAGCCAGGGTGGCTAAACTGGCGGAAGACCCGAAAGACCCTGCTCCTGAACCGGCAATACCAACTCCTACTCCTGAACAATCTAAAGCACCAGAAGACCCTACCGTCAATGTTCAAATAAATCCTCCTAAACCGTCTACTGATGAAACTACTCTCAACTCGTCTACTATTGAACCGTTGAGCTCAACTAACCCAACGGTGACTTACGATGGTGACGTTTTAATTACTGGAAGTAGATTTGTCGAACCGGGCAATCCAACTGTACTGGCCAGGCATTCTGCCAAGCAAGAGGCTTTGGAAAGGCAGAAAGTACGGTTTGACGTCTCTCACTACGCTCACCTGAGCATTAGTGACGTGCTATCTGGATACCTCAGTCATGTGCATTCCAGTCGTGACTTTGAAATTGAGATGGTCAAATAGCTGCAACTGAAATATGAGGTATGTTCTTCGGCTTTCATTAGCTTACATATGCTCTACCAGTCCCCAAGTCTCCAGATTATGATGAACCTGAATGATCTATAGACTTGTGATATAGGTTGATGCTCTGTCTTAAAATTTTCCTAAGTCCAATGGATTAGCATAAATTTGCACCTGTAGTCCCCAAGGACCGGCTTAATTCCTCATGAATGAGCTGGTACTTAACTTCATAGCTGTCTTGAATTAGTCCAAACTAATATTGTTATCCGGCTCAAGAGAAAAAAACTTTCTGAATATCATGCATTAGCCCCCAAGTGCCAACCGTTGTTACCTGTAAAATGCTTGGTACTTAAAAGAGTTATTTCTGCTTTTCAAGAATTGCTTTGACAAACATTAGCCTCCAAGTGCCAATTAGTGTTGCTTTGCAAAGTTCTTGGGACTTTTATTCAGTATGACCTTTATTGGAATAAATTTTTGACACACCTGTGCATGTCTGTAGACCGCCATAACTGAATTGGGTTCTCAACTGACTGATGCAAAGACCCGGTTGGCGGCTCAAGAGACTGAGATAAAAAATGCTGACTCCAAACTCCAATTGAGCCTATCTGAAGCAAAAAAACTGAAGACCAGTTTTGATGCAGAGAAAAAATCTTGGGCCGATGAAAAAACCTTGCTGATACAACGTGCTGAGACAGCCGAGGCGGCTCTCAAGGAGGTTTCCACGGAGCTCACCGGTTTAAAGAACTGGGTGTTTCAGATGGTCTCTGCAATCTTTGGTGAGTCATTGTATTATTTATTGAAACTCTACTTGAGGGAGTCCTGGATTAGGGGGTCTCCGAACAGCCGGACTATATCCTTTGGCCGGACTGTTAGACTATGAAGATACAAGATTGAAGACTCCGTCTCGTGTCCGGATGGGACTCTACTTGGCGTGGAAGGCAAGCTAGGCAAAACGGATATGTATATCTCCTCCTTTGTAACCGACCTTGTGTAACCCTAGCCCTTTCCGGTGTCTATATAAACCGGAGGGTTTTAGTCCGTAGGACAACATACAATCATACCATAGGCTAGCTTCTAGGGTTTAGCCTCTCCGATCTCGTGATAGATCAACTCTTGCAATACTCATATCATCAAGAATAAATCAAGCAGGACGTAGGGTTTTACCTCCATCAAGAGGGCCCGAACCTGGGTAAAACATCGTGTCCCCTGCTTCCTGTTACCATCCGCCTTAGACGCACAGTTCGGGACCCCCCTACCTGAGATCCGCCGGTTTTGACACCGACATTGGTGCTTTCATTTAGAGTTCCTCTGTGTCGTTGCCGTTAGGCTTGATGGCTCCTACGATCATCGATAGCGATGCAATCCAGGGCGAGACCTTTCTCCCCAGACAGATCTTTGTGTTCGGCGGCTCGCACTGCGGGCCAACTCGCTTGGCCATCTGGAGCAGATCGAAAGTTACGCCCCTGGCCACCAGGTCAGATTTGAAAGCTTAAACTACACAGCCGATATCCGCGGAGACTTGATCTTCAATGGATTTGAGCCCCTGCCTTGTGCGCCACGCGGTCACGATGAGTACGATTTAGCTCTACCATCGGACCGTATTCAGGAGATCACACCGGCAGCCGCTCCGACCCTCAATTCGGAGCCAGTTTCTCCATCCGTGGATGAGTGGATAGATCTCGTCACGGAGGCCGTACCCTCTGCGGTGATCGAGCCGAATATCGACCTTACCCTTCACGAGAGCCGTGTTGCCAAACTACCGGATCCTTCTCCGACCACGGACTCCGAACCGCCTGCACCCGTTCCTATCAAATCCGATTGGGCGCCGATCATGGAGTTTACCTCTGCGGATATTTTTCAGCACTCGCCCTTCGGCGACATACTGAACTCATTAAGGTCTCTTTCCTTATCAGAAGGATCCTGGCCGAACTACGTCCGGCAGGATGGGGATGCGGATGACGAAGAAATTCGCGGCCCACCCACCACCCACTTAGTAGCCACTGTTGATGACTTAACCGACATGCTCGACTTCGACTCCGAAGACATCGACAATATGGACGACGATGCGGGAGTCGAAGAGGAACCACTGCCCACAGGGCACTGGATAACCACCTCATCATATGATATATACATGGTGGACACACCCAAAGAAGGCAATGGTGACGAGACAACGGAGGATGACCCCTCCAAGAAGCAACCCAAGCGCCGGCGTCAGCGACGCCGCTCTAAGTCCCGCCCAGGCAAAAGTGGTGATACCGGCACCGGAGATAATAGCACTCCGGATAGTGCCGAAGACAACAACAATCCCCTCCAGAAAGATTTAGAGCAGGAGGATGGAGGAGCCAGCCCTCCTGAGAGAGCGGCAGATGGAGAGGCAGAGGATGATAATTACATGCCCCCCTCCGAAGACGAGGCAAGCCTCGGCGATGACGAATTCACCGTGCCAGAGGATCCCGTCGAACAAGAGCGCTTCAAGCGCAGGCTTATAGCACGACAAATAGCCTTAAGAAAAAGCAGCAACAGCTTCAACTGATCAAGATCTGCTAGCTCACAGATGGACTGAAGTCCGGGCGGCCGAAGAGTATAAACTCGAACGCCCCTCCAAGAGTTACCCAAAATGCAGGTTGCTACCCCGACTGGAGGAGGAAGCACCAAAACCTACATCCCCGGCATATGACGCGGCTAATCGGCCACCTCGTGGCCGCGACAGAGAGACATTCCAGCCAAAAGCTCAGCCCGCACCCCGACGTCATTCAAATAAAAAGGCATGGGGAAATACGCCAGACCTGCGAGACGTATTGGAGGACAAAGCAAAACATGCAAGATCGATCTACGGATCACGAGGGCGTGCCACTATGCGAGACGATAATCGTCACGCCGGATACAGTAAAAGTAAGTTCGGCCGGGCCGAACACAGCGGGCAAGACTCATTCGAGCTGCGTCGCGATATAGCCCAGTACAGAGGCACCGCACACCCCTTATGCTTCACAGACGAAGTAATGGATCATCAAATCCCAGAGGATTTCAAACCCGTAAATATAGAATCATATGACGGCACAACAGATCCTGCGGTATGGATCGAGGATTTCCTCCTGCACATCCACATGGCCCGCGGTGATGACCTACACGCCATCAAATACCTCCAACTCAAACTCAAAGGACCAGCTCGGCATTGGCTCAACAGCTTGCCAGCAGAGTCCATTGGCTGTTGGGAAGATCTGGAAGCCGCATTCCTCGACAACTTTCAGGGCACTTACGTGCAACCACCAGATGCCGATGACTTGAGCCACATAATTCAACATCCAGAGGAATCGGCCAGGCAATTCTGGACATGGTTCCTAACAAAGAAAAATCAAATCGTCGACTGTCCGGATGCAGAGGCCCTAGCAGCTTTCAAGCACAACATCCGCGACGACTGGCTAGCCCGGCACCTTGGTCACGAAAAGCCGAAATCTATGGCAGCCCTCACGACACTCATGACCCGCTTTTGCGCGGGAGAAGACAGCTGGCTGGCTCACAGTAATAACATATCAAAGAACCATGGTACTTCGGATACCAAGGACGGCAATGGCAGGTCACATCGCAACAAGCATAAGCGCCGCATTAACAGCGACAATACCGAGGATACAACAGTCAATGCCGGATTCAAAGGCTCTAAGCCCGGTCAGCAGAAAAAGCCATTCAAAAGAAGCACTCCGGGCCCGTCCAGTTTGGACCGTATACTCGATCGTTCATGTCAAATACATGGCACCCCCGACAAGCCAGCCAACCACACCAACAGGGACTGTTGGGTGTTCAAGCAGGCCGGCAAATTAAGTGCCGAAAACAAAGATAAGGGGTCACATAGCGATGACAAGGAGGAGCCCCGGCAGCCGAGCACCGGAGGACAGAAGAGGTTCCCCCCACAAGTGCGGATGGTGAACATGATATACGCAACCCACATCCCCAAGAGGGAGCGGAAGCGTGCGCTCAGGGACATATATGCGTTGGAGCCAGTCGCCCCCAAGTTCAACCCATGGTCCTCCTGTCTGATCACCTTTGATCGCAGGGACCACCCCACTAGTATCCGTCATGGCGGATTTGCCGCACTAGTCCTAGACCCAATCATTGACAGATTTCACCTCACTCGAGTCCTAATGGACGGCGGCAGCAGCCTGAACCTACTCTATCAGGACACAGTGCGCAAAATGTGTATAGACCCCTCAAGGATCAAACCCACTAAAACGACCTTTAAAGGCGTCATACCAGGTGTAGAGGCCCATTGCACAGGCTCAGTCACACTGGAAGTGGTCTTCGGATCTCCGAATAACTTCCGAAGCGAAGAGTTAATCTTCGACATAGTCCCGTTCTGCAGTGGCTACCATGCACTGCTCGGGCGAACCACATTTGCAAGATTCAATGCGGTACCGCATTATGCATATCTCGAGCTCAAGATGCCAGGACCTCAGGGGGTCATCACAGTTAATGGAAACACAAAGCGCTCTCTCCGCACGGAGGAGCACACTGCGACCCTCGTAGAAGAAGTGCAAAGCAGCCGCTTAAGGCAATCCACTAGTTCGGCGATTAAGGACCCGGACAACTTCAAGCGCACCCAGAGTAATCGGCAACTGGACTGCCTGGCACGTCCCGAGCTCGCATAGCAATGCGGCCCCCACCCCGGCCCCAGCCAAACGGCGAAATCCGTGCCACGCGTACATAATTACGCATTAAAAATACCATGGGCACAGGCGGGGAGGGGGCACGATGGCGGCATGCCCCAAGTCGCGGCTTAAACCGCACTAGGGGCTTCCTGCTTTGTTATTTTTCTCTTTCAGGACTTTAATCTCTGGAAACCTTGTCCGGCAGCGTGATTGCCGAACACATGATGCAGCAACCAAGGAGGCAGAAAGCTACGTCACACCATGGAACTCCCAGGTGGATTACGATAACGAGTGAAATATTTGTTTTATTACTATTCCTCAGCTTTCCCTTGGAAGGGACATGTCAAACAGTCCTACTTTTTGCTTCTCGCACTACTTGTATCATTCTGCTTTAACACACCTTTTTGAATAAAAATGCAAAGCATTAAGACTATTATTGCACTCTTCCTTTTTATATATATGTTCATTCATGACATCCAGCACCCGTACACTCTGGTACGGCCAATACGCTAGGGGCTTAAGCATACCCCATAATACGGCGTGAGAAGTCCGAACACTTTCGACAGTGTGGCACCCCGAACTTATAACATTATATGCATCAGCTCCGAATCATGTCTTGGGTCAATAGTTGGGTTTGCCCGGCTCCCATGTTTTGGTACCTTACGTTCCGCCATATCGTCTAAGGTAGCACTGGGAGAACTACTGCGATTGTGCCCCGGTTCTGCTGGGCTAAGCACCTCAGTAGAGAGTGCTAAAACTGACTGTCATGATAAGGCGAGAGACTAGTCGCTGTTCGAGAGGTTTCGAGTCCCTAAAGGCTTATGCCGCTTAGAGCGAGGAGTCGGCCCTATCTGGCTTAAGGCGTGTATCGCGCCCCGAATTCGGCCTTCCGAATACTAGGGGCTTCGCCGAAATTTAAAATTATAGAATTCTATGGCTAAGTGAGAGTGATAACGCATTATAGTCCGATTGCCTTGTTCGTTGTGCTGAGCACCTCCCTCGAAGGACCCAACAATGGGAACAAGAGTGCTCAGGTTTATCCCGAACACCCCAGCACTCGTGGCGTGGGGGCGGAAGCCGACGACTAGCCATCTCTCAGATTTGATAAACAGCCTAACAGAAGGTAATATTTTAAATTCAAACAAGCGTTGCATAGCGCATATGAACAAGTTTTCATAAATACAGGATTACACGAGCGAGTTTACTCAAATATTATATCTTCCGTACACTCGTCCGCTACGAGACGAGCACCCTTCAGGACACCCTCATAGTACATCTCGGGGTGGCGATGCTCCTTGCCCTCTGGTGGCCCTTCCTTAATCAGCTTCACGACGTCTAGCTTGGCCCATTGCATCTTCACACGGGCGAAAGCCCGGTGTGCACCTTCGATGTAGACGGACCGCTTGATGACTTCCAGCCATGGGCAGGCATCCACAAGCCGCCTCACCAGGCCGAAGTAGCTATTGGGAAGGGCGTCACCAGGCCACATCCGGACTATAAAGCCCTTCATGGCCTGTTCGGCCGCCTTGTGCAGCTCGACCAGTTGCTTCAGCTGGTCGCTCAGAGGCATCGGGTGTTCGGTCCCAGTATACTGAGACCAGAACAGCTTCTCTGTTGAGCTTCCCTCCTCGGCCTGGTAAAACTGTGCGGCATCCGACATGCTGCGGGGCAAATCTGCGAATGCTCCTGGAGAGCGCCGGATTCGGGTAAGTAACAGGTAATTTACTTTCACATGCTTGCTTCGCATATAGAATGCCTTACCCGCCGCTATCTTCTTCATCGCATCAATCTCCTGGAGGGCCTTTTGGGCTTCGGTCTTGGCATTCTTTGCGCTCTCGAGGGCCGCGGCAAGCTCAGACTCTCGCGTCTTCAAGTCAAGCTCCAACGCCTCGTGCTTCATCACGAGAGCGTGGAGCTCTTGGTGCACCTCGCACACCCGTGCCTCATGCCTTTCCCGCTCGGTGCGCTCCTTGGCCGCTTTGTTTTCGGCCTCGGATAGCGCTTGCTTCAGGGTCACCACCTCGGTCGTGGCCCCTGGCAAGTTTACGATGATCCTGTCATTTTGCAATCGCATTCTTTTCATACATATCCATAGACTAGGTACCACTTACCTTTGTTCTCCTCGAGCTGCCTCTTGGCAAGGCCGAGCTCATCCTTGGACCCTTTAAGGTCCTGCTTCAGTGCGGCGACCTCCGCAGTTAGTGCGGCAGATGCCAGCAGCGAAGCCTGCATACGCATATTGACATACTTATATTAGACTCCTGCGATATTGTTTGATCCTCCGTTCGGCTTTTCTTTGTGAACACCAAAGAGAGCATCAGGGGCTACTGTCTATGCGGTAATATTTTTCCCCATATTTCAAAACTTACCTCAAAGCCTGTTAGAAGGCTAGCACAGGCTTCAGTCAGTCCGCTCTTGGCGGACTGAACCTTCTGGACCACCGCACTCATAATAGTGCGGTGCTCTTCATCGATGGAAGCGTTGCGAAGCGCTCCCAGCAGACTGTCCGGTGCCTCTGGATGGACAGAGGTCACCAGCACAGGCATCTTGCCCCTTTTGGAAGGAGGCCGCTTGCCTGAGTCCGAAACCACTGGAGGTTCCGGCGCGGTGTTCGGCCGAGGGCCGAACTCGGAGCCCTCGGGAGCCTTGCTCCCTCTGCTCCCGGAATCCGGAAGGTCGCCTTGAGGCGCCTCCGGGACTGTCTCCCCTCGACCCGGTGCCTCTTGAGACAATACCTCGGCATTGTCTGTAGGGCAAGGGGAGGTGGCGGTCGGAAGTGGATCGCTATCCATATCCGACGAGCCCAGGGAGCTGTCCGAAGATACGTCGATACGGGCTCGTGGCGGTCTGCATAATCATAATTTGGCGTTAGGAGAAGCAGTGGGACAAAGGTATGTTATGAGTTATTCTGGCATCCGAATACTTATGACTTCGCTAGGGGCTTGGACCTAAGCAGCCACTCGTCTTCGCCTTCGGCGATGGTGGTGGAGTAGTCCGGAAGGAGAGTCCTTCCCTTCTTGGACCCTTCGGCCCCCCAGGTTGGGGCGGCCTTCCTTTTCTTGTCTCCCTCTACTGGAGGGGGAGCATCTTCATCTTCCTCCTCATCTTCGGGGGAGGAGTGCATCACGGAGTTATCGGAGGATGAGTCCGATAACACCTGGCGTCGGGAACTCTTTCGGGTTCCCTTGGCCTTCTTGGTCTTCTCCAGCACCTAGTAAGGAGCCGGAGTCAGCATCTCCGTCAGGAGAGCATCTGCAGTGTCTTCGGGCAGAGGGGCCGGACAGTTAATCTGCCCCGATGTCTCCACCCAGTCCTGTCAAAGGCATGGAGCTCAGACCACGCACATGGTTAAGCTAGGGGAAATAAATATCCTACCGGATGTATAGAACTCACCGAATGCGCTCGGCGCTTCACGCTTAGCCCGCGGTCCTCGTGAGAGAGGGAGGGACATCAGCGCCCTTGAACAGCACCTTCCAGACGCCCTTGTGCGTCGTGTCGAAGAGCTCACTCAGAGTCTGGTGCTAGGCCGGGTCGAACTCCCACAAGTTGAAGTCCCGTTGTTTGCACGGGAGGATCCGGCGGATGAGCATGACCTGGACTATGTTGACAAGCTTGAGCTTCTTGCCTGCCATATTCTGGATACATTTCTGGAGTCCGTCCAGCTCTATCGATGAACCCCAGGACAGGCCCTTCTCTTTCCAAGAGGTGAGCCGCGTGGGGATTCTGGATCGAAACTTGGGGGCAGCCACCCATTTGGCATCGCGCGGCTCAGTGATGTAGAACCACACCGATTGCCACCCCTTTATGGTCTCCACGAAGGAGCCTTCAAGCCATATAATGTTGGGCATCTTACCCACCATGGCTCCGCCGCATTCTGCTTGTTGGCCGCCCACCACCTTCGGCTTGATATTGAAGGTCTTTAACCACAGGCCGAAGTGGGGCCGGATGCGGAGGAAAGCTTCACACACGACGATGAACGCCGAAATGTTGAGGACGAAGTTCGGGGCCAGATCATGGAAGTCCAGCCCATAGTAGAACATGAGACCACGGACGAATGGATGGAGGGGAAACCCCAGTCCGCGGAGGAAGTGGTGGAGGAAGACTACCCTCTTGTGAGGTTCAGGGGTAGGAACAATCTGCCCCGCAGCGGGCAGCCGATGCGCGATATTCGTAGCCAAGTATCCGGCTCCAGGCAGCTTCTTGATGTGTCCCTCCATAATGGGGGAAGCCATCCATTTGCCTCCCGCTCCGGACATGATTGGAGAAGGTTGAGGGGAAGGATGTGGGCTTGGGTGTTGGAGCTCGGTGTGCAAGAGTGGATGAGCAAGGAGGAAGAAGGCGTGGGCAGAAAAAGGTTAAACCTTGTCCCTTTATAAGGGCGGCCGAAACTATGCGCCCCCACTAGCCTGGTAAAACCCGCTTATCCCCCAAGCACTGTAATCGATGGCGCGGTTGGGTTACCCACGCCCGTATTGATGAGAATCCCGTAATAAGGGGGACACGATCTCTGCTTTGACAAGACGTGTCAAAAAACTGCCTCGCGTTATGTGCGGGGCTAGTTAAAGGAAACGGTTCAAATAATCACCGGGCCATGACATAATGTCATGTTGCCAACACGTGTCAACAAATTAGATTTGTGGAAATATTATTCTCTCTATGGTGGTATGTGGAACTTATTTTACAGGGCCAGACACTATCCTTGTATTCAAATTCTTCCGTGGTGTATTCAGAGGAGGAACCCGCCTTGCAATGCCGAAGACAATACTGCGCGCCAGACTCGTCGTCATTGAAGCCTGGTTCAGGGGCTACTGAGGGAGTCCTGGATTAGGGGGTCTCCGGACAGCCGGACTATATCCTTTGGCCGGACTGTTAGACTATGAAGATACAAGATTGAAGACTTCATCTCGTGTCCGGATGGGACTCTACTTGGCGTGGAAGGCAAGCTAGGCAAAACGGATATGTATATCTCCTCCTTTGTAACCAACCTTGTGTAACCCTAGCCCTTTCTGGTGTCTATATAAACCAGAGGGTTTTAGTCCATAGGACAACATACAATCATACCATAGGCTAGCTTCTAGGGTTTAGCCTCTCCGATCTCGTGGTAGATCAACTCTTGCAATACTCATATCATCAAGAATAAATCAAGCAGGACGTAGGGTTTTACCTCCATCAAGAGGGCCCGGACCTGGGTAAAACATCGTGTCCCCTGCTTCCTGTTACCATCCGCCCTAGACGCACAGTTCGGGACCCCCTACCCGAGATCCGCCGGTTTTGACACCAACACTACTTTTGCCAGAAATATAAGCCACCTGCTTAACCTTTTAAAATACTCATAGGTCCACGGAGCGGCAATCTGAGCCAAAACAGCTTGACAAAACTCAAGGCGGTTTACACCCTGGTGGAGCAACTGTACACTGGTGCTCAACGGGCGCTTGCCATTATTTCCCCAGCCAACCAAGGACCAAACCTCTTGAGTGATGTTTTGAAGAAGCTATCTATCTTACCCGCCAGATTCCAAGAGGTCAAGCGGTCTTGTGCAAGAGCCGGAGTCCTAACCGCTCTAAGCCGCTCCAAAGCTTGGGTGCCGGAGCTCGACCCGGTGGATGTAGCCAAGAGGTATCCCAGTTTTAAGGAAGACGGGGCTCCGTTTGATCAAGCAGATTTTGCTGCTTGTGTGAGGGGAGTTCGTCCTCATGCTACCATCCTTGGTGACGAGACCAACATTGATAAGTAGCAGTCGGGTTTTGACGTTGATAATAAAAATATGGCGACTCCTTCGTATAAATTGACATATCTCATCCGGCCGGTTCGCCAACACACCTTTGCCCCAGAAATTGACCCGGCTGGTCTAATTGACGATGAAGCTGAGTTCGTTGCCCTTCATGTCTTTGATTGGTACAAGCCCAGCTTCCAACCACTGGAGGGGGATGAACCGGCGAGGGAGGAGTCATAACCGTCAAAATAATCCGGTCAAGATTTAATGAACCGGCCTTAGCTTGCTTAGGAGAAAAAATGTTTTTAACCTTTTGGGCTCCCAACGCCTTGCAATAGGCTAGCTTGAAACTGCATGTTCTGCCTATGCCGTCGTGCATATTATACTGCGTATGACTGTTTTATCCATCATGTCAATATATGCTTTATATCCTTTATCACATCTGTAGTGTTTAAATCTGTTCCTGTATGCAAAAGATAAAAAATTATCCTGTCGGTTTGTCGCTGGACGGGTCAAAACACCCAATACATAACTATGAAATAATCATAACGGAATAATCAGGGCTAGATGTAAAGATAAATAAGGCTGGAAAGCCTTTTGATATAAGAAAAAACACAGATAAGTCTGTTTATAAATGACAATGTCATACCTGTGTTCTTCGATAATGGACTGCCGGCTTATGTGACCCGGACAGTAAGGGTGACAACCCAATCTTTTTAGAAGTCAATACTTCCATATGCCTGATGACTGTTATACATTGGCCAGTCATTGTCAAAGAACCAATCCGGTTTAAATTGAAACCATACTTACAGTTAGATTCTAGACAACAAAAAGCCAGTAAAACAAAAGAATATCTTTCTAACAATGTAAATCAAGCATCAAGAAAAATTTGGAGGCTTATGATTCGAACACGATCAGTAAACCGGACCAAAGGGGTTAAGTTAGGATTCAAATACGATCATGTAGCCCCCAGTGGCTTCGGCGTTGCGCCGATCAAGAGGGTACCGACAGCTATGTTCTCTTTGGTTCGAATATGACCTATGTTTGAACAGGAAGCCCCCAAATGACCTTGAGAGTTTTCTTAATGACGCTGATTCGAATACGATCGACATCGGAGCCAAAAGGGGTTGAGCTATGATTCGAATACGATCAGGAAGCCCCCTAGTGAGTTTGGCAGTGTGCCGATCAAAAGGGTACCGACAGCTATGTTCTCTTTGGTTCAAATACGACCTATGTTTGAACAGGTAGCCCCCTAGTGACCATAAGGTTTAACGGCTAGATTCGAATACGATCATGAGCCAGACCGAGAGGGTTAAGCTAGATTCGAATATGATCAGCCCCCAACTGGTCGTTTAATAATTAGAATAATAAAGATATGTGATCATTAAGGATGAAAAGGACAGAGGTCCTGCTTTATTACTTATCATAATATATACAATGTCAAAGTATGTACATTATGAGAGCCGGTGGCTCAAGTGTAGTAAGGCCGAAGATGAGCAATATTCCATGGCCGACGGGTCTCCTCCTCTGACTTACGTGAGTCTTTATGCTCTCGAACATCGATAAGGTAGTATGACCCGTTATTCAAGTTCTTGCCGACCACAAAGGGTCCTTCCCAAGGTGGGGATAGCTTGTGCACATCAGACTGATCCTGGATGAGCCAGAGCACTAGGTCACCTTCTTGAAAGGTTCATGACTTAACCCAGCGACTATGGTAACAGCGCAAGTCCTGTTGGTAAATCGCTGAGCGGGCTGCCGCTAAGTCACGTTCTTCATCCAATAAGTCAAGCGCATCCTGACGGGCTTGTTCATTATCAGCCTCAACGTAAGCCGCCACGCGGGGCGAGTCATGACGGATGTCACTGGGCAGAACTGCCTCTGCTCCATAAACCATGAAGAAAGGCATATAACCCGTAGACCTGTTAGGGGTAGTATTGATGCTCCATATCACAGAGGGTAATTCTTCCACCCAACAACCCGACGTCCGTTGTAAAGGGACCATAAGCCGGCGTTTTAGACCTTTCAGGATTTCCTGATTGGCTCTTTCAGCTTGACCATTGGATTGGGGGTGAGCTACTGATGAAACATCAAGCCGGATATGTTCTCGTTGACAGAACTCTTCCATATCTCCTTGGGACAGGTTGGTGCCATTATCAGTAATAATGCAGTGTGGAAAACCAAAATGAAAGATCACTTTCTTCATGAATTGAACCGCCGTGGCTGCATCACACTTACTGATCGGTTCTGCCTCAACCCATTTTGTGAACTTGTCCACTGCCACCAAAAGGTGTGTCTTTTTATCTTTGGACCTTTTGAAAGGTCCAACCATGTCAAGCCCCCAGACTGCAAACGGCCAAGTAATTGGAATCATCCGCAATTCCTGAGCCGGCACGTGCGCCCGTCATGCGAATTTTTGACACCCATCACACCTACTGACCAGATCCTTCACATCGGCGTGAGCCGTTAGCCAGTAAATACCATGACAGAAAGATTTGGCCATAAGAGACTTTGAACCAGCATGATGGCCACAATCGCCTTCATGTATCTCACGAAGAATTTCTTGACCTTCTTCAGGAGAAACACAACGTTGAAATGCTCCGGTGACACTGCAATGGTACAACTCACCATTGGAAATTGTCATTGATTTAGACCACCGGGTTATCTGTCTGGCCAAGGTCTCATCCTCCGACAACTCGCCCCGGGTCATATAAGCCAAATACGGCAATGTCCAATCTGGAATGACATGAAGAGCCGCCACCAATCGTGCCTCTGGGTCTGGAACGGCCAAGTCTTCCTCTATATGCAACTTGACAGAAGGGTTATGCAGAACATCTAAAAAAAGTGTTAGGCAGCACCGGCTTACGCTGAGATCCCAACCGGCTTAAAGCATCAGCCGCTTCGTTCTTTCTGTGGTCGATGTGCTCCACTTGATAACCCTTGAAGTGTCCAGCAACAGTGTCAACCAGACGGCGATAAGCCACCATGAGAGGATCCTTGGAATCCCACTTGCCTGATACTTGTTGAGCCACCAAATCTGAGTCGCCAAGGCACCGTACCCGGCTCAAACTCATTTCTTTAGCCATTCGAAGACCATGAAGTAAAGCCTCATACTCAGCTTCATTGTTAGTACAAGGAAACATCAACTGCAACACATAACAAAACTTGTCACCTCTAGGGGAAGTTAAAACAACTCCAGCCCCTGAGCCCTCCAATTACCTAGACCCATCAAAATGAATCATCCAATATATGTTGTCTGGCTTCTGTTTAGGTATTTGCAACTCCGTCCAATCATTAATGAAATCGACCAGTGCTTGAGATTTGATGGATGTACGTGGCACATATTTTAAACCGTGAGACCCAAGTTCAATGGCCCACTTGGCGACTCGTCTTGTGGCTTCTCTATTTTGAATAATATCTCCTAAAGGAGCAGAGCTAACCATAGTGATAGGATGACCCTGAAAGTAATGCTTAAGCTTCCGGCTTGCCATGAATACCCCATAAACAAGCTTCTGCCAATGTAGATATCTCTACTTGGACTCAATGAGCACCCCACTGATGTAATAAACCAGCCGTTGAACCGGATGTTCCTTGCCAGCCTCCTTGCTCTCTACAACAATGGCCACACTGACAACACGTGTGTTAGCAGCCACATATAACAACAGTGGATCCTTCTCAACGGGAGCAACAAGAACCGGCAGCTCGGTGAGCTGTCTTTTCAGATCTTCAAAGGCAGAGTTAGCAGCATCACTCCAGACAAAATTATCCGTCTTCTTCATCATTTGATACAATGGCATAGCCTTCTCACCTAACCGACTTATGAACCGGCTTAAAGCTATGACACGACCCGCCAGCCGCTGAACGACATTGATGCACGCCGGCTTAGCCAAAGACGTAATCGCCTTAATTTTCTCCGGGTTAGCCTCAATGCCTCTGTTAGAAACCAAAAAACCCAAAAGCTTGCCAGCCGGGACTCCAAAAACACACTTGGCCAGGTTAAGCATCATCTTGTAGACCCGGAGGTTATCAAAGGTTTCCTTCAGATCATCTACCGGAGTTTCCTTCTCTCTGGATTTCACCACTATATCATCCACATAAGCATGAGCATTACGCCCAATCTGATTATGAAGAAAGTTCTGCACACACCGCTGATAAGTCGCCTGGGCACTCTTAAGCCCAAAAGGCATAGACACATAGCAGAAGGCTCCAAACGGAGTAATGAAAGCCGTCTTCTCCTGGTCCTTAACTGCCATTTTGATCTGATGATAGCCAGAATAAGCATCCGAAAAGCTCAAACGCTCACAACCCGCCGTAGCATCAACGATCTGATCAATACGAGGGAGAGCAAAAGGATCAGCCGGACAAGCCTTGTTTAAATCTGTGTAACCCACACACATACGCTAGGTGCCATTCTTTTTTAGCACAAGCACTGGGTTAGCCAACCACTCTGGGTGAAAAACTTCAATAATAAACCCGGCCGCCAAGAGCCAGGCCACCTCTTCTATAGCCTTGCATCTTTCCTCGTTGAACCGCCGAAGAGACTGCCTGACCGGCTTAAACTTTGGATCAATATTGAGAGTGTGCTCAGCGAGTTCTCTTGGTACACCCGGCATGTCAAAAGGCTTCCATGCAAAGATGTCCTGGTTCTCACGAATGAACTCGATGAGCGTGCTTTCCTATTTGGGATCCAAGTTAGCACTGATAATGAATTGCTTGGATGAGTCGCCAGGCACAAAATCAATCATCTTGGTATCGTCAGCTAACTTAAATTTCAACGCCGGCTCATGCTCCGTAGTTGGCTTCTTCAAAGATGTCATGTCCGCCGGGTCAACATTATCCTTGTAAAACTTCAATTCCTCTGTTGCACAAACAGATTCGGCGTAAGCAGCATCACCTTCTTCACATTCCAAGGCTATCTTCCGGCTTCCATGCACTGTGATGGTGCCCTTATAACCCGTCATTTTAAGTTGAAAATAAACATAGCACGGCCGTGCCATGAACTTAGCATAAGCCGGCCATCCAAACAGAGCGTGATATGGGCTTTTGATTTTGACCACTTCAAAAGTTAACTTCTCAGCCCTAGGATCATGCTCATCTCCAAAGGCTACTTCCAGTTCAATCTTACCAACTGGGTATGCCGACTTACCAGGCACCACTCCATGAAAAACAGTGTTGGATGTCTTAAGACTTTTGCCAGTCAACCCCATGCGACGGAATGTCTCATAATAGAGGATGTTGATGCTACTGCCTCCGTCCACGAGCACTTTAGTGAACTTATATCCACCAACCTGAGGCGCCACCACTAAAGCCAGATGACCCGGATTGTCAACCCGGGGTGGGTGATCCTCCCTACTCCACAGAATAGGTTGCTCAGACCATCTCAAATAACGGGGAACCGCCGGCTCAACAGCGTTGACCGCTCTCTTATGAAGTTTCTGGTCCCTTTTGCATAAGCTGGTGGTGAACACATGATACTGCCCACTACTTAGCTGCTTTGGGTTACTCTGAAACCCGGATTGCTGCTGCTGACCTCCTTGGCCAGATTGCTGATTATAACCACCCTTATTACCTTAAGGGCCCTGGCCATGAAAACTGCCACTGCCTGAATTGCCGCCCGGGCCATGAAAGCCGCCGCCGCCTGAACCACTGCCAGGTCCATGATTACCTTCGAACATGTTAGAATTCTTGAAAGCCTTCATGTCATACAGTCTTTCCATAGATGGGTGGCCGGCTTCTCCCGGGTGCCGTGTCTTGGACAGGGTTCATTTAGCAACTGCTCGAGGGTGGGGCCCGACCCGCCTGATCGAGGAGGTGGCCTCCCCTTACGCCGTTGATTGTTGCCCTGTGCGTTGGTGTTAGCCACAAACTCCAGACTACCGTCCGTGTTACGTTTATTACTACCTCCTTGATTTGCCGGGTTATGCTGGTGACCCTTGCCGTTGCCGTTCTTCTTTCCCTTCCCTGCCTTCTCTTCGTCAGAAATGGGATCCTTGGTACTATCAGAGTCGGCATATTTGACCAGAGCCGCCATCAGCTGGCCCATGTCATTACAATCATGTTTGAGTCACCCCAGCTTCTGTTTCAAAGGTTCAAAACGGGAATTTTTCTCCAACATTAAGACCGCGGACCGACATCCATCTTATCAGATGAATGTATTATTTCCTTCACTCGGCGCACCCAATGGGTCGTGGATTCACCTTCCTCTTGCTTGCAATTAGTCAAGTCCATAATCGACATGGGTTGCTTGCATGTATCTTTGAAATTCTGAATAAACCAGGCTTTTAGCTCTGCCCATGAGACGATGGAATTGGGTGGCAACCCCTTCAACCAAGTGCGAGATGTTCCATCCAACATCATGGTGAAGTACTTGTCCATCGCCGCGTGACTGACCTCCAACAACTCCATGGCCATCTCGTAAATTTCAATCCATGTCCTGGGTTGTAAGTCAGCTATGTAATAGGCACCTTACGAGGCCCCTTAAAATCCTTTGGCAGGCGCTCATTACACAGAGCCGGCACCAAGCAAGGGACACCTCCAGCCCTTGTGGTCACACCTGCTTCAACAGAGGTCGTTGGATAAACCGGAAAAGCTTGGTGAGCCGCCTGCTCAGCTGCCTGTTGAACCGCCCGCTCAGCCTCTTGGCGGATCCCATCCTGGTCAATCAAGTTAAGAGCCCCATCACGCGCCGGGTCATGCCTGCATGGCTGGTCACGGCGCTGGGTGTTGCTTGACATGGCTGCTGACTCCATATGCCTGCTGTAGCTCGGGCTCCGGCTCGGGCGAGGGGTTGAATGAATCCTGTCCCGACTATATGAGTATGAATCCTGCTGTGCCAGAGCCGTCTGAAGAAGTTCCCTGACCCTTCGTGTTTCAATCGCCATTGGAGAGTCGCCTCCCATGGGGAGAGCTGCCAAACGTGCCGATGTAGTGATCAGATTCTCCAGAGGGCTAGGAAAATGAACCGGTGGTGTTGGTGTATAACGAGGCGGAGCAGTATTCACTTGAGGGGGTTCCATAGCCCGCGGCTGACCCGGCGCCCTAGCTCCGGGTGTGGTAATCCGGTTTGCCTCCGGCGGGTTACTGGGACCGGCTCCGGGTGTGTGGAAGAGGTTCCTAGGATCGTAAGTCAGAGGCAGACGTGATTGAGCCTTCTGGTGCCTTCTCCTCATAACCTTGTTTGATGCATTCAGATCCATCATGAGCCGAAAAGCCTATGATTGAAGCTGCTGAGCCCGGGCGTCCAAAGCCATCCGCTCCGCTGCCATCCTGACGTCTTCCGCCACCAACTTTTCCTTGGCTTGTGCTACCTCCCCACATAGCCGTGCCACCTCCGCATCATGCTGAGCCTTATCCGTCGGTTCAACCACGGCGGTCAACAAGGCCTTCATCCTATCCATGAGATCCATCAGTACCTAAGCCGGTGGGCGCGCGGGTTCTCCTGACCCAGCCACTACCGACCCGGTGGTAATTGCTGCCGCAGCCGTAGAGTTTTGAGCGGGCTGCGTACCAGTCATGAAGATCCCTGCCTTGTTCGGCAGCTCAAAGGGGTCCGGAATACTGCTGCCATCGGAACAGCCCCCAAGCCCGCCATCTTGCAGTTGATATAATGAATCTGTCTCACCTGTGGACGACTCACCGTCAGAGTAGATGGCCGTCTCACCGCCATCCACAGATCCTTCAGAAAACTCCCCTCCATGGATGCAACCCACGAAGGCACGCCTCACGGCAGGCTGAGTCCGGGCGGGTCTCGCACGTTGAGCCATCTTGATGAGGTCGGTGCAGATGTCCGGCTTAGGGCCTGGCTCGCCGATCCGGCCGATGAAGACGTGGATTCCGCCGAAGGGGACCCGGTACCCGTACTCAATTGAGCCGGCGTCGGGGCCCTAGCATGCGTTGTCGATGTAGAGCTTGCCACGATGACTCTTGGTCATCCGGCCCACAACGTATCCCTTGAGCCCTTCGAAGCTGACCTTCAAGAACTCAAATCCACCGTGCGCTGGCCCCACAGTGGGCGCCAACTGTCGTGGAATTTTCACGGCAGATGTCCTAGTGAAAGGACTTAGTCGTGGAGACATCGCAACTAGGAAGCTTAAAGGGGTTAATCGGGACAAAGGACACGAGGGTTTATACTGGTTCGGCCCCTTACGATGAAGGTAAAATCCTAATCCAGTTCTTGATGATATTGCTAGGGTTTCAATGACCAGGGAGCAAATACGCTCAGCCTGACTCTCGCTTTGATGTTATCTGCCCTAAGCTGCCGCCGGGTCGTCCCCTTATATACACGGGTTGACGCCCTGCGGCCTACAGAGTCCCGGCAGGCTCATACAACGTGTCCGGCTCGGTGACATCTTTTACATGCCTTACTTTACAAGTCTTATTCATACATGGCGGTTTATACTTACGGGCCTTAAGCCGCCTCTGGACTTGGGCCTACTACAAGCCTTAACATAAACCGTCACCTTGTACACTCTTCGGGCTTCCTTTAAGTAACCCACCATTGTGATTGACCCGGCTCCTCCTGGGCGGGTCATACCTGGTAGTCATATCCCCAACAGGTTGACCATGTCCATGGCTACCATCCCATGCTCCGTCATTCAGTGTGTGCTTCTCATCGTTCTGCGAGTTGACTGGACACATCAAAGTTAATATGTATTTAGTATTCTCTCCAAAAAGGGCCGACCATGTCCATGGCTACCATCCCATGCTCCGTCATTGAGTATGTGCACTATTCACGTGCCACCGAGGGGGAAAAATATTGCGTAGTAATAGGTGCCATCGTAGTGCGCGAGTCACTTACGCATTGCTTATCTCCATTTATTGCATGACACATGCACCTTGATGCTAGATGTCCCGCGTGTTGGCAAAAGGATGAACAAAGCTCATGTAAAAAAAGAGTGGAAGAACATAGATTCCCGACGACCGAGAAGGAGCAAGGAACCTCGTGGTGGAGCATCTGCACTCATAATACTTTATATTACTCAGCGATATAAAATCAACCAATCATCTCCATAGTAGACCGAAAGAGTATGAAACATGACAACCCAGTGTAGTTACATCATACTGTACATGGCCAACCCACGCCATCACCATATTTGTTGGCCTCCGTGCGACACCTAGCTCTAGTAATCCACCAGCCCGTATCGCTTCTTGCTCCTCGTCTCTCTCAAAGTGCGGCGGGCTGGCGTTTTTGCTGTCTACTGAGGTCGGTTAACTCATCACATGTTAGCGACATGCCAAGAGCATTCTAAATTTTTTACTGTACTCTATTGTTATGCCAAGAAGAGGAAGCACTTTGACCGACGGACCAAACGAGACAGGCGTGCCGTGCCGTGAGTGGGTCCAATTTCTCATTTTGAATTTGTTTGGTATAGTAGTAACACTTGGTTTTGACTATTGATAAGATTTAATATAGGGCCTAATGTATTCTTCGAGGATGCCTTTGACTATTGATAAGATTTTATATATTTTGAAAATTATATCATTCGAAGATCATTTCACATTCTGTTTTAAAAAAGATCCTTTCACGTATGAATTTGACTGCATGCTTTGAGCAACTTGCATGTCCTATACTGCTCCTGTTTGGATACTCTAACTTAGCTAGAGGTTAGACTAACTCATGACTAACCCTGAACTAACTGTAGCCAAAGAGGTGTTTGGATGACAGGGTTAGATTGACAATAAATGCACTTGATGGAGAGAGAAAAGTGATTTTTCAGTGGGCCCAATGAGAACTATCTCCAATTAGCACCTCTTGGGTGGGATAGTTTTTTTGGTGGGTTCGGTGCAACTTGCTCCAATTTAACCCTCATATTTGGATACTTTAGGGCTATTTGAGCCCCAACTAGCTCAAACAAACTCCAACCCATGGATCCAAATAGGGCCAAAGTTAGTCTCGGAAAATGCATTAAGCCCTATATACATGGACAGACGGAGTACATGATACTAGCAAACACTCACCATAAGTAGTAGTTCATTGGTTGGTTTCATTTTTTGATTCAGTTGCTATGCTACTACCGTCCAATATTCACATGTAGTTTTTTCTAGAATAAAAAAGGATGTAGTAGTACTTACTGTGGGAAAGGTGAAGTGATGGTTGCTTCGCCTGAGCAACTTACTACTCTGGGAATATGGGAGTACCAGTGGATTCAACGAACAGAGAAATGATGGTTGCTTCGTCCGAGCAACTTAGTGTGGCGAAGGTGGGGCTCTGTTATTTGACTGCTCACTAGTCATTACTATTGCGGTGCAACGACCGGGGTGAAACTTTCCTTGCAGTTGTGCGCTCAATATTGCTTCATGGCAGGTGGAGCCGGATGAAGGATGTCCCACATGTCGGCGAAACAAAGTTGAATTGTTTCTGGCATTGCTATCAATCTTCAGGATTTGTTTATATGTACGCATAATTTTGCGGCCTGGGGAGGAGAGGGGTTTGGTTTGATGTGTTTAGAGGGGGGGTGTTGGGGTATTTATATTGGGGAGGGGTGAGAAAACTTGGGGTAGGGGACAAGAAATAGACTAGGAATAAGAAAAAGAGTCCTAGAAGAAAAGAAAGAAAACGGAATAAAGGAAAAGAGATAGCCTAGAATCCAAAAAGGATTCGGCTAAGAAGGCACGAGGCGAGGCGGCGGCCTGGCTGGTGCCTGCCTGCGCTGGCGCACAGCGCGCGAGGGGAGGGGCGGCCGGCTGGCTGGCTGGGCCTAAGGCCCGGCTGGCCTGCTCCCTTTTTTTGTTTTTTTTAACTGGTTCCGCGCGCAGAAAAAAACAAAAAGAGCACTAAACGAACTCCGAAAAATCTAAAGTAAAATTTTCCCCGACTCCTAAAAATGAGCCGAGCAAAATGAACTTTTCTCCGGACCTAAAATGCAATTTTCGAAAACGAGCATTTTTCCCTATCCAAATAAAATGCAAATAAAACTCCGGCGAAACCAAAATTGATCTATTTATTAAATCTTCATTTTTCCTATATTTTGGGAAAGTCATATTATTCCCTCTCTCATATTTTTTTGACGTCGGAAAAATAATTGAAGATGAAATAAATAAATCAAATGATACTCTTTTCCAATTCGAGAAAACTCTCAAATAAGAAAATAACGAAATCTCCAACTCTCTCCGAAGGTCCTTGAGTTGCGTGAAATTTCTAGGATCGACCAAAATGCAAGAAAATAAGATATGCATGATGATCTAATGTATTCCAATTTGAAAAATAAATTCAAAAGAACTTTGAATTTAATTCTTTGAAACTCCCAACTCATATTTCATAATTTGAAGAAGTCATTTTATCTTCTCTCGTGAAAATCATTGAGTTGCTTAAAGTTTCTGAATTGGAAATATTTTCAAATGAAATTCAAATATTTTCAACACCCCTTGTCATTTAAATAAATGGAAGAAGTCATGTCATCTTCTCTCCGGGGTTTTGTGTTGAAAAGAATTTGAATTCACGAAGATCAGAAAACCAATATGAAAGTTTGGGAAAGTCCTTTGCTTTCCCTCTCATTTAACTTTCAAAAAGAATTCAAATTTCACTCAATTCACGCAATCAATCAATCTATCTATGTGTTTATAACATTCCAAAATTTAGAATTTTGGGATGTTACACAAGTGTGCTCAAGGTAATGAGGTTTGGCATTCTCTGGCGCAACAATGAATGGCGTGCTGATCACCGCAAGCGTCTAAGCCTAAATGACAAAGTCTCCGCAGAAGCTGAATTTGTTTTTGAAACATCAAGTGGCCAGAGACTCGAAAACTTATTTTCCCATTAGTGACTTGTTAGGGTGGTGACTTGCTACATCCACCTAAAGTAACTAAAATTCTTACTTAAACTTCCTAGTAATTCCCTCTTCGTAGGTGCATCATTACTCCTAACATTTGTAATATCAGTTTGAAACTTGTAATATTGCCGTGTCCTATTCCCGCGTTTTCAAAATCCTGCGAATCAAACAGGTCCTGAGTTGGTGATGATGTTGTGCCTCCCATCTTTCACCAATAGCCGTCGGATCTAGATCTGACGCATACAAACCAAGCTTCTCCATTTTTGCAAAAAGATGCCCGCACTTGTTCCCTATTTACAAACAACTCCTTGTCTCTCACAATCAGCCTTATCTCCTCCCCACCACATCTAGAAGGCCGTGGAAAAATCTGGCGCGATGGCCGCTGCCGGAGCTGTCCACCCCCAATCTTGGTGTTTCGTGCAATGCACGGGCATCTACGCACGGGAAATTATGTCGAACAGGGCTAGTTGTAAGCAGGCTAGCTCTACAGCCATGATGATAGTGACTGCAGATGGTGAGGCTAACTATGGTATGCCGAACATGGCGCCTATACTCAGGTGCCATCTCCGGCGCAGGGTCTTGTCACTTCACTGTGAGGAGCAGGACGTAATAATTTGACCAACGGGTAGTACAGTGCTAGTACTCCTACTACTACATTGGTAGTACTACTACTAGTAGTACTAGTAGCACCACCATATGGATTTAGGAGTACTACCATGTCCATCCGGATTTTAGTATTTGACTAGCAATATCTAGTAATGCATGTCACATAATGTACTACTCCCTCTGTAAATAAATACATGGTGTTTTATTCCTATCGGCGAGAGAACTTAATGTTTTTTTTTGCTAACTAGAGTACTAATAGGATTACATGCAATGAACTAAACACTGCATGTCATGTTTGGTAGTCTCAAGTCATTGAAAGCATGCACGGCCCACATCTCTCATTGGTTGATATGTCATGAAATAAGAAATAAGGAGGGAGTTA
The DNA here is from genome assembly GCF_056163025.1 of Triticum urartu. Classification (NCBI taxonomy): domain Eukaryota; kingdom Viridiplantae; phylum Streptophyta; class Magnoliopsida; order Poales; family Poaceae; genus Triticum; species Triticum urartu. Next base: position 499,234,634 of record NC_141878.1, read on the forward strand.
ATGCACCGTGCCTAAGTATTTTGGGATTATTTGGTTTTCATAAGGTGACTTACACAACATTTTTGTTTACATGCATTAACTTTTTATTAGTTAAATCAAAGGTCAAAACTTGGCGCAAAATGCAAAGGGGACCAATAAACCAGTAAACATCAAACTTCTCTCGTTTGGCCCCAACTAGAGGTCCGGTGAGATGACTATACTGCACCGGCACGGAGGGGGATGCCGCTTCATTGACTTACGGCAACTGCCTTTGGGTGAATGACACGTGGGCCCAGGGGGTGGCTGGCCCACCTATCATACAGCCAAAGGCATGTGCAGTAGAGGGCCGAGGAGTAGTATGAAATCCTATGCACCTACGCACGCTAACCAAGGGCAAGAGTGATCACTCGAATCGCAAGATCAGTTGACTAGAAGCTAAGCTAGACCCATGGAGGCGATGAGCGCGAGCATCAGCAGGCTGTGCCAGATGGTCCACGACGCCGGCCTGTGGCCCGGCACCGAGGAACGTCTCCAGGTAGTATCACTTGAGGCCGCCAGGGTGAGGGGCCGCTTGGACAACAACTTCGTCTCCTTGTTCGACGAGGTCCTCGTAGGTTTCCTCGACAAGTTCACCATCGTCAAGAAGCTTGCGGACGACTTTGACGTAAGCCTCCAGCCGACGCGCCCAGGCTCTGCGATGCCCGCCACCCTCAACGGCCACTATGGTGACAACCTCTTCGACGCACTGGTGGCCCTGCGACTGCCCGCTGTCGCGCTGGAGAATGTCCACCTCGAGGTCGCGCTCGCCGCGCAGCGCCTGGAAGAGCAAGACACCATCGACATAATCACCCACGTCTACGCGCAAATCGTCCACAAGGACTACTACATGCAAGAGGAGGATGATAGGACGCTAGCCTTCTTGGACCGCAGGGCAACCTTGGACGGACTGTTCAGAACCAAATTATCATACAGTAATTATCTTACCTTTCGCATCAACTTCATAATTTTCGTACGTACTCCATGCATGAACGGCGCCAGAACCAAACTTCTCATTACTCTAGGCAAAATCGTTATTTTCTATCTATCGGTCGCGCCATGGAGCAGAACCAAATTTTACAAGTTACGAGTTCAAAAGGAAAAGCCTGCCGTGTTCGCGTCGCACCCCCACATGGTTGGTCCGGCACGCTGCTCAAGCGGGAATGCGTGCGGTGTTGCATTTTCACTTACAAGTGAGACCGCAGTTGAGCAAACCGACTATCGGCAAACCCCCACCCCGCCCATCGCGCGATGGCTGAGAAAACAGGAGGGAGAAGAGATGGTTGTAGCACGGACTCCAAGAAAATTGGTGTCGGATGGGACTCGTGTGGGTGGCGTGTGCCGTATTGCTAGACGTGAATGCTGCCCATGCCACCCCACTATATCAAGCCTATATCGAGGTACGTAGAACAAATTTCCTGCTCCCTCAAAAAAACCTGCAGTCCGTGCTCAGCCCTCCTCTATCTCTCTTGTCAGCCAACCAGCGGATGCGCGGAGCCCATCGTCTGTTTGCTCACATGCGGCCCCACATGTCTGTGAAAACGCAAGAGGACCCACTGAACCTGCACATCTTTCACCTCGACGTGCTGGTGATGAAAAAGAAATCCAATAAAGATCTTCGGTGGCCGCTTTTGGAGTTACTCAAGAGTAGTAAGATTCTATTTACAGTTTAACCCAAGATGCACATCTCGTGGCTTCAACTACCACTCTATTTTCTTTCATGACACGACCTGGATGTTGGATGTCCCACGTGTCGGCAAAAGGAGGAAGAACCCGACCAAATCTTCGGTTGTGCTCTCAGATTAGACTAGTTGTGCTAACTTAAAATTTTTATTGTGTACTCCCTCCATTCCAAAATACTTGACTTCCATTTGTCCAAAAATGGATGTACCTATATACTAAAACATGTCTAGATACATATATATTTTGACAAATAGAAGGGATGTATTGTGCAACGGAGGGAGTAGAATGGATGCAAGTTTTTGTATTGGGAAGAAGAGTACATCCATATATTGATAGAGCGCAATTTAGTAGATGTTCTATCACTTTTAGCTAGCACAGAGGCTAGAGATGAGATTAGTGCACTTGTTGATACTCCTACTCGAATAGAGGCTAGACATGAGACTAGATGCGAGGAAGCAACATCTACTTCTTTACACTCGAAGAAGAAAGAAGCATGCAAGATCGAGCCTCCGCAGATCAACAATGAATGCATCGAGAAGGCACTAATCCAACTTACAAGAGTAGTAAAATGTATTCTTGTGGTTCTTGTTTTCTTTGGTCTTGCTTTTCTAGTCAAAATTATCGTTGGAGTTCGTGCAAAATGGAGGTCCGTTTGGGGTCGTGCGTTGGAGTTGGCCTTACAAGTGGGACCGCAGTTAAGGAAACCGACTATCGGCAAACCCCCAACTCACCTGTCGCGCGATGGCTAAAGTTAGAGAAACGACGAGGTGAAGAGATTGCTCTAGCACAGACTCCAAGGAATAATATGGTGTCAGATGGATGTCGTGGTGGTGGCGTGTGTCGTACTCTTGGACGTGAATGCTTGTTCTGGCCCATGCCACCCTACTACTCCTACTACTTACTCCTACTATATAGTACTAGTATCGAGGATTCGAGGTGCTGGTTACGTACAATGAACACATTAACATATGGCTATAGTAAAAACACCCGCCCGACGCGCGAAGCATGTGAAGCTAGTACAAATTTAGAGAAGCGACTCGAAAGCCATTCATAAATTTAGTAAGTTTATCACAGGCATATCATTTCATTACATACAACAGGTCATCAACCCACATCGACAACGAGGATACATTATAAATACTAAAGTTTTCACCACACAACAAATAACAAGCAATGAAATGAACTTCAACTCAACCATTCCTTGGCGTTGGAAACACTTGCTTTGAACCACAAGTGATTCTCTGGGACGGGCCATCGATTGTCGATCTGGAAACCAATGTAGGACTGATCATCCAGGCTGAAGCGGCCTACTATATCAGTACCAGGGTAGGGAACCACCCAAATGTCCGAGGTATAGACACAGTTGCTTCTCATAAATGGTACTATTAACGTTGTGTCAACAGCAGTTGGATTGCCTTTCACCATCATCGGATAGTTTTGTCCAAGGAAGAGCGAGTTTTCTCCAAGACTATCAATTATGTACCAGGGAGAAGGAGTTGGCGCTAGCACACTAGTATCCATCCCGAATACCATGCAACGGGTGTTGGAATAGGTCCGAAGAGTGCGACCATGGGAGACTACACCTGCTTCCTTAGTAGTAACATCATTAGTGGGCTGTATACACACAAGAAGAGGTGATCCATTGGAATTAGTTGCCAGGCGCCATAGAGTATATGGGCGCTGCTCGTCCTCATGCTCGTGATCATCACCATCGTCATCTCCCCCTTGGTTATAAAATTTTTCAAGTATAGGTGCTGGGATGTTCACAGGACCTTGGAAACACAAGAAGAAGCTTAATTAGCAAAGGGAAACTTGCTAACCCGCATGCATGTGGATGAAACAATTATAATTACGGTGGAAGACAAACGTACCGAAACTATGAGGATTCCATGCAAAAACAGTGCCACTAGCGGTGGCAGCAAACAAAAGGCCCTCGTATTGAATTGCATCACAGTACTCATCCGTGTACAGAAATTGGTTTTTGAGAAATGTCCATCGAGTCGAACACAAAGGACGGCAACAAGCTTCTGAAGATAGCAACAACTTGATAGTTGTTGTAATTCCAAGAGCGGTTGGGAACTCGACAAATTGCTATCTTCCATAGAAGACAGTCACCATGATCGTATTTGAATGTGCGTACAATACCGGTGTGCTCAACCTCTGGGCAGTGTGCTGAGATTTTTGGAAGTGGAACCCGGTCACGAGTGTAGACATTCACAAGTTCCCACTCGCGGTTGGACCCAATGTAAACAACCCAATCTCCATTTGTGCCCGCCCAAGCCTTGCCCTCAAGCGATGGCATCTTAACATCATACGTATCATTATCAAGCGGCATCAAATGACATAGGGTGAGGCCTCCTTCGTGCCGGCGCGAGTCATCAGGGTCACGGCGAAGAAGGTAGGGGAGATCAAACCGCTCCTTGACTCTTGGGTTCTTTGTAATGATGTTATTAGTTGAGTCGAGAATGGGCTTGAACGAACCTACCATGCTAGCCGAGGTGATGATGTCGCACTGATCAATGAGTTCCTCCACCACGTCATCTTTCAGATCGGGGCAAGAATAACGGGGTCGTTTCTGGCATGTTCCCTCCATGGAGAAGACAATCGAACAATGGCAGAAGAAAGGGTGAAGGGCTGAAGGAAAATGGAGGAGGGAGAGGAAGAGCGTGCGACAGCAGTTCCAAATCAAGAGGGAAAGGCAAAGAGTCGGTGGATGGTTGCGAGTTTGCCACGGTTCACGAAGAGGCGCCCCGGCCTACACGTCCGTTCGGAAGTACTCCTACTACTCGCCGTCGTCTCACTGATATGTTGGAACGGGACCACATGTCAACGAAATATGGTGTGTAATTTCTCGTGCAAAATGCGATCTGGCCGCGTTGGCCCGAGGTGCCGCATTAGTTATCGACCTTTATTATTTTAATGGCGTGCCGATCAGTTTTGAAGCATGACTAACTCGTATTGTACGCAGAGAAAATATAAACTACTCTACCACTACTCCACCTCCAGTACTAGTAGTATAAAAAAGATATATAGGCTGGAGCTTGAGCGATTTCTTGCTAAGGGCTGCCCACTTGCTTCTCACACTACCACCCTCTCTCCATATCTAAAAAAGATGGCCCCTCTCTCCCTCCTCATCGGTGGTCACAGATCCACCGGGGAAGAAAAGGACGTGCAGCATTGACGCACTCGCCGTCGGCAAGCGAGGTCATGCACTGACGACAAGGCCGTCCTCTCAGACCTAGCGCCCGCGCGGGATGGCCTCCGTCCCCAAGCTCGCTGCCGTAGTGTGTGCGGACGACGACGACCACGAGCGAAGCCACTTCCCGCTGACCCTCAGGTATGCTACCTCTTTTCAAACCATAACCTTGTTCTATTGCCCCATCTGCCACGTCATTGCATGTGGATCTTTTTCCACCCCACCATCTTCCCAATTTGCTATCCTCTGCTCTACTGTCCACACAGACGAAAACCATAATTTGCAGTATTAAAGGAAACCCTACTTCATGCAGACTAATCCATGTCTGGGTTGAATAAGGAAAGGAAGGGAGACTGTACTATCGAAGAGAGTAGGCATTGAACCCGCATCTAGGTTGAAAAGGGGGAAAGCAATAGCTAAGGAACGAGTCTCGTGTCTCTTGGTTGAAGAAGGGTAGAAAGGCATGACAATGCAATAGAGAATGACCAGGTCGATCAGGTTTGTTGTCCTCGCATAGGAAAAAGGTGGCTAAAGAGAGAAAAAATGGGACGTAATCCACATATGCTGCATGGATATTTGTTGCTCTGGGCAACCATACCTCCCTCACCACTCTGCGTCCATGGAGGTACATCGTACTGGTGCGCCCACTGTCCAAATGGGCCTCCCATGCTCTTATTTCCACCTTTTTGCTGTTAGTATAACGCCAGCAGTCAAGTCAAGCAATGCTACTGCTAAAGTGATGCCACATTTAACTAATGCCGCTCTCAGTCTAATGCCACCGATAAATTTAATCAATGCCATTTAATGTCACCGGATTATTTTAGGGTTAGCTGTTGATTGTGGATGTATTAAAGATTTTTCAGCTAAGACATTCTAATGCTGTTGCATAGCCAGTATACCAACGATGAAACTTGTTACTACCTTCAGATTTTTGCCCGTTAATGCTTATAGATTACATACCTCACTTTCATGAGATAAGTTAATTTTTTTGTATAGTGTCACCAAAATGATAAGGCGTTGATGTCATTTTATTTTGGTTAAACTGCACAGACAATTATGAAGACAAGAGGAAAGGTCAAGAGTGGGCACCTCCTCCTCCGGCTGTTCTCTTGATTCGTTCGATCAAGTTTTTAAGTTCGATCGATTATCAAGATTGGGATAGCAATTTTTAAGGTCCCCTGAGTTCGAAATGATATTTACCTTGGAGGTACATGGTTTGCAATTTTTTCATACTGTCATTAGTTAATAATGCTAGTTACCTTCAGACTTTTGTATTTGGTTTAATGCTTATGCACAGCTAGTATACCAATGCTGAAACTTGCTACCTTTACATTTTGTATTGTTAATTCTTATAGAAACCTTCCAGTGCTAGAGTTTATTGAAATCTGTTCAGTAAAACCATTGTACTGTACCCTGTAATAAACTAACTACTCTACTATTGCACTAGCCACTGGATTAGTGTATATTTGTAGTATTCGAATGGTGTTGCATTAGCGTATGGACATAAATAAAGTGTGGCAAGCTTTCCCAGATATGTGCTCAAGAAAACTACTACCTGTTTTTCTAAATACTAGACGTTTGGGTACTTTAAATTGAACCGTGAAAACGTCTTATATTAAGGAACAAAGGGTGTAGAGTTCACTCAAATTATCCCGGTAAAGCTAGTCACACCTTTGTTAAAATTAATGTTCATTATGTTATCGGAGGAGGTCTGTATGTTTGTCTCTAATGCCTGTCGACTACATACCTGACATCATGATGTAATGTTAAGTCATTTCCTTTTGTACAGTGTCACTGAATTGTCAAGGCGGTGATGGCATTTTATTTTAGTAGAACTGCACAAAATTTGCTTAAAAGAAGAGGAAAGGTCAGGAATGGCTCAGTTTTTCAGAAAAAACTATGTATGCCTTCCTGACATCAGTCGTTGTTTCTTTATTTATTCCTTCAAAAAGGTGGTTAGAAACAGTCTTGCTACCTTTTCCCATTAAGAAATTGGAATGCTTATATTCGTGAGTCTATGCTTCAACTAGTGCCACTTTTAGAGTAATCACACTTTCAATATCTATGCAAACAGGGATGCTCGATTTTAGTGGAACTGCACAAAAAGTCCAACTGGTTCAACATTAGGAGCATGTTTTTTCCAAACCTTTATATCCAATTGGTGGCACTATGAGCTATTCATTACGAAGGTACATGGTTTGCTACTATCTTGCTACTCTTTTTGTACTGTCATTAGATAGTAATACTAGTGGTTTGCATGTGAATTTATTGGCAGGGTGGACCTACATTGGAGGTGCAGGACAGGATTCAATGATTGGATGCTCAATTTCGGTTGTAACAATTTCACCTCTTCCACCACTGTGAACATGGATATCCTTGGTCTGATGAAGAATAGGCGCTATATTTCTGCTCTGAACCAGCAAATCAATTCAGTATGAAATTGTCCAGGGCAAAACATAACTGTATCAGATTGTCCAGTGCAGAACATGATAGATGCTAAGCGGAAGAGACATGTTTAAACCGAAAATACAAGGTGTGGTATATGTTTACTAGCTGCTTGATATTTGTGCAGATAGAGATGTCTACCCGTTGCTATTTGGCAAACAAACAAAGTGTCCGCAATTTTGGTTGAACTGCACAAGAGAATAGTATAGTCACTGCATGGAGTGCCATTTGAAAATAGACATAGAAAGATTGGATAGTCACTTCATGGACTGCAAAAAAGTAGTACTGTACTATTTATTGGCCAACACTAGGTGCTTCATTGCTTTGGTCTGATCATACAATGGGCATCATTTTTCCTAAGTTAAAGTTTGTATTCCGAAAATAGTCTAGCGGTGTGATCGAGAGAAGACCAAATCATATTGAAGTGGATGTTCCTCCATCATGTGTGGTTCATTCTCATGGTTCCAGCTGTTGGTGAAATCACTTAGGTTTGCAAGAGGAATTGTAGACTTCACAAACAAATTTTTCTGTCAGTCTATACTGAATGTTGGCCAAGAGAAGCATCCATGTTAGTAGGAAGAACAGATGTTTTTTCTAGATCTCTGCTTTTGGAGCTGCATATTTGTATATGATCTGTGAATCATTGAGATGCATTAACATGTTGATCTTATGTATGGGAATCGTACTAGTTAGTTTTAGTTGCGATGCAAGATCCGAAGTGGATGATCTTTGCTTTTGGAGCTACATATTTGTATATGATCTATGAATCATTGAGATGCATTAACAGTTACTTATTTCTGTTCGCTCAGTGTTTACAAGTTACTGATCGATCACTAGGTAGCCTACAAATGCGCTCCTGGCAGTTTTATTTGCGACGCAAGATGCGAAGTGGCAGTTTTTTGAATAAAAATGCCTACCTCTGAAGAAACTGACAAGCTACACTATCGATCCTACACAGATAAAAATGCCTACCTCTGAAGAAGCTTAAGCCTAATTAATTCCGTGAGCAAAGCAGCAAGACCAAGGCATGGCAATAATTAACGACATGCAGAAGTTTTAGCCTAATTAATTCCAGCAATTTAAGTGGCTTCATGCGTGCCCTCGGCTACGACTCGTTGCATGCTGCTTCGCGTACTGCCTGCGAGCGATTCTGAGTGCCTACATGCAGCCGGCCGTAATTAAGGCAGCTAACTGATGCGAAAAAAGATATGCTTTAATTGTTGCGGGCTTTTTAAATCCGTGGAATCATTATTGACAAGGAGGGAGATGATTCGAGTGCACTCATTTGACTGCCATGCCGGCGTGCGACCCAGACGGGATGGGACGGCACAGTCATAATTTCAGTTTCTCTAGTTTTCCACGGCAAGCTGGCGCGCTAAGCCATTATGCATTGAATTCTGATGATCGTCGCGCTACCTTCTGCCTATAAGTACTGCTTCCCGGCCTTCTCCGGTGCCACCGTGACCCAACTCGCCATATCCTCATAAGCCCCCACCGGCCCGACGTCGCTGGCCACGTCCGCCATGCCCCCGCCCGTCCGCGGTAGGCAACGCCGGAGGCGGTCACCGCCGGAACTAGTGTTCGGGTTTTCACCGGAAGGCAGACGGAGGGAGGAGGCATTCTATCTATCTTTAGATGGCAATGCGGAGATCGAGGAGTTGTTGGAGCGCGACCGCATGGCGGAGGAGCAGGAGTTTTTGGAGCGCGACCGCCTGGTGGAGGAGCAACGTATCGCCGATTTGCGTCGCTAGCGGGACATGGAGCAGTAGCGCATCGACGCTCTGAGTCGCGAGCAGAGCGCCTGCAACTGGGCCGACTACATGGAGGCCGGCGCCCGGCAAATAGCCCTGGAGGCTGTCGGGCACGCACACGTTCGCGACGCCGATTTTTACTACCAGCTCGTCAAGTGGGTTTCCCGCTTGGAAGCCGAAGCTTCGGTGGACCACGCCGGCGTGGAAAGGGCCAAAGCGCGCGAGCAACGCGCCCTATCACACCTCTTGCAAGTCCGAGGCGAGGCGCACGACGCCGGTGCCAGCATTTAGCGTGTACCACAGATGGCGGCCAGCATTGTCTAGTTAGCTAAGAGTAAGTTAGTACTTGTATTCTACTAGAGTATTAGTGGGAGTAGATTGTTAACTTGGCTATGATGGTTGTCAACGTAGAAGTTCAGTACTCTATATGTGGATCAGACCTGTTACTTTGCTCTGAATGTTGAACTTTCCGTTTGAATGTATGGAATGGGTTGTTATTTTTTTAAATGGGTTGTATTTGTCCTCCACGGGTTTAGAGGCTGACTTGTGGGCCTAGCAAGTTGACACGTACACAATCAGGAGATGATTGTACATGGAGAGGATGATAGCAGGGACCCGCCAAGGTCATGGCAGTACGCAAGCAAGTGCCTCCTTATTTCAAGCTAATAAAAAATGGCTCCTCCTAGTGGATTTCTGACATCTGGGTCCCAGGCCATTGTCAACGTAGTCAATAAACGAGAGAATTGCACAACGAGCGGCTGACACCAGGGACCCAGCAGCTCGCCCAGTTATTTTTGTTTTGGGTTAATTTGATAAATGCCACTCGAAATCTGGTGTAAACGAGAAATGCCACTGAAATTCCCAAACTATGAAAAATGCCATTTCATGCCATTTCTAGTGGCATTTTTTGAAGTCTGGAGTGGCATTTTTCAAAGTTTGCAAACTGCATTGGCGTTTTTCAAAGTTTGCAAAAATTGCAGTGGCATTTTTATGAATCGCCATAATTGGAGTGGCATTTATCTAATTTGTTTTTGAGACGGAAGTAGGGTGTCAACTGAGCTGTGCGGGACACTCTGGCATGTCTAGACAGCCTTTTCTTTTATGTTTACCACAGACTAGCCCAGTAGTTTTTTTTTTTCTGAAAATGGCTAGCCCAGTTTTTTTGTGATTTGTCAAGTAAGTCGCTTTATCAGGCCTGTTGGGCTGCAAATCTTTCATGACAAGGAGAGCTTCATTCGGCTGGCCGAGAAAATGGCCTATCAGTAATGAGAGATGGGCTGTACATTTTTAAAACACATCAAACCAGCAATTAGTTTCAAATATCTTTTTTTCATTTTGAGATTTTAAATTGCATTGATTTTTTATGTGTGGACAATTTATTGGATTTTATATTGATATACATTTATTTTTTAAATCAGTCAGAATGTGACTCAAAATTTCAGGATTAAAAACAGTTTAGACCGCACCAACATATGCAAAATTTCGTATGATTTTTTAACCGTGGCCACAATATGGGCTGTAATGCTAATAAAAAGAATATGGGCTCCAAAAAAACCAGTAAGAATTAGCAAATGGGCTATAAATTATTTGAAATAATGGCATATGGGTTGTATGCTGTTTTCCACAGATTTGAGGTTTTCCACAGATGGCATGTATACTGTTGGATGTCCGTCCAACGGCTGTCGTGCTTCTTCAATCTCTGCCCTTCCTGCTCCAGCCGCTCAAACAAGCGCCGGCGGGACTGCCTGCTCCCTCCTCCCCGCGGCCGGCTGTGCTGCCGCGTAGGCCTCACCGCCCCACCGTACTCCCATCGCTGGCCTAGCCATCCCTCTACTCACCCACACCTGCTGTTATTCTCCGGCAACGGCAGACGAACCAGTAAACCCTCGTACAGTCGTACTCCCCTCCGCATGGGAAACAAAAACAACTGCCGAGTCTTCCCTGCCTCCGTGTCGTTCCCTTCCTAGGCCTCATCGTCGTCCACCGCCCTGGTGCTCTCGGCATGGCGTGGTCAACATGGTCAACGACCGACATGCATCTGAAGTGGGCTGTACGTGGAGAGGCTGACAGCTGGGTCCACGGCCGCACGCAAGGAAATGCCTCCTTATTACGCGCAAAATAATGATTCCTCCACCTGACATCTGGGACCCACCGAAAGGGCCTCTGTATTTCGTGAGAAAAACGTTACTGCCGCTGACAGCTCGGACCCACCAGCTATATCTTCGCACACAAGGAAGTGCCTCCTTATTACGGACAAAAAAATGAATACTCCCGCTGCTAGCTGGGACCCAGTATAGTGGGCCTACTAAGTTGACGGGGACGAAGGGCTTTGTCAACTTAGTCAATATGCACGATTCTAGCTCGATTGACCGTACGATGTCCATCCAACGGCCGTAGTGCTTCTTCAACCTTTGGTCTTCTTGCTCCAGCCGCCCAAAGCAACGCCGGTCGTGCCGCCTGCTCTTGCCTCCTATGGCTGGCTGTGCTGCCGCGGATGCCTCACCGCCCCCATACTACTCCCACCGCTGGCCAGGCCATCCCTCCACTCCACTCACCCACACCCCCTGTTATTCTGCGGCGATGGCAGCGCAGCCGAACCAGTGAACCCTCATACTCCTCTCCGCATGGGCATCCACTGCCGCGTCTTCCCCGGCTCCGCGGCGTCCCCTTCCTAGGCCTCGCCGTCGTCCACCGCTGTGGTGCTCTCGGCGCGGCGTGGTCAATGTGGTCAACGACCGAATTCCATCGGAAGAATACTGTACGTGGAGAGGCTGACAGTTGGGTCCATGGTAGCCGCAAGGAAGTGCCTCCTTATTACGCGGAAAATAATTATTCCTCCACCTGACAGCAGGGACCCACCGGACTCCCACCAGTATTTCGCAAAAAAACGTTTGCCCCTGACTACTGGGACCCACCCGAGGGCCACCGTATTTCATGAAAAAAATGTTCCCCCTGCTGTCAGCTCGGACCCACCGGAAGTGCCTCCTTATTACGCACAAAAAAATGAATACCCCCTGCTACCTGGGACCCACCATGGTGGGAGGCTGACTTGTGGGCCTACTAAGTTGACGGGGACGGAGGGCTTTGTCAACTTAGTCAATATAAACGATTCTAGCTCCAGTGACCGTACGATGTCCATCCAACGGCTATAGTGCTTCTTCAACCTCTGGTCTTCTTGCTCCAGCCGCCCAAAGCAGTGCCGGTCGTGCCGCATGTTCCTGCCTCCCGTGGCCGACTGTGCTGCCGCGGAGGCCTCACCGCCCCCTACTATTCCCACCGCTGGCCAGGACCTATGGCGACGGCAGCCTCACACCGCAGCCGAACCAGTGAACCCCCGTACTCCTCTCCGCGCGGGCTTCCACTGCCGCGTCTTCCCCGGCTCCCTGTTGTCCCCTTCCTAGGCCTCGCTGTCGTCCACCGCCCTGGAGCTCTCGGCGCGGCGTTGTCAACGTGGTCAAGGAAGGACTTCCATCGGACGTGGACTGTAGGTGGAGAGGCTGACAGCTGGGTCCACGGCCGCAGCAAGGAAGTGCCTCCTTATTACACGGAAAATAATGATTCCTCCACCTGACAGCTAGGACCCACCGGACGGGCCACTGTATTTCGCGAAAAAAACGTTTCCCCCTGACTGCTGGGACCCACCAGCTACATCTTTGCACACAAGGAAGTGCGTCCGGGCAAAAAAAAATGATTCTCCCCCCTGACTACTGGGACCCACCAGCTACATCATCGCAAGCAAGGAAGTTTCTGACAGTCGGGACCCACCTGGTCGAAGCATACTAGCGTTGCCATTCTGGTCGCGAACGTGTACGTACATATATACTGGTGGATGTAGAGGCACGCACGTGCCGTAGTAGAGGCGCGTACGTGTCGTAGTAGAGGCGCGCACGTAGCATGTACACATACATACAGCGTCTAGGGTGCCAGAGAGAAAATATGGCCACATATGTGTACATACGGGCGGGGTCTCGAACGCCTACTCGCGCATACGTACGGCCAGGGCTCGTGTACATGGCTGGGTCGGAACGGAGAAACAGCGTCGTCGTCGTGTTCATGGGGAGGCAACAGAATGTGTCGTGTTCATGGGGAGGCAACGGAATGCATCGTGTTCATCGGGAGGCAACAGAACGCGTGGGAGCCAACCGGCTGGGTCGGAACGGAATGCATGGTCGTGTTCATCGGGAGGGCTTGGACGGAACAGGCGATGGAAACGAGGTCTGGCATACCGCACAACGGAGGAAACGGACCTCCTACGTTCGGAACGGGGTCTTGTTGATCGGGAGGGGTCTGGCGTACCGCAAAACGGAGGAAACTGACCTCCTACGGTCAAAACGGGGGTCCTGTTGATCGGGAGGGGTGTGGCGTACCGCAAAACGGACGAAACGGACCTCCTACAGTCGAAACGGGGGTCCTGTTCATCGAGAGGGGTGTGGCATACCGCAAAACGGGACTCCACGGGATACTGTTCATCTCCACCGTCGACCTCCTCCAACCTCCACGGGCTCCTGTTCATCCAGCCTCCACCGCGCGCTACTCCACCGGCTACTGTTCAACCACCCCTCCACCGTCTACTGTTCATCCAGCCCTCCACACCACGGGGTCCTGTTCAACCACCCCTCCACGGGCACCCCTCCACCATCTACTGTTCATCCAGCCCTCCACCACACCATGGGGTCCTGTTCATCCAGAGGCAACGCCACCGCTCACTGTTCATCCAACCCCCCCCCCCCGCAACGCTCACTGTTCATCCCAGAAGCAGCATCAATCGGCTTCAGTTAGCAGCACTAGCAAAGGAATCGCTCGATCGGGTTCAGTTAACAACCATCGATCGATCGCTCGGGTTCAGAAACGTTTAGCCTGCAGTGCAATCGCTCGGGTTCAGTTAGAGCCCAACGCCTCGCTCAGGTTCAGTTAGAGCCAACGCCTCGCACACACGCGCGTACGTGTACGAGAGAAACGCGTATCGCTCGGCCCCCGACCTCCCACCGTAACTGGGAACTCCCCGAAATTTTCCTCCCCCTCGCTTCTACCACGGTTTTTTCCTTCATGGACGGCCCAAAGAATGTCATGCAGCTGCGTCTCCGACCCACCCAGGATGAAAAGCGCATTTTCTGTCATGATTTTTTGACATAGAAGTAGGATCCCACCACATCTATGATGATACCGGGTTTTGTCACAATTATCGTCATATAAGTGTCATATGTATGACAGAAAAAAAATTCGTTCGGCCCAAAATTTCATGGATGTATCTTTTTTGTGTAGTGCCACCATATACCTTCCTCAAAACAGCCACCATACCTACCTATCATGGCATTTCCATAGCCATTCCGAGATATATTGCCATGCAACTTTCCACCGTTCCGTTTACTATGACACGCTCCATCATTGTCATATTGCTTCGCATGATCATGTAGTTGACATTTTAGTTGTCGCAAAGCCACCGTTCATAATTCTTTCATATAAGTCACTCATGCATCATTGCTATCCCGGTACACCTCTGGAGGCATTCATATAGAGTCATACTTTGTTCTAGTATAGAGTTGTAATCATTGTGTTGTAAATAAATAGAAGTGTGATGATCATCATTCATAGAGTATTGTCCCAAAAAAAGAGAAAGGCCAAATAAAAAAATAAGGCCCCAAAAAAGGGGTAATACTACTATCCTTTTTTCCACACTTGTGCTTCAAAGTAGCACCATGATCTTCATGATAGAGAGTCTCTTATGCTATCACTTTCATATACTAGTGGGAATTTTTCATTATAGAACTTGGCTTGTATATTCCAACGATGGGCTTCCTCAAAATGCCCTAGGTCTTCGTGAGCAAGCAAGTTGGATGCACCCACTTAGTTTCTTTTTGTTGAGCTTTCATAAACTTATAGCTCTAGTGCATCCACTGCATGGCAATCCCTACTCACTCACATTGATATCTATTGATGGGCATCTCCATAACCCGTTGATACGCCTAGTTGATGTGAGACTATCTTCTCCCTTTTTGTCTTCTCCACAACCACCATTCTATTCCATCTATAGTGCTATGTCCATGGCTCACGCTCATGTATTGAGTGAAGATTGAAAAAGTTTGAGAACACCAAAAGTATGAAACAATTGCTTGGCTTGACATCGGGGTTGTGCGTGATTTGAATATTTTGTGTGGTGAAGATGGAGCATAGCCAGACTATATGATTTTGTAGGGATAACTTTCTTTGGCCATGTTATTTTGAAGAGACATAATTTCTTAGTTAGTATGCTTGAAGTATTATTATTTCTGTGTCAATATTAAACTTTTGTCTTGAATCTTTTGGATCTGAATATTCATACCACAATTAAGAGAATTACATTGAGAATTATGCTAGGTAGCATTCGACACCAAAAATTCTGTTTTTATCATTTACCTACTCGAGGACGGGCAGGAATTAAGCTTGGGGATGCTTGATACGTCTCCAACATATCTATAATTTTTTATTGTTCCATGCTATATTATATCCTGTTTTGGACATTATTGGGCTTTATTATACAATTTTATATTATTTTTGGGACAAACCTATTAACCGGAGGCCCAGCCCAGAATTGATGTTTTTTGCCTATTTTAGGGTTTCGCGGGAAAAGAATATCAA
This sequence comes from Triticum urartu, assembly GCF_056163025.1. NCBI lineage: Eukaryota > Viridiplantae > Streptophyta > Magnoliopsida > Poales > Poaceae > Triticum > Triticum urartu. The sequence goes on from NC_141878.1 coordinate 499,250,339, forward strand.
ACGGAGTCCAAACGGAATGAAACCTTCGGGAACGTGATTTTTGGAACGAACATGATCCAGAGGACTTGGACCTTACGTCAAGCAATCAACGAGGAAGGCACGAGGTAGGGGGCGCCCCTACCCCCCCCCCCCCCAGGCGCGCCCTCCACCCTCGTGGGGCCCATGTTGCTCCACCGACGTACTCCTTCCTCCTATATATACCTACGTACCCCCAAACTACCAGATACGGAGCCAAAACCCGAATTCCACCGCTATAACTTTCTGTATCCACGAGATCCCATCTTGGGGCCTTTTCCGGAGATCTGTCAGAGGGGGTATCGATCACGGAGGGCTTCTACATCAACACCACAGCCTCTCCGCTGAAGTGTGAGTAGTTTACTTCAGACCTACGGGTCCATAGTTAATAGCTAGATGGCTTCTTCTCTCTATTTGGATCTCAATACAAAGTTCTCCCCCTCTCTTGCGGAGATCTATTCGATGTAGTTTTCTTTTGTGGTGTGTTTGTTGAGACCGATGAATTGTGGGTTTATGATCAAGTTTATCTATGAATGATATTTGAATCTTCTCTGAATTCTTTTATGTATGATGGGTTATCTTTGCAAGTCTCTTCGAATTATCAGTTTGGTTTGGCCTACTAGATTGATCTTTCTTGCAATGGGAGAAGTGCTTAGCTTTGGGTTCAATCTTGCGGTGTCCTTTCCCAGTGATAGTTGGGGTAGGGCACGTATTGTATTGTTGCCATCAAGGATAACAAGATGGGGTTTATATCATATTGCATGAGTTTATCCCTCTACATCATGTCATCTTGCTTAAAGCGTTACTCTGTTCTGTTGAACTTAATACTCTAGATGCATACTGGATAGCGCTCGATGTGTGGAGTAATAGTAGCAGATGCAGGCAGGATTCGGTTTACTTGTTTTGGACGTGATGCCTATATACATGATCATACCTAGATATTCTCATAACTATGCTCAATTCTTTTAATTTCTCAACAGTAATTTGTTCACCCACCGTAATACTTATGCTCTCGAGAGAATCCTCTAGTGAAACCTATGGCCCCCAGGTCTATTTTCCATCATATTAATCTTCCAATACTTAGTTATTTCCTTTGTCATTCATTTTACTCGCATATTTATTTCTCTTTATCATAAAAATACCAAAAATATTATCTTATCATATCTATCACGTCTCACTCTCGTAGGTGACCGTGAAGGGATTGACAACCCCTTTATCGCGTTGGTTGCGAGGAGTTTATTTGTTTGTGTAGGTGCGAGGGACTCGTGCGTGGCCTCCTACTGGATTGATACCTTGGTTCTAAAAAACTGAGGGAAATACTTACGCTGGTCTACTGCATCACCCTTTCCTCTTCAAGGGAAAACCAACACAGTGCTCAAGAGGTAGCACCTAACACATCACACAAAGTTTTTGGAATCGTGGAAACACTAGCACCCAAATCACATAAAGCATAGCATTCATGATCTTTAATTTTAATTTTAATAGTAGGTTCCCACTCATCATGAAGTTTTCTAGGGATAGAAACTTCTAATTCAAGCTTTTCTTCATAAGATTGCATTAAAGCATCAACAATATGTTTGGTAAAAGCTTTATTTTGACTATAAGCATGCGGAGAATTTAGCACGGAATGCAACAAGGAAATACAATCTATCAAAGATCAATTATCATAATTAAATCCCTTAAAATAAAAAATAGTGGGTACATTGGTATGTAAAGTTTTGACCTCTTCAATCCCACTTTTATTAATTTTTGCATCAAGATCTAAAAACTCCGAATCATTGGGACGCCTTTTAACTAAAGTTGACTCATCTCTAGTCCCATCATTACCAAGATTCATATTGCAAAACAAAGATTTAATAGGAGACACATCAATCACTTTTAGATCTTCATCCTTATGATCATCAAATTCTTCCGGTTTGGCAGCCATCTTATTAACTAAGGTGGCCTGCTTATCCGAAATTTGGGCTATTAAGTTTTCAAGATGAGCGAACTGAGATTTCGGACCATAAAATTCTTTGGACATATCATCCAGCTCTTTATTCAAGTACCCCATAAAACTTTTTTATTCTTTAAGCTTGTTTCTGAAGAAATTATTATGCTCAAACTGCAAGGACATAAAACTTCCAACGTTGTTTTCAATTTCTTCCAACCTTCTAAGATGAAGATCACTTTTTGGTAAAGTCATCGCGGCAAAAAATCCAACACATGAGTACACAAGAAGCGAACGAAAAAGAGGCGAACGGAAAAAGAGGGCGAATAAAACGGCAAGGGTGAAGTGGGGGAGAGGAAAATGAGAGGCAAATGGCAAATAATGTAATACGAGGGATAAGAGTTTGTGATGGATAGTTGGTATGTCTTGACTTGTGCGTAGATCTCCCCGGCAATGGCGCCAGAAATCCTTCTTGCTACCTCTTGAGCACTGCGTTGGTTTTCCCTTGAAGAGGAAAGGGTGATGCAGCAAAGTAGCGTAAGTATTTCCCTCAGATTTTGAGAACTAAGGTATCAATCCAGTAGGAAACTGCACGCAAGTCCCTCGTACCTACACAAACAAATAAGAACCTCACAACCAACGCGATAAAGGGGTTGTCAATCCCTTCACGGTCACTTACGAGAGTGAGATCTGATAGAGATAATAATAATAAGATAAATATTTTTGGTATTTTTATGATATAGATTGAAATTAAAGATTGCAAAGTAAAATAGATTGGAAACTTATACGATAAAAGATAGACCCGGGGGCCATAGGTTTCACTAGTGGCTTCTCTCAAGATAGCATAAGTATTACGGTGGGTGAACAAATTACTATCGAGCAATTGATAGAAAAGTGAATAATTATGAGAATATCTAGGCATGATCATGTATATAGGTATCACGTCCGTGACAAGTAGACCAAAACGATTCTGCATCTACTACTAATACTCCACACATCTACCGCTATCCAGCATGCATCTAGAGTATTAAGTTCATAAGAACAGAGTAATGCATTAGGTAAGATGACATGATGTAGAGGGATAAAGTCAAGCAATATGATATAAATCCCATCTTTTTATCCTCGATGGCAACAATACAATACGTGCCTTGTTGCCCTTGCTGTCACTGCGAAAGGACACCGCAAGATTGAACCCAAAGCTAAGCACTTCTCCCATTGCAAGAAAGATCAATCTAGTAGGCCAAACAAAACTGATAATTCGAAGAGACTTGCAAAGATAACAAATCATACATAAAAGTTTTCAAAGAAGAATCAAATATTGTTCATAGATAAACTTGATCATAAACCCACAATCCATCGGATCTCGACAAACACACTGCAAAAAGAGTTACATCAAATAGATCTCCAAGAAAATCGAGGAGAACATTGTATTGAGATCCAAAGAGAGAGAATAAGCCATCTAGCTAATAACTATGGACCCGAAGGTCTGTGGTAAACTACTCACACATTATCGGAGAGGCTATGGTGTTGATGTAGAAGCCCTCCGTGCTCAATTCCCCCTCCGGCGGAGCTCCGGAAAAGGCCCCAAGATGGGATCTCTTGGGTACATAAGGTTGCGGCAGTGGAAAATAGGGTTTCGTGGTACTCTTGGATGTTTTCGGGGTATATGGATATATATAGGAGGAAGAAGTAGGTCGGTGGAGCTACGAGGGGCCCACGAGGGTGGGGGTGCGCCCAGTGGGGCAGGCACGCCTCCCTGCCTCGTGGCCACCTCGTTTTTTCTTGACGTCTACTCCAAGTCCCCTGGATCACGTTTGTTCCAAAAATAACTCTCCCGAAGGTTTCATTCCATTTGGATTCCATTTGATATTCCTTTTCTACGAAACACTGAAATAGGCAAAAACAACAATTTGCACTGGGCCTTGGGTTAGTAGGTTAGTCCCAAAAATAATATAGAAGTGTATAATAATGCCCATTAAACATCCAAAACGGATGATATAATAGCATGGAACAATAAAAAATTATAGATACATTGGAGACGTATCAAAAACCTTTCACAACAGGTCGAGCTTTGTAGCCAGTAACATTACCGTCAGCGTCAGTCTTCTTCTTGAAGATCCATTTATTCTCTATGGCTCGCCGATCATTGGGCAAGTCAACCAAAGTCCACACTTTGTTCTCATACATGGATCCCATCTCAGATTTCATGGCCTCAGGCCATTTTGCAGAATCTGGGCTCATCATCGCTTCCTCATAGTTCGTAGGTTCATCATGGTCAAGTAACATGACCTCCAGAATAGGATTACCGTACCACTCTGGTGTGGATCTTACTCTGGTTGACCTACGAGGTTCGGTAGTAACTTGATCTGAAGTTTCATGATCATCATCATTAGCTTCCTCACTTACTGGTGTAGGAATCACTGGAACTGATTTATGTGATGAACTACTTTCCAATAAGGGAGTAGGTACAATTACCTCGTCAAGTTCTACTTTCCTCCCACTCACTTCTTTCAAGAAAAACTCCTTCTCTAGAAAGGATCAATTCTTAGCAACGAATATCCTGCCTTCGGATCTATGATAGAAGGTGTACCCAACAGTCTCCTTCACATAAGAATCACAACCCCAAACTTTAAAAAACGACAACTTGGGTTTCTAGCCAAACCACAGTTCATAAGGTGTCGTCTCAACGGATTTCGATGGTGCCCTATTTAACATGAATGCAACCGTCTCTAAAGCATAACCCCAAAACGATAGCGGTAAATAAGTAAAGACATCATAGATCGCATCATATATAATAAAGTGCGGTTACGACATTCGGACACACCATTACGCTGTGGTGTTCCAGGTGGCGTGAGTTGCGAAACTATTCTGCATTGTTTCAAATGAAGACCAAACTCATAACTCAAATATTCACCTCCATAATCAGATCGTAGAAACTTAATTTTCTTGTTACGATGATTTTCCACTTCACTCTGAAATTCTTTGAACTTTTCAAATGTTTCAAACTTATGTTTCAACAAGTAGATATACCCACATCTGCTCAAATCATCAGTGAAGGTCAGAAAATAACAATACCCTCCACAAGCATCAACACTCATCGGACCGCATACATCAGTATGTATTATTTCCAATAAATCTATTGCTTGTTCCATTGTTCCGGAGAACGGAGTCTTAGTCATCTTGCCCATGAGGCATGCACTACAAAAAAGATACACTGCCGTGATGATACGTGTTTGTCACAGTAGGTCGCATCTTCTGTCATGCATGTACATCCATGACGATTTTATGACAGAATCAAGATAGTCATACCTGTGCTATCATAGAAGTGTTCCATGACATTACCAAAATTATCATCACAGAAGTGTCCACTTCCATGATGATAAATCCCGCGTCACAGAAGTGCTTTCGTCAAGGGTGACCGACACGTGGCATCCACCGTAACGGAACGCCGTTAAGCTATCGGGTCAGGTTTTGGATCCGATAACCCGTTAATAGCCCCGACCAATGGGGATTTTCCACGTGTAAAATCATCATTGGCTGGAGGAAACACGTGTCGGCTCATCGTTGGGACAGATGTCATCCACTCATTGGACAGAAGGCGCCTATGATACGTCGACACGTGGCACGGACCAACAGAGGCCCATTCCTATGAAAAGGCCGGCCCATGTAAAGCCTGTTAACGGCCTGTTCGCATATAGCCCATTTACAGCCCGCTAACCCAAGGCCCGTTACGCCCTATCCGAATTAGGCCCAGTAGCGTCATCTGGGCCACCCAATATGATTCCAGCCCGTTTTCACTTCTGGCCCATGTATGGCCCATGACGTCTTTCAGCCCATATGAGGCCCTATGTAACTCTTGGCCTATTAACGGCACGTGGTGAAACTGGCCCGTAATGAACAGTGTATCACTTTACACCCATTAACGGCCCATGGTGAAACTGGCCCGTAATGAGTAGTGTATCACTTTATACCCATTAACGGCCCGTTATTCCATTGGGCCGTTTCTAGCCCATGTTATCTTTCGGCCTTCTTAGAGCCCATTTATCTTGGGCTCATTTCCAGCATTCGTTTACTTACGGCCCGTTACTGTCATTTTCTGCTTGTGGGCCAAATTCAGCCCGTGGTTACAGTCGGCCCGTTTGTGGTCCGTTAATACGTTGGGCCATTTTCATAGCGTCATCAAATACGGCCTATTAACGATGGCCCATTATGGTCGGCCCATGAACGGACGACTCCAACTCTAGCCCGTTTACGGCCATAATGCGATCTGTTTGGCCCATGTTTGGCCAATCGATCATACGGCCCGTATAAGGCCCATTGATGATACGGCCCGCAGAAGGCCCATTGTTTCTACGGCCCGTAGAAGGCCCACTGTTTCTACGGCCAGTAGGAGGCCCAGTGTCACTATAGTAAATATTAGCCCATGGTTATTGTGGCCTAGTTTTAAAAAAATAGGTTATTGCAGCCACTAGCTAACCACGAAAAAAGAACTGCAATGACTAGAAGCAAACAAATAAACAAGACAACAAGGAAATAAATAATCAAGCAACTAATGCTAGGCTATCACGGCTATTACACATATTACATCTACTGGGCATCAAAGTTCGCCACCAGTGCAAATATAGGGAACAAAGCAGCATATCATATACACTGGTTGTCAAAGTTGGCGACCAGCACAAATAAACGCCGCAGCAAAACAAATCCAAAACTGAAACCACTTCAGAAGATCTCAAGAAACAATATCCTGGGTACCCATAATGCTGGCAAGATGCTTAGCAAGCTTATTAACTTTCTCTTATTTGGCGCTTAAATCCTCCAGCGCTTGCTGTTGCACCAGAAAATATGCATCTGAATTCTGCAGGGACTTCCTCAGTCCTTCAGCTTCCTGTCGCAGCACATCTGATCGATGTCTTTCAACTTGAAGTTGAGACTCAAGAAGACGAAGCGATTCAGGCAGCGAGTTCAAAGAGCTTGTACCAGCAGTAGTGGCCAGTAACTTGAACACTACATCAAGACAGGACTTTTGGGTTCCCTCACTGTCGTCAAGATAGTTTTTATCAGCTTTCTTGCAGACCAACAGGGATGTCTCACTATCTTGAACCTTATCTGCATTACTTCCTTTACCATTGGATAACGCGGTACTGTTCTCCAATATTTTGTACGCATTCTAAAAGAGAAACAAGCAGACACATCACATGTTTACCATGTTGTATATGAAACTCATTTTGGTAAATGAGTTCAGTAGTAAAGTGGACAGGATAACAACATGAAACAAATATATATCTATGTACCATGGTCACTTTATGGTCTATATCATTCTAGTTTTTGTTGCCAAATCAAGATAGAGACACAGTTCAAATAATATTTGTTCAAGACAAAGCAGAATAGACAGAATATAAGTGTGGGTAACTATAGAGCAATAACAACACTTGTAATGTGCATGACATGAGAACATAACTGTTTATTCAATTGAAACTGAAATCAACATAGAGCAGGTTACAACAGCAAACCAGTTAAAGAAACAGGTTTAAAACATACCTGTTGCGCCATTGGAGTTTCAATTCCATCCTTCAAATTTGAAAATAGTTGGTATGAGTAAATACAGTAATGCAAGAGCAAAGGAGTATGAACCGTAGCTACAGAACCTGACCTGAGAACAAATCTTCTTCTCCTTTAAGCGTTGAGTTTGGATTCAGAGTGGTGGTCCTCGTGCTTTGGGCATTGTGGTTCCCTTACTAACTGCTCGTGTTTGGGTGCTTTGTGGTGGAGACGGTGCTGTGTCAACTGGAACTGGGTTACTATCTGCCGGGGTTGGGGTTAGAAGGGGTGTAGCTAGTTCTCTGTCCAACTAGGTAGGGGTACAATCTGCGAGAGTCTGGGTTATGTGTGGTGGATCTGGTCCTTGGGCAAGTACAACCATGGTTCTATCTGCATCAACTGGTAGCACTATCTTTTCTGAAGACCGTGTTGTTACTCCCTTAGATACTGCCATCACGCTCTCCAATTCAAATGGCTGATAAACAAGAAAAGTAATTGAAAGTATAGACATTGTATGATAGACAAGTGCAATGGATAGTGGGGAATAAAAGAGGGCATGAAATAATTCATATTTATGTTGTATAACCAAACAGGATAGCATGACACAATTTCACATATATGATGGCTAACTAAATAGGATAGCATGACACAATTTCACATTATGATGGCTAACTAAAAAAGATGGAAATACATAGTTCAAATATGAGACTATGTAAACAGGATGACATGACATAACTATATAATGTGTCTATTAAATAGGTTGGCATGCCATAATTCACATACATTCACGGATAGAATGCCATAATTCAAAATATGATGACTGTAAACACTAAACAGGATGAGATGATATAACTATATGATGTCTTTATTAAATGGGTTGCCATGCCATAATTCAGATAGATGATGTGTATGTACTATGTAAACATGATGGCATGATATAATTCAAATATATGATTTATATAGTAAGCAAGTAAGCAGATGGCAATCCATATATGATGTAAAAACTAAGCAATGCAAGACAACATGCATGACATGGGTAATATAACCCTGCCATGTTTGAGCATAGACATCAGGGGGGAAATAGGACTGGTCATCAGTCTCTGAATCCTCCTCTGAGGAGCTCTCTGTAACCAACAAGATGTCTGCTTCAGCAGGTAGCATTGTCTGCCCTGAATACCTTGTTTTCACTCCAGATACTTCCATCACCGCTTCAAATGGCTAATGCACAGGAAGAGTAGTTGAATATACAAACATTGTCGACAAATGGAACATGTAATACAAAAAATGATAGCATGATATAATTCACATACATGATGATTGGATAAACAGCATGGCATTGCATAATTCACATATATAATGCCTTTGCAACAAGATAGCATTGTATAATTCACATATATAATGTCTTGCAACAAGATGGCAATGCATCACATATATGGTAATTAGACACTGAACAGGTGGCATTCACACAAAGCATGTCTAAACTAATCAAATGACATAGCAATGCGAGACACCATACGCACGATATGAGCAACATAACCCTGCCAAGTTAGAGCATACACCTCAGGGGGGGAATAGGACTGGTCATCTGTCTCTGAATCCTCCTCTTAGGAGCTATCCGTAACCAACAAGATATGCGCTTCGTCAGATAGCATAGTCTGCTCTGAAGACCTTGTTTTCACTCCAGAATTTGCCATCACCGTGTCAAATGGCTGATGCACATGAAGAGCAGTTGAATGTACTAACATTGTTGACAAATGTAATATGTAATGAAAAAAAGGATGGCCTGATATAATTTACAGATAAGATGACTAGCTAAGTAGGATGGCATTGCAAAATTCACATATATGATGCCCGGGTAAACAAGATGGCGTTGCATAATTCACATAAACGATGAATAAACTAAACAGATGGAATTCACATAAAGGATGTCTAAACTAAGAAGATGACATATTTGATGTATAAAATAAGCAATGCAAGACACCATATGCATGATATAACCAACATCAGCATGTCAAGTTAGAGCGAAGACCTCAGGGGGTAAATAGGAGTTGTCTTCTCCTTCTAATTCCCCCTTAGAACAGACATCTTCCTCTCGATTACAATCCGAAATGCATGGAGGGGGGCTGCCTTTGTGCCTACCATGGAGCGACGTCTGCATGAAATTTTATTGCCATGCAAGGCTCGTCTCTTTTGCTCTACATGTTCAGTTCCATTGTTTACAATAACTGTCATGCATAGGAATAAAACATAGTGAGATTATGTAAGGAGTGCATGCAGAAATCCAGAGTGATGGTAGCAACCTGTGGATAGACCCAAAACCAATAATAGCAGGCAGATAATGGCTTTAGTTAAAAAATACAGATAATGGCTTCTTTACTGTTTGTTTCCCACCGAACATGAAACTCATAGTAGACACCGGAGATTAACCAGATAGTAGATAGATACTATTGATAGCGGTCCCGATATGTACCCCACAACCATTTAAAAACTCAAGTTTGACCATTAGTTTGGAGCTGACTCAGAGTCTAATTGGTGAACAGGATGATAAAGTAGCATGTAATATTAAGCGATGCATAACGTAAGCAGACACGAAAGAGTGCGACCTCTCTTGCGGACCCATGTAGTCCTCGAGGTCATCTGCTCGGTTGATGATGGTAATGCAGTTTTCATGGTTGCCAGCGGCGGGGAAGAAGATCTAAGGCGGTGAAAGACAGTCTGGAGGCCGGATCCCTGCTGTGCTGGACCCTTCTGTCGTTGGAGCAGCTGAGCTGGGGTGGATGACGGCGCAGCAGGAGCGGGACAAACCACGCAAGGTTTTCTTTGACAACTATCTGTAAGAGAAGTAATTCTGTAAGGGCTCGTTTGAATTGGAGGATTCCAACAATGCAGGGATAGGAAATAGACAGGAATAGGATAGGAATGCATGTGCAAAACAGAGAATTTAAAAACATAGGATTTCTGCCAATCTGGGTGTTTGATTCACAACAATTAGAAGATCACAGGATGCAAAGAAGCATGGTGAGATTAAGTCAAACCACAATAAAATGTACGGTTATAATGCTATTATGCTACTATCTCTTAGTCTTGTGCTTCATGAATAGGAATTTGAAAAGGAGGACAAGTGAAAATTAAAATTCCTACGTTTTTTCTTTCAAGGAGACACTAAAGGAACAAATCCATGTGCTCAGTGGACAATATATATATATATAACATGTAGAGTAAAAAAGAGATGCAACAAGTGTACAACCTCTATGGCGAAGCCATGTCGATCTCAGCGTGAATGGGTTGGCCGGTGAGGATGCTCCGGCTGACTTTGCTGTCGGAGGAGGGGAAGAAGATCTTAGGCGTCTGGACATCGAGACCGAGGTACTGCTCCGCTGTGATGGAGGGTTTCATCGTTGGAGCAGCTCCGGTAAGTTGTACGACGCCGGGGCTGAAGAAGGACAAGAGAGACAACGAAAAACGTTAACCTGAGTGGAATTCTAATAGCATCTCCAATACATGACATAAAATACATAACCACAAAGTGCTAGGTGTAAAATACATCAGCCGCTCATCTCTGAACTTAACTGTCGAAACTGAACTTAACTGTCGAAACTGAACTTAACCGTCGAAACTGAATTTTGCTGTCGAAACTGAACGCACTAGCAAGGTGAGGCTACCCGTCGGTCGACTGACTTTTTCATCTCTGGTCAATCGATTTTGCAGCCGTTGGATACGAAATCAAGGGCCTGCGGTTCATCTTCAACCTCCACCCCCCTAAGCCGCCAACCACCACCGGCCAAACAGCAACCCCCCGCCGCCCGCGGCCGACGGTGCGCCGCCCCGCCCGCCCCGAAAACACTCCCCACCACCGGTCCGCCGCTGCCCCGGCCATCGCTCTAGGCCCCCCGTGCCGAGCTTTTTCTCCGGCGATCCCCACGCCACCGCCCCGCCAACGCCCCGCCACCGCCGGCGACCACCGCCCCCATCCTAAACCCTAAGATAGATAGTGGGGTACCTCTCCGGCGGGCCCCCCTCCCCGCTGCGGCTGGTTCTTCCTTCACCCCGGCGAGCCCCCCCCCACCCCCTGAAAATCGACTGACCCAAAAGTTGATTCAGTCGACTGAAGTGTAGCTAAATCGGAGCAGCATCGCAAGCAAGAGCAAGAGCGAGAGCAGCAGCACGAGCAAGAGCAAGAGCAGACCAGGCAGGGGACCGGGAGAAAGAGCAGAGCAGCAGCACGAGCGAGAGCTAAAGCAGCAGCAGCTCCTACTGATGTGGACGTCGCCGCCGAGGGAGCGACGCCGTGGAGGAAGTGGCCGGCAATGCCGCCGTGGATGGAGCCCTGCCGTGTCGGCTCGGGACTGAGCGCCGGCAGCACCATGAGATCGAATCAAGAAGAAAATGCGGCGATTAGTGTACAACCTCTTTGGTGGCGCCGATTAGGCCGCAACTTCATCTGAGGAAATGGTGATGATGATGCTCTTCCCGTGGTGCAGGTGAAGACGGCGGTGTCGGAATGGAGGTGGCGCGAAAGACGAGGGGGACATCGGGGCAGCTCCTTGGAGGTGGAGGACGGGGTGGCTAAACCGGCGAGACGATGAGATTGACGACGGATCCTCATCTGGTACGGTGGATGAGGGACGTCGAGGTGTTGTTGTGGACGACATCGTCGGGGAAGAGGCTCCGATTGGGTGGCGGATGGAGCAGGGTGTGGGGTTTCGTCACGGGTTTTCGTGGCCTCGGTGTACGAATGGGTGGGCGGATGGGATGGCAGTGGGTAACCATGGCTTAGAGACGCGCTTGTCCGAAATGAGGGGTAAGTTATGAAAGTACCCCCACCGATTTGAGGCGGTTCTTTCGGTTCAGGGGTACCACGGGCATTTCGCATGTCTGGATTTCACAGGAGGTGGGAGTTTTCGCGCCCATTGTAATTTTAGAATAGCAAGGCGCGGGTTGAGATGGAGGGAGTTGTCGGAGCACAACGAGACAAAGATATATCTTAAATATTTCGGGCTAACAAGGCGCAGGTTGAAATTTCCGGACAAGCCTAATGTGTACTGTACCAAATCAATGTGCACTACAAATGTCATTCAAAACTTTGAATTCATGTTATGTTCAATTAAAATATTTCGCTACGTGTATAATGCATGCAGCCTACTACTCAAATGAACGTTTTAGTGCATTCCAAACGTATATACTACCGCTTCAATATGAACTAAATTTGAATTTGTTTCTCTCTTTGAATAAGATCTACAGTAATGATTGTTGTGAAGTCAAAGCATTTGAATTCGTTTCTCTGTTTTAATAAGATCTACAATCATCATTATTGTCAAGTTAAACCATCGTTTGTGTATTATCTTCACAGCACACCACATGATTAGTCTCGAGTTACATATGAACTATGTGTACTATATGAACTTGAACTAGATTTTTTTGAATCCACTTTATTTTGATTTCAAATCACATTACATTTCTAGCTCTAGCTAGATCTTCATAATCTAAACCATGTCTCATATGTATAATGTGTTTATCACATTATGTATGGTGCCCCGCCCCCTACGCCTACAAGTATTTAGATGTGAGTTGCAAACACCACACATTACCACAAATTCAAATAAAATGTGAGAATGTTCGATATATAGTATTGTTTAGATCGTTCGATATTTAGCTGTAAGCTGCAAACGCCACACATTATCACAAATTCAAATAAAATGTGAGATTTTTTGATGTATAGTATGGTTTAGATTGTTCGGCATTTAGCTCTGAGTTGCAAACGCCATGCATTATCACATTATGGTATAACATGTGCACAGCACGTGTATCACCGCTATATTCATGCATGCAATGTTTAAAACACTATGATCTCCAATTCAAATATATGAATCCACTTTCATATCAAATTATGATCTTTGTTAGTCTCTTACACCCACACAATCCTCTAACCTTTGTAGCTACCACTAACTTTCTCTCGTGCATGCACACGCCCTCCTCACCCTCCCCCTCCCTCGGCATTCTATACACCGGGCACATTAATTTTTTTCCTTAGGTCATTCTCCCAGAGTCTCCACAACTCCTTTCTGACACACACCGATCGATAAACCTCTCCAGCGATGCCTGCCTACAACATACACACACACCTTCAATCTCCTCCTTTATGTGTCCTTGCCTCGTGTCTCTCATACGGTCAGACACATGTGTAAACTCTCGCCCCTCTTTTCATCGATCTCACAACCGCACACTCCTCCCCCTATCTAGCTAGTAGTTGGGCCTCTCGCACCACCTCCTACCTCCATTCTCTCTGTCTATCCGTCTCGCTGGGCCTTATTTGCACCGACCGATCTCTCGCTATACATATAGCTAGCTAGGTCCTTATAACTCGCTTTTACCCACACGTCAATCGATCTACCTCATTAGTTGTGTATCTCCCTTCCTCCGACAAACAATAATTGATCTACCGATCTAGTTAGGTTTGCTTACCAAACACATGGTTCCCCTTCATCATCCATGGATGCGTCCTGACAGATCTATCACGCACAGGCACACACAGAAACACATCCCCACTCTTATTGATAACATTGCAGTTCCGCCCTCAGTTTGTCTAGTAGGCCTCTCCCACCATCTTCGAGAAGCAACTCCATCACCCATCCAGCACTCTACCCCTCTCCCTCCCTCTCTCTCTCTCCTCTCTCTCTCTCTCTGTCCCATCATATTTCCCGTCCTTCAATTATGTATGGATGTCGACCGATCTCCCTCAAGACATAGCTGGGTCTCTCCTTCTCAACACATATACGAGTCGTTCTACCTCTATAGTTAGCCTCTGCCTACCCCTCCCCCCACCCCCTCCCCCCCACACACACCGATACATCGAGCGCTCTAGTCATGTCTCCCTGCCACACACAAACTTGACATGTGCCCTCTAACGTTCCGGTAGGCCAGTCGCCCTATATCTTTGAATTGCACACACACACACACACAATTTCGATGGCTCTCTTCATCGACTCGCACCCACCCACTTGATCCTCTCTTCGACTCAATCGATAGCTATGACCCCTCCCTCTCTTCTCGTGGATTACCCGACCCTCTATGTATGATATGGATAGGCCTCAATTTCACACACATTGCATGCAAAATTTTGTTTGAGATGTCATCGACACATATTCCCACAAATAATTCATGAAATCAACCCCCACCCCACCCCCACCCCAAAACAAAAAACACTCATGAACGCGGTTTGTATCTCTCACACACACCCACGTAGGTGGGGGACGTGCACGAAGAGAAGAGGTGCATGCACGGTGCACGTACTCCCGTCTCTTTCCCAACCACACCCGCGCGGGTACATGATGGAGCTCATTTTTGTACGAGAAGGCAGCCCACGTGGTAATTTGGCACGTGTACTGGTTGTCTGATACGTCTCCAATGTATCTATAATTTTTGATTACTCCATGCTATATTATCTACTGTTTTGGATGTTTATGGGCTTTATTATACACTTTTATATCATTCTTTGGCCATGTTATTTTAAGAAGACATAATTGCTTAGCTAGTATGCTTGAAGTATTATTATATTTATGTCATTATTAAACTTCTGTCTTGAATCTTATGGATCTGAATATTCTTGCCACAATATATAAGATTACATGGATAAATATGTTAGGTAGCATTCCACATCAAAAAAATTGTTTTTATCATTTACCTACTCGAGGACGAGCATGAATTAAGCTTGCGGATGCTTGATACGTCTCCAACGTACCTATAATTTTTGATTGTTCCATGCTATTATATTATCAACCTTGGATGTTTTATATGCATTTATATGCTATTTTATATGATTTTTGGGACTAACCTATTAACCTAGAACCCAGTGCCAGTTTCTATTTTAATATCACAGAAAAGGAAAACCAAACGGAGTCCAATTGACCTGAAACTTCACGGAACTTATTTTTGGATCAGAAGAAGCCCAGAAGACTTGGAGTGCATGTCAGGGGATCTATGAGGAAGCCATGAGGCAGGGGGCATGCCCACCCCCTGGGCGCGCCCTCCACCCTCGTGGGCCCCTCGTGGGCCCCTCGTGGCTCCCCTGACGTACTTCTTCCGCCTATATATCTCCATATACCCTAAAACGATCGGGGAGCACAATAGATCGGGAGTTCCACCGCCAGAAGCCTCTGTAGCCACCGAAAGCCAATCTAGACCCGTTACGGCACCCTGCCGGAGGGGGCAATCTCTCTCCGGTGGCCATCTTCATCATCCCGGTGCTCTCCATGATGAGGAGGGAGTAGTTCTCCCTAGGGGCTGAGGGTATGTACCAGTAGCTATGTGTTTGATCTCTCTCGTGTTCTTGAGGTGGTACAATCTTGATGTATCGCGAGCTTTGCTATTATAGTTGGATCTTATGATGTTTCTCCCCCTCTACTCTCTTGTAATGGATTGAGTTTCCCCTTTGAAGTTATCTTATCGTATTGAGTCTTTAAAGATTTGAGAACATTTGATGTATGTCTTGCCATGCATATCTGTGGTCACAATGGGATACCACGTGATTCACTTGATGTATGTTTTGGTGATCAACTTGCGGGTTCTGCCCATGAACCTATGCATAGGGGTTGGCACACGTTTTTGTCGTGATTCTCCGGTAGGAACTCTGGGCACTCTTTGAGGTTCTATGTGTTGGTTGAATAGATGAATCTGAGATTGTGTGATGCATATCGTATAATCATACCCACGGATACTTGAGGTGACATTGGAGTATCTAGGTGACATTATGGTTTTGGTTGATTTGTGTCTTAAGGTGTTATTCTAGTGCAAACTCTAGGGCTGTTTGTGACACTTATAGGAATATCCCAACGGATTGATTGGAAAGAATAACTTTGAGGTGGTTTCGTACCCTACCATAATATCTTCGTTTGTTGTCCGCTATTAGTGACTTTGGAGTGACTCTTTGTTGCATGTTGAGGGATAGTTATGTGATCCAATTATGTTACTATTGTTGAGGGAACTTGCACTAGCGAAAGTATGAACCCTAGGCCTTGTTTCAAAACATTGCAATACCGTTTACACTCACTTTTATCATTCATTACCTTGCTGTTTTTATATTTTCAGATTACAAAAACTATTATCTACCATCCATATACCACTTGTATCACCATCTCTTCGCCGAACTAGTGCACCTATACAATTTACCATTGTATTGGGTGTGTTGGGGACACAAGAGACTCTTCATTATTTGGTTGCAAGGTTGCTTGAGAGAGACCATCTTCATCCTACGCCTCCTACAGATTGATAAACCTCAGGTCATCCACTTGAGGGAAATTTGCTACTGTCCTACAAACCTCTACACTTGGAGGCCCAACAACGTCTACAACAAGAAGGTTGTGTAGTAGACATCAAGCTCTTTTCTGGCGCCGTTGCTGGGGAGGTGAGTGCTTGAAGGTATAACTTTAGATCTTGCAATCGAGTCTTTTAGTTTCTTGTTTTATAACTAGTTTAGTTTATAAAAGAAAACTACAAAAAAATGGAATTGAGTTTGCCTCATACGCTTCATATTTTTAATATCTTTCGTGAGTATGATGGAAAGGAAAATTGTGCTAAAGTGTTAGAAGAAGAATGCATTAAAATGTTTGTCACTAAATCTTTGAATGATGAGCATGATTGCAATGTTGTTAGTATGAACTCCTTGAATATCCATGGTACTAATGATGATTGCACTAGCTATGATGAAAATGTCTCCTATAAACATTTCAATTTTTGTGGAGTGCATTGGGTTTGCAAGTATACACCAAATAGGGAAGATAGATATTGCAAGAGGCATAAGTATTTAGAAACTAAATTGTTGCAAGAAAGTCTTGATGATTGTGCTGAAAAATTCAATATTTTTCGCACCCCTTGTGAACTTTGCAATGAACATGGTCATTTAAATCTCCAATGCAAATTGTTTCATGACCAAATTCTATCCAAAAATTGTGATAATTTGATTACCCTTGAGCATCATAAAGAGCTTAGTCTTATTTTGGGGTATGAGGAAATGAAACGTATAACTGAGGGTATTCCAAAGTTTAATCTTGATAGATTTCTTGATTTTGATCTAGAGAAGATTTATATGTATTGTGCGGTGAATTGCATTGAAAATCCTTATATTGCCAATTACATAAAGAAAAGAAAGCAAATAGAAGATGAAGAGAACACTAATGAAAGGGAAGAGACTTCCCAATATTCTCCTATTATTTCTTATGATGAATCAGGTAATGAGGAGGAGCCTCCTATTCAACCAATCTCATTAATAAGGAGCTCCAAAAAGAGGATTGAACCCACACATGATGTGGTGAAGAAGAAGAAGAAAAGAAAAAGGAAGAGAGGTAAAAAGATATCTATCCCAAATAATGCTGCTCCTATTACTATTGTGCCTCATGAAAATATAATTGTGGAAGATAATGATACTTCTTATGATCTTGAAAATCTTTTTGGCATTTGCTTGGAAGAATATGATAATTGCTATACTATTGGTGCTATCCATACTATTAATGATGAGAGTGATTATGCTTATGATATGAAAAGGCCCAAGCTTGGGGATGCTATGCTTGATGAAGATGATGTTTTTGAGAATATATTTGCTGCAATTAATGTTTGTCCCAATCTTGGGGATGCTACGTATAATGAAGATGATATTTTTAGTCTCCCAAGTTTTGATATGCAAATTTATAATTATGATAGCATGCCTCCTACCTATGATGATTATTGTGATGATAATTATGCTATAAAAAGTAGTGATTATATTTATAAAACTTGTCATGATTATGATTACCCCTTTTCTGAACATTAATCTTTTAATGTGGAAACAATTTATAGTATTCGAGTCTCCTATGACACTCCCACTATTCCGAATAAGAAGAATTTTGCTTATTTGGAGAGTAATAAAAATTCTATGCTTATGCATCATGAAAATAATGCTTTAGGTGCTGGTTATATTGTTGAATTCATTCATGATGCTACTGAAAATTATTATGAGGGAGGAATATATGCTTGTAGGAATTGCAATAATATCAAGTTTCCTCTCTATGTGCTTAAAATTTTGAAGTTATGCTTGTTTTACCTTCCTATGCAAGTTGATTCTCGTTCCCATAAGTTGTTTGCTCACAAAATCCCTATGCATAGGAATTGGGTTAGACTTAAATGTGCTAGTCATATTCTTCATGATGCTCTCTTTATGTTCCAATTCTTATCCTTTATGTGAGCATCATTGAAATCATCGTGCCTAGCTAGGGGCGTTAAACGATAGCGCTTGTTGGGAGGCAACCCAATTTTATTTTTGTTCCTTGCTTTTTGTTCCTGTTTAGTAATAAATAATTTATCTATCCTCTGTTATTATGTGGTTTTATGTTTTAATTAGTGTTTGTGCCAAGTAGAACCTTTGGGAAGACTTGGGGAAAGTCTTTTTAATCTTGCTGTAAAAAACAGAAACTTTAGCGGTCACGAGAATTGCTGCGATGTTTTATTGGAGAGTGCTATTTACTTAATTCTTTTTTTCAGATGATTAATAAATAAATTCTTCACGTCCAGCAATTTATTTGAGAATTTTATGAGTTCCATAAGTATACGTTTGATCCAGATTACTACAGACTGTTCTGTTTTTGACAGATTCTGTTTTTCATGTGTTGTTTACTTGTTTTGATGAATCTATGGCTAGTAAAAGAGTTTATAAACCATAGAGAAGTTGGAATACAGTATATATTACACCAATATAAATAAAGAATGAGTTCATTACAGTACCTTGAAGTGATTTATTTTCTTATACTAACGGAGCTTATGAGTTTTCTATTAAGTTTTGTGTTGTGAAGTTTTCAAGTTTTGGGTAAAGATTCGACGGACTATGGAATAAGGAGTGGCAAGAGCCTAAGCTTGGGGATTCCCATGGAACCCCAAATATAATCTAAGGACACCTAAAAGCCTAAGCTTGGGGATGCCCCGGAAGGCATCCCCTCTTTCGTCTACTTCCATCGGTAACTTTACTTGGAGCTATATTTTTATTCACCACATGATATGTGTTTTGCTTGGAGCGTCAATTTATTTTGTTAGGATTTGCTTGCTGTTATTTAGAACAATGTTTTGTATCTTTTATTTAAATAAAAGTGGCATTTATAGCCTTTACTATGCCTATTTTACAAGTCTTCATGTTGCTGTTTGAAAACAGAAAGTTTACGCTGTTGCAATAATTCCCTAGAAAAGTCAGAATGTGATAAAATGTTGAAACCTTTTGAATATTAAGATATGATAAATTTACTACAGTGGGAATTTTATTTCATAATTCTTGGAGTTAGGGAAGTATGGATCTAGCTGCATTCTTTACAGACTGTCCTGTTTAGGCAGATTGCTGTTATGTTTGCATTGTTTGCATATGTTTGCTTCTTTCATGATTCTATTTGAGGATAGGACTATTAAATATGCAGAGGCATTTAGTATGCAATGTTTAATAATAATTTTAGTGATTTGCTACAGTAGAGTAGATAAGTTTTTTGCATTGGTTTATACTAACTTATCTCACGAGTCCTTGTTGAGTTTTGTGTGGATGAAGCTTTTGAGATTTAGGGAGAGCGTGATATGAGAGGAATTAAGGAGACACAAAAGCTCAAGATTGGGGATGCTCAAGGCATCCCAAGATAATATTTCAAGAAGTCTCAAGTGTCTAAGCTTGGGGATGCCCCGGTTGGCATCCCACCTTTCTTCTTCAACAACTATCGGTTAGTTTCGGTTGATCCTAAGTTTTTGCTTCTTCACATGATGTTTGCTATTCTTAGAATGTCATTTTATTTTGCTTTGCTTGCTGCCTGAATAAATACCAAGATCTGAAATTATTAAATGTTATATAGTCTTCACATAGTTGCATAATTATTCGACTACTCATTGATCTTCACTTATATCTTCCGGATTAGTTTATCGTTTGCTCTAGTGCTTCACTTATATCTTCTTAGAGCATGGTGGTAGTTTTATTTTATAGAAATAGACGAACTCTCATGCTTCACTTAAATTATTTTGAGAGTCTTTTAGAACAGCATGGTAGTTTGTTTTGGTTATGAATTTAGTCCTAATATGATGGGCATCCAAGAGGGATATAATAAAAACTTTCATATAGAGTGCATTGAATACTAAGAATTTTGATGCTTGATGATTGTTTTGAGATATGGAGGTAATAATATCAAAGTCTTGCTAGTTGAGTAGTTGTGAATTTGAGAAATGCTTGTGTTGAAGTTTGCAAGTCCCGTAGCATGCACGTATGGTAAACATTGTGTAACAAATTTGAAACATGAGGTGTTATTTGATTGTGTTCCTTATGAGTGGCGGTCGGGGCCAAGCGATGGTCTTTTCCTACCAATCTATCCCCCTAGGAGCATGCACGTAGTGCCGAGGTTTTTGATGACTTGTAGATTTTTGCAATAAGTATGTGAGTTCTTTACGACTAATGTTGAGTGCATGGATTATACGCACTCTCACCCTTCCATCATTGCTAGCCTCTTCGGTACCGTGCATTGCCCTTTCTCACATTGAGAGTTGGTGCAAACTTCGCCGGTGCATCCAAACCCCGTGATATGATACACTCTTTCACACATAAACCTCCTTATATCTTCCTCAAAACAGCCACCATACCTACCTATTATGGCATTTCCATAGCCATTCCGAGATATATTTCCATGCAACTTTCCACCATTCCGCTTATCATGACACATTCATCATTGTCATATTGCTTTGCATGATCATGTAGTTGACATCGTATTTGTGGCAAAGCCACCGTTCATAATTCTTTCATACATGTCACTCTTGGTTTATTGCATATCCCGATACACCGCCGGAGGCATTCATATAGAGTCATCTTTTGTTCTATCATCGAGTTGTAATCATTGAGTTCTAAATAAATAGAAGCGTGATGATCATCATTCATAGAGCATTGTCCCAAGTGAGGAATAAAAAAGGCCAAAAAAAAGAGAGAGAGAAGGCCCCAAAAAAAGAGAAAGGCCATAAAAAAAGAGAAGGCCCAAAATAAAAAAAAGGAGAGAAAAGGAGACAAGGGGCAATGCTACTATCCTTCTACCACACTTGTTCTTCAAAGTAGCACCATAATCTTCATGATAGAGAGTCTCTTGTTTTGTCACTTTCATATACTAGTGGGAATTTTTCATTATAGAACTTGGCTTGTATATTCCAACAATGGGCCTCCTCAAGTGCCCTAGGTCTTCATGAGAAAGCAAGTTGGATGCACACCCACTTAGTTTCTTTTGTTGAGCTTTCATACATTTATAGCTCTAGTGCATCTGTTGCATGGCAATCCCTACTCCTTGCATTAACATCAATCGGTGGGCATCTCCATAGCCCATTGATTAGCCTCGTTGATGTGAGACTTTCTCCTTTTTGTCTTCTCCACATAACCCCCTCATTATTCTATTCCACCCATAGTGCTATGTCCATGGCTCGTGCTCATATATTGTGTGAAAGTTTATAGGTTTGAGATTACTAAAGTATGAAACAATTGCTTGGCTTGTCATCGAGGTTGTGCATGATGAGAGCATTCTTGTGTGACGAAAATGGAGCATGACTAAACTATATGATTTTGTAGGGATGAACTTTCTTTGGCCATGTTATTTTGAGAAGACATAATTGCTTAGTTGGTATGCCTGAAGTATTATTATTTTTATGTCAATATGAACTTTTATCTTGAATCTTTCGGATCTGAATATTCATGCCACAATTAAGAAGAATTACATTGAAATTATGCCAAGTAGCACTCCGCATCAAAAATTCTGTTTTTATCATTTACCTACTCGAGGACGAGCAGGAATTAAGCTTGGGGATGCTGATACGTCTCCAACGTATCTATAATTTTTGATTGCTCCATGCTATATTATCTACTGTTTTGGATGTTTGTGGGCTTTATTATGCACTTTTATATCATTTTTTGGGACTAACCTATTAACCCAGAGCCCAGTGCCAGTTTCTGTTTTTACCTTGTTTTAGAATATCGCATAAAAGGAAAACCAAACGGAGTCCAATTGACCTGAAACTTCACGGAACTTATTTTTGGATCAAAAGAAGCCCAGAAGACTTGGAGTGCACGTCAGGGGATCTACGAGGAAGCCACGAGGCAGGGGGGCGCGCCCACCCCCCTGGGCACGCCCTCCACCCTCGTGGGCCCCTCGTGGCTCCCCTGGCATACTTCTTCCGCCTATATATCTCCATATACCCTAAAACGATCGGGGAGGACAATAGATCGGGAGTTCCGCACCCTGCCGTAGCCACCGAAAGCCAATCTAGACCCGCTCCGGCACCCTGCCGGAGGGGGCAATCTCTCTCCGGTGGCCATCTTCATCATCCCGGTGCTCTCCATGACTAGGAGGGAGTAGTTCTCCCTAGGGGCTGAGGGTATGTACCAGTAGCTATGTGTTTGATCTCTCTCTCTCTCTCTCTCTCGTGTTCTTGAGGTGGTACGATCTTGATGTATCGCGAGCTTTGCTATTATAGTTGGATCTTATGATGTTTCTCCCCCTCTACTCTCTTGTAATGGATTGAGTTTCCCCTTTGAAGTTATCTTATCGGATTGAGTCTTTGAAGATTTGAGAACACTTGATGTATGTCTTGCCGTGCGTATCTGTGGTGACAATGGGATACCACGTGATTCACTTGATGTATGTTTTGGTGATCAACTTGCGGGTTCCGCCCATGAATCTATGCATAGGGGTTGGCACACGTGTTCGTCGTGATTCTCCGGTAGGAACTTTGGGGCACTCTTTGAGGTTCTATGTGTTGGTTGAATAGATGAATCTGAGGTTGTGTGATGCATATCGTATAATCATACCCACGGATACTTGAGGTGACATTGGAGTATCTAGGTGACATTAGGGTTTTGGTTGATTTGTGTATTAAGGTGTTATTCTAGTACGAACTCTAGGGCTATTTGTGACACTTATAGGAATAGCCCAACGGATTGATTGGAAAGAATAACTTTGAGGTGGTTTCGTACCCTACCATAATCTCTTCGTTTGTTCTCCGATATTAGTGACTTTGGAGTGACTCTTTGTTGCATGTTGAGGGATAGTTATGTGATCAAATTATGTTATTATTGTTGAGGGAACTTGCACTAGTGAAAGTATGAACCCTAGGCCTTGTTTCAACACATTGCAATACCGTTTACGCTCACTTTTATCATTCGTTACCTTGCTGTTTTTTATATTTTCAGATTACAAAAACTATTATCTACCATCCATATACCACTTGTATCACCATCTCTTCGCCGAACTAGTGCACCTATATAATTTACCATTGTATTGGGTGTGTTGGGGACACAAGAGACTCTTCGTTATTTGGTTGCAGGGTTGCTTGAGAGAGACCATCTTCATCCTACGCCTCCTACGGATTGATAAACCTTAGGTCATCCACTTGAGGGAAATTTGCTACTATCCTACAAACCTCTGCACTTGGAGGCCCAACAATGTCTACAAGAAGAAGGTTGTGTAGTAGACATCATTGTCCACTTGGTGGAGGGAGGATCGTCTACCACGGGTGAACAAACAAATTGCGACTTGACGTGTTATGTTAAAAAAAGAGGCAAACCATGTGGGGCCTACCTTAGAGGAAAGGATCTATACACTGCAGTACTTTTGATGTGTCCCGTCAACTCACAGAACGAGGAGAAGCTTGCTTAGTACGCCGTCTCCCCCGTTCCTAAATATAAGTCTTTGTAGAGATTTCACCATGAACCACATGCGGATGTATATAGATGCATTTTAAGTGTAGATTCATTCATTTTGTTTCATATGTAGTGGAATCTCTACAAAGACTTATCTACTAGTAATAGCTTGCCCCCACTACTAGGAATTCTCTATCCTCTCCTTGAGCCACATCATCAAAATTGATGTAGCCGTTAGATGAAGTAAATCAGTCCATAATAGCCGTCTGATCTAGATGTTGAGAGGCTCCGCACTAAGCCACATGCAAGAATGCAGAAATACCGTGGCACATGCATGTGAGTGGGTTTTAAATCACATCAACATGTGTGCATGCAAGCATGCACCGGTAGCATGCATGTAAGTGAGCTTTTAAGTCCCATTAACATGTCAAAAAGAAATATATAATCCCATTATGCAGTAGGAGTTGGCTGATCTTTTTTCCTTACGTGGGATGTTCTAAATCATGATGGGAGTTTATTTTGTTTGGCTACCACATTTTTCATGCGGTTATAGAGTTTTTTTAGTTCTATGAAATCGATAATTTTGCGCAGAGAGATATACCGCTGTTCCGCGGCAACGCGCGGGGACTCATCTAGTAATATTTAGGAACGGAGGGAGTACTATGTAAAGAGTTAGGTGTCGCATGGTGATAGTGTGAGGTGGGCCATGTAATCACTGAGCCTGTGTGTTTTCACTGCTATTGCACGCCTCCGCTGTAAGAATGGAGAAAATTGTATTCTAGTAGTAGTACCTCCTTTCGCCAAAAGCGTGGGACATCCAGCAGTCCTATCACCTCAGTAATAAAGACCAATGAGCCATCAAATCACATAGACCCAGCAGTAAGTTGGACGGACGAAGCAACCATCACTCTTACGCCAGTGAGAGGTCGCGTCCCCTCTGCCCGGTCATGAATGCGGCACCGATTCTTTGGAGCGGCGCTGACCTTTTTGGGTGGGAAGCGCGCGCGGGCGATGGAGGGGCTTTGGGTGGGCCAGGCTGGTCAGGAGTGGGCATGGCAGCTGTCCGCATGTCCCTACCGGACACACCCGGAAACGAGAGGATGCACCGACTCTCGCGGCTAAAATCGTACACTACACAACATCTCTCTATAGGAGTAGGTCGATATGTCGCTCTCTCTAACACACACATGCTGTTAAACACACACACACACACACGCATACGCACGCACCTTGGTCCCGTTGCACCTTCTAACGTTACTTATTACACCTAGACAGAGGGAGTAGTAAGTATACGAGATACGGTGGCACACTGGCTTAAGTCGAATACAAGTGCCCAAAATTTGTGTGCATGTTATAATAAGGATTCACTTAAAATAGTACGTGAGCGAACAGTGGGATCAATTGGACAGTGTTCCCGAGCAGTAGTGAGATGTGTGAGGTAAGAAACACCGCTGGCGCTTTTAATTTTTCTTACTAATTTGTTTGTTTCACCCTCTGACTGGTGGGACCCAATGTACTACGTGGAGAGAGGTAAGGTGACTAAGGCTGCATTATTTCTGCACCACTATGGATAGTCTTACCACCAAAGCCACATGACACGATTATGATTGAAATCCCAATGACTCCCACACACAAAAAAAACACGGCATGCTTGTCACACCAATGCAGGAATGTATAAAATGTTATTTCCCTCTCGTTGAACATAACGGGAGGGTTGGGTAGCTGGTTAGCCTGTTCGCTCATCAAACTTGAGGTCTCGGGTTTGATAACTACACTTGGGCATAATTTGTGCCAGGAGGATTCTTTGACTAGTCAAAATATTTTCTAGGGTTTGCACGCTTCACACTCTCTCTCCAATATATATATACACGCTGGAGCCTCAGCGCTTGTAGTTGCTCTCTTCACACTCTCTCGCCCTCTCCCGTTGGAGCCTCAGCGCTTGTAGTTGCTCTCTTCACACTCTCTCGCCCTCTCCAGATCTAAACAAGACTTCGTTGGCCTCTCTCTCCCCTCACTGCTACTCAAATAGCCGTCAGGATCCGTCCGCCGGGAAGGGAAGGAGGCTTAACGCTGTCGCCGTCGGTGAGGGACTACCGGCGCAGCTGTTCACTTTCCACCCAGCGGTGGCGCGGGAGGGCCTCCGACCCCTTCTTCTTCACCGCCATCCCGTTGCCAACCGAACCACGCCCCAAGAACCTTAAGGTATAATTTACTTACTCCACATGCACTGATCTAGCTGCATGTATACCATGAATCTAGGACGTGGTTCAAAGAGGAAAGGAGTGGCGGAAGTAGTGGGAAAAGTTGTATATAGCATGAATCTAGGACGCGGTTCAAAGAGGAAATGAAGGGGGAAAGTTGTATAGCATGAATCTAGGACGTGGTTCAAAGAGGAAAGGAATGGGGGAAAGTAGTGGGGAAAGTTGTATCGCATAAATCTAGGACGTGGTTCAAAGAGGAAAGGAAGGGGCGAAAGTACTAGTTCAAAAAGGAAAGGAAGGGACAAGGCTGTAGAGTTTGAGCAGGACTAGATTTGCTGCGCTCACATAGGGAAAGGTGTCTAAAGATAACAAAACTGGGACCAACACAAATATGCTCCTTGGTTGTTTGTTCTTTGTTGCAACAGACTGTGCATGACCACAGTACATCGGTAGATGCACATGGTGCTGGTGCGTCCACTATCCTGTGCAACTCATTAGCTGTTGTTAATCTAAGGCCCTGTTTGGTTAAAAACTCCCTAGTCCCTACCTACTTGGTTCCAGGGACTAAACATGGACTAGAGGTTATTAAATGACATGTGAAAAGACCGTGTTACCCCTAGTAATGAACTAATAGAGACAAGGTGCGATGCGTGGCAGGGGCAACTATTGGAAAAAGTCCCAAAAAGACTCCCTCAGGGTCTTCTTTCTTTAGTCCCAAATGCCCACTTTTAGTCCCTAAAAGTCCCTCCTATTTGGTTTAGATGGGACTGACACGGAGTATTTTTAGTCCCTACACCAAAATGTCCCTGTAAACAAACACCCTCTAATAATGTCGCTGGAAAATTGATGCAATGCCACAGTTAAAAGCAAATTACATGTTTAACGAATTTTATTGTTAATATAATCTCTATGTTAATATTAATCAATGCCACCATTTGAGAAATGCTAATGTCTTGTTTTCTTTCCCATTTAGATAAGGTAGATGCTTCTTTTTGTTGGCTTCTGTTTCATCCACCGTTATTGACCACTACTTATTTCCTTTGCACCTCTGTATAAACAGGGTTATCTACTTCACCTCGTTGCCATTGTGACCTTTTGTTGCACTGCACAAAAACACTTTTGTTTTAAGAGTGTTTTGTGCAGTTCAACCAAAATGTCACACCGACAACGTTGCTTGATTGCTTGATCTTAATGGAACTGCATAAGAGGATATCTTACTTCCTATCTGTTAAGGCGAATTTGGTTCAGATCTTCTTCTTGTGAGTTGTTTGAATTCCGCATCATGAGAGGTTAGTACTAGCCTTCTTTCACATGATTCTGTAGTGTGCTTTCATATGTTGTGCTACTTGTACGATAATGTTGCTTGATTTTAGTGAACTGCACAAATGGAGACAAGACTTCCAATCTGTATGTGCACCGTAATATCCCATTGAGGTAAGATAAGGATATTTCACAACTGCTGGCCTGTATTTTGCCACTTTCATCAGAAAATTAAGTTTAATAATATACTTGTGCTCCCTAATTGACATGCCAAATCTTACATTGAAAGCGAAGCTTGTCTGTTATTGAACCAAGTGATGAAGGGGCAGAACAAGCGGAAGAAAAACAAAAATCAACTCCCGGTGCTGTAATGAAGCACTGGAACTGTGATGACACAAGTAATGATATAGTTTAGCATCTTAATTTATTGCTATGGCTGGAACGAGCAATTGTTTTGCCACTGATTTGATACCACTCTTAATGTAATATGTAATCATCTCAACTTGTGCAAATAGGGATCTTCTTTGAAGATACCATATATTTTAGTGGAACTACACAAGAAGATGTTGGAAACATTAAACTAATCGAGGAGTATATAGTAAGCATGGCCACCACTGTAGATAGCAATAGATGGTTCCAGAGAAGTGCTTCATCTGTATGCTCTACACAATAAGCCTCCTGACAAAGGTTGGTACTCGCCCACTGATTTCATCCATATGATTGACCTTTGTCATCTCTATTGGTGTTGTGCTACTGTTTAGATACTGTCATGAAAAAGTGGTATTGTCCTTGAGAAGTGCTTCATCTGTGATGTTTTAAATATTTCCTTTCCTTTTTCGAGCAAACAAGGATGCTAGCATTTAGTAGTCCTCTTGTCTTTGCACAACAGGATCATCTTCCTCTGAAGAAGAATATGGAGTACATGAAGTGACTAGTTCCAATTATGCCAGGATGAAGAAGCCCTGTCTATCTTCTCATCAGAAGGAGCAGTTGAAGGATGGTTACATTACTCCCCACAAGACCAAACTAACATCAGCTCAGAAGGACTGACAAATCTCCATTTTTTTGATGTGATGTGCGAGTACAATGTTGTTCTAGGATTCTTTCTGATGAGTTCCATTTTTCTAAAAGTGTGCTCTACATGGACCATGTATGTGCCTATTGAAACTGTCAATTCATAGTATAGTTTGCTTTATACTAATCACTTTTTTGTATTTGTGCAAACAGGGGTGCTCAGCTTGATTTCAATGGGAACTGCACAAAATGTTCATGAATACATCGAATCATTCATTTCCACCACAAGAAAGGAGGTGCCAATAAGTTCAAGGCGTTGCAACATATAAGGGCGAAATCATACAAGCTACGCGCGAATTTGGTTGATTTTGGTGGAACTGCACAAAAAGAACAGCTGGTTTATTTAGCACGAGGTGCCATGTCAATGTCCGAACTGATGGCAAACCCTGCCCATTCCACAATCGTAGGCATTTGATATTTTGGAATGGGACAACCTTTTCAAATTTTGCTCATTGATTTTAGCAAGACATGTGTTTGATATTTTCGAATGGTACGCCCTTTGCTGTCAGCAGCATCGACCAATTGTTTTCTTTATTCTTTAATTGTGAAGTAAATATTGCCTCTGACATGTGAGTCGCTGAGATGCATAATCATCGATTGTTTTGAATGTTCTCTATGAATTGACAGGCCTATGTGTTTGATTGCAATGTACAGAAACGCTAAAAAGCTGCTCAAACTCTTTGTACTCATTCTATTCCTTTTTACTTCGCACATTGTGAAAGTGCATACTTTTTGTATAAGATTGGTCAAAGTAGAGATACTTTGACTGCAGACAAAACTTGTATGCAGACTAGAAAGGACCGGAGGGAGTACATGTGAAACTGCTGCAAACGAGGTGATCACCCTGGGAATAATGCTAGTACGTATTGTTTTGCATGTTCATCCAATGCCAGTGATACAGGAATTCGAACTAATCGAAATAAATTCATTCATACATGGTCGGATTTCATATAAACATGCCGGATTTCATTACATTTCATACATTCTTCAACTAAAAAGGGGTGCGCTGGAGGTATAATTAATTAACCAAAGCTACCCACCTGTGTCCCGCTGAGCCGAACAGAAGCTTCAGTGACTTAACTGCAGGTGCAGTTGCGTAACTGACATGTGGCCTGTTGGGCCCACGTGTCAGTCAGCCAACTGCACCAGCAGTTAAGTAGAAGTAGCGTTCTTCTCCAGCGCAGCTCTCCGACTCCACGTCGCCGCCAAGAAGCTAACCGGCCGTCAATGGTCAACCTGCCTAGCTTGGCTTCAACCGGAGGGTAGCAGTGGTGGCCTTACTTGGACCCGAGCGGCGGCGACCTACCGTGTTCTACTCTTCCTCGTTTTCTGTGTGGCGCGACCTCGTTGGCAGCGGGGCGGGGCCTCGACGGAGCCGGCGATGTCCTCTGTCTCATTGCCGGCAGGGTGGGGCCTCGGCTGAGCCGGCGATGTCCTCAGCCTCATTGTTGGCGGGGCGGGGCCTCGGCGGAGCCGGCGGTGTCCTCTGCCTCATTGTTGGTGCCGTGGGGCCTCGGCGGAGCAGGGCCTCGTCGATGCCAGCGGAGCGGGGACTCGTCGGAGCTGGCATTGTCCTTTGCCTCGTCCTCGGTCTCGCCAAACAGCGCCTCACCCGCTTCATCGCCCTCTTTGCTAGCCTCTTTGTAGGCGGCCGCAGCCTCTGCCACCCGCATGCGGTACCGCCAGCGCTCGAGGCGGCCCTTGCGGGCGGAGCGGTACGAGTCGAGCAGCGCCTCCTGCTCTGCCCGCTCTGCGGCGATCTGCTCCTCCGCCTGTAGGTGCTCTTGGAGGAGGTGGTGGTTGTAGGCGGCGTCGGCCTGCGCCTCCCGGAACTGCTCCTCACGCATCTGCCTCACCCTGTCCATATATTGGGCACGGGCCTCGCCGATGGTCAGGGTGCAATGCACCGGCGAGGATGGCACGGAGGAGGGGGTTGGCGCCGGATCGTCGACTACCATGTTCTCCATTGGGACGTCGTCGTCCTCCGGCTGCCTGTCGGCCAGCCGGTCAGCAGCAATGGCTGCCATCTCCTTGTGGTCCGTCGTCCGCCCGTCCCGAAGAGCGCTAGAGCGCGAGGAAGCCATGGTGGGCAGTAGTGGTGTGGACAGGAGAAAGGGAACGGATGCGGATGACTGCGGCTATGGCCGGTGCAGCAGTTTATATAGCAATGGTGGGCGGGTGGATGGGACGGACGTGTGGCGCCGGAGTAGCCGCCTCGGCAACCGCGTATCATTAATGTGGGCGGCAGATGGATGGACGGACGGTACTTGTGTCGTTTGAAGGCGGAGCAATCGCCTGCACCGGGAAGCGGGGCGGGCGGCGCTGACTGTTTCGGGCGGAAAGCGCGTGCGGGCGAGGAGATGACTTTACTTGGAGACGATGACAATCGGGACCCACCAGGTCCATAGCCTCACGTACGCAAGTGCCTCCTTATATATACATATATATAACCATAATTTATTTTGCTTCCTCCTGGTTTCCTGACATCACGGTCCCACACCATTGTCAACCTATGTAGTACTCCCTCCTTTCCGGTTTATAGGGCTTATCTCAAAATTTTATTTTTCCATTTTATAAGGCTCAATTTGGTTGTTCCCCATCACATGTTCAGACTTCAAGGTGCATTAAATCATTGCATGCAAGTATTAAGAGAAAACTGACCAATGCATGCACTTTATGCATGCATGCATTGCAATTAATGCATTTGTAAACATAATTTTTTGAGGAAAACAAGAGCATTAATTGGGTGCTTTTGCAAACTATAAAAAAATATTCCACCACTCATCATCTACCTTGGTTGGTGAGATTTTTGAATTGAGCCTTATAAACTGGAAAGGAGGGAGTAGTCAATAAACGAGAGAATTGCACAAGAAGCGGCCGACAGCTGGGACCAAGCAGCTCGAGCAGTATTTGTGTTTTTGAGGTGTGAGCACTGCAGAGTTTTTCGATGTTTAGCCCAGATATTAATTTTTCTCCTCTGAACAACAACGAAAACATCGCTACAGGTATTAACTGGGCGAGCTGTGGCCCGTCTAGCCCAGGCCAGATATCCAGCCCAGATATTAATTTTTTTCAAGCTGAAAATGGCTAGCCCAGCTATACTTTTTTTAGGAATACCCAGGCAAGGTCAAGTTGTTATTCTCTGCCCCGCTGGGCTGCAAATCTTTCCTAGGAGGGATGCATTAGGCTTAACAAGAAAATGGGCTTTAAGAAATAATAAATGGGATGTAATAATAAAAACTGGGCAGTGACTATAAAAAAATGCACCAAACACATGATTACTTTATAAAATATTATTTTTGGATATTGAAAATTTTAATTTCATTAATTGTTGTGAGCGCAATGTTTCGTTGGATTTTTACGTAATATAAATTTATATTGAAATTGTATTTAATCTGACTAGAAATTTCGGGATAAAAATATTTTGGATCCCATCAAAATGTGGGAAATTTTATTGAATTCTGTTTTGAACGGTTGGTTGAAATGGGATGTACTTTTAACAAACTGTAAATGAGCTGTAGTAAATTCCATTAGAATTCAAAAATGGGCTACACATTCTTACAAAT
Organism: Triticum urartu; assembly: GCF_056163025.1. Lineage (NCBI taxonomy): Eukaryota > Viridiplantae > Streptophyta > Magnoliopsida > Poales > Poaceae > Triticum > Triticum urartu. The sequence goes on from NC_141878.1 coordinate 499,282,574, forward strand.
CTCAAATGGGCTATAAGTTCTCTGCCACACACTTCTGGCCTTACTAAGTTGACGCGTCCCTAAAAACAGAGTTGGCGCGTATGCAAGGCTTTGTCAACTTATAGTCAACACACGGTTCTAGCAGCAGTGGCCGTTGGATGTCCATCCAACGGATGCCGTGCTTCTTCTTCAATCTCGGATATTCTAGCTTCACCCGCCCAAAAAATGATTCCTCCCCCTGACATCTGGGCACACCGTTTCGGAAGCTGACCTGTGGGCCTACTAAGTTGACGTACCAAGGGCTTTGTCAACTTAGTCAATATAAACGATTCTAGCTGCAGTGACCGTACGATGTCCATCCAACGGCCATCGTTCTTCTTCAACCTCTGGTCTTCTTGCTCCAGCCGCCCAAAGCAGCGCCAGTCGTGCCGCCTGCTCCTGCCTCCCGTGGCCGGCTGTGCTGCCGCGGAGGCCTCACCGCCCCCTACTACTCCCATCGTTGGCCAGGCCATCCCTCCACTCACCCACACCCCCTGTTATTCTGCAGCAACGGCAGTGCAGCCGAACTAGTGAACCCTCGTACTCCTCTCCGCGTGTGCATCCACTGCCGCGTCTTCCCCGGCTCCGTGTCATCCCCTTCCTAGGCCTCGCCGTCGTCCACCGCCCTGGTGCTCTCGGCGCGGCGTGGTCAACGTTGTCAAGGAACGACTTCCATCGGACGTGGACTGTACGTGGAGAGGCTGACAGCTGGGTCCACGGCAGCCGCAAGGAAGTGCCTCCTTATTTGGGGACCCACCGGATGGGCCACCGTATTTCGTGAAAAAAATGATTCGCCCCCTGACTGTTGGGACCCACGAGCTATATCTTCGCACGCAAGGAAGTGCGTCCGGAAAAAAAATGATCCGCCCCCCTGACTGCTGGGACCCACCAGCTACATCTTCGCACGCAAGGAAGTGCATCCGGAAAATAAAACGATTTGCCCCCTACTGTTGGGACCCACCAGCTACACTTTCGCACGCAAGGAAGTGCGTCCGGGCAAAAAAATGATTCGCCCCCTGACTGCTGGGACCCAGCAGCTACACCTTCGCACGCAAGGAAGTGCGTCCGGGCAAAAAAACAAAACGATTCGCCCCCGTGACTGCTGGGACCCACTAGCTACATCTTTGTAGGCAAGGAAGTGCCTGGCAGTCAGGACCCACCTGGTCGAAGCGTATGTAGCGTTGTCATTCTGGTCGCGAATGTGTACGTACATACTGGTCGATGTAGAGGCGCGCACGTGTCATAGTAGAGGCGCGCACATGTCGTAGTAGAGGCGCGCACGTAGCATGTACACGTACGTACAGCGGCCAGGGTGCAAGAAAGAAAATACGGCCACGTAAGTGTACATACGGGTAGGGTCTCGAACGCCTACTCGCGCATACGTACAGCCAGGGCTCATGTACATGGCTGGGTCAGAACGGAGAAACAACATCGTCATCGTGTTCATGGGGAGGCAACGGAATACGTTGTGTTCATGGGGAGGCAATGGAATGCGTCGTGTTCATTGGGAGGCAACGGAATGCGTCATGTTCATCGGGAGGCAACGGAACATGTGGGAGCCAACCAGCTGGGTCGAAACAGAATGCGTGGTCGTGTTCATCGGGGGGGCTTGGACAGAACAGGCGATGGAAACGAGGCCTGGTGTACCGCAGAACGGAGGAAACGAACCTCCTACGGTCGAAACGGGGGTCCTGTTGATCGGGTGGGGTGTGGCGTACCGCAAAACGGAGGAAATGGACCTCCTACGATCGAAACGGTGGTCCTGTTGATCGGGAGGGGTGTGGCGTACCGCAAAACAGACGAAACGGACCTCCTACGGTCGAAACGGGGGTCCTATTCATCGGGAGGGGTGTGGCGTACCGCAAAACGGGACTCCACGGGATACTGTTCATCTCCACCGTCGACCTCCTCCAGCCTCCACGGGCTCCTGTTCATCCAGCCTCCACCGCGTGCTACTCCACCGGCTACTGTTCAACCACCCCTCCACCGTCTACGGTTCATCCAGACCTCCACACCACGGGGTCCTGTTCAACCACCCCTCCACAGGCACCCCTCCACCGTCTACTGTTCATCCAGCCCTCCACACCACGGGGTCCTGTTCATCCAGAGGCAACGCCACCGCTCACTATTCATCCAACCCCCCCCCCCCCCACACACAACGCTCAGTGTTCATCCAATCGATCGGCTTCAGTTAGCAGCAGTAGCGAAGGAATCGCTCAATCGGGTTCAGTTAACAGCCATCGATCAATCGCTCGGGTTCAGTAACACGTAGCCTGCAGTGCAGTCGCTCAGTTCAGTTAGAGCCAACGCCTCGCACACACGCGCGTACGTGTACGAGAGAAACACGCATCGCTCGGCCTGCGACCTCCCACCGTAATCGGGAACTCCCCGAAATTTTCCTCGCCCTCGCTTCTACCATGGTTTTTTCCGTCATGGACGCCCCAAAGAATGTCATGCAGATGCGTCTCCGGCCCGCCCAGGACGAAAAGCCCATTTTATGTCATGATTTTTTGTCATAGAAGTAGGAGCCCATCACATCTATGATGATACCGGGTTTTGTCACAATTATCATCATAGAAGTGTCATATGTATGACAGAAAAAAAATTCGTTCAGCCCAAAATGTCACGGATGTGTCTTTTCTTGTAGTGATGGTTCGCAAGCATCAAGTGATTCATAATCAAGTGATTCCAAAAGTCCATCAGTATGGAGTTTCTTCATGCGCTTTACACCAATATGACCTAAACTGCAGTGCCACAAATAAGTTGCACTATCATTATTAAACTTATATCTTTTGGTTTCAATACTATGAATATGTGTATCACTACTATCGAGATTTAGTAAAAACAGACCACTCATCAAGGGTGCATGACCATAAAAGATATTACTCATATAAATAGAACAAGCATTATTCTCTGATTTAAATGAATAACCGTCTCGCATCAAACAAGATCCAGATATAATGTTCATGCTTAACGCTGGCACCAAATAACAATTATTTCAATCTAATACTAATTCCAAAGGTAGATGTAGAGGTAGCGTGCCGACAGCGATCACATCGACTTTGGAACCATTTCCCACGCGCATCATCACCTCGTCCTTAGCTAATCTTCGCTTAATCTGTAACCCCTGTTTCGAGTTGCAAATATTAGCAACAGAACCAGTATCAAATACCCAGGCGCTACTGTGAGCATTAGAAAGGTACACATCAATAACATGTATATCAAATATACCTTTCACTTTGGCATCCTTCTTCTCCGCCAAATACTTGGGGCAGTTCCATTTCCAGTGACCAGTCCCTTTGCAGTAGAAGCACTCAGTCTCAGGCTTAGGTCCAGACTTGGGTTCTTCACTTGAGCAGCAACTTGCTTATCATTCTTCTTGAAGTTCCCCTTCTTCCCTTTACCCTTTTTCTTGAAACTGGTGGTCTTGTTGACCACTAGCACTTGATGCTCCTTCTTGATTTCTACCTCAGCAGCCTTTAGCATTGCGAAGAGCTCGGACTCGTCTTATCCATCCCTTGCATATTATAGTTCATCATGAAGCTCTTGTAGCCTGGTGGCAGTGATTGAAGAACTCTGGCAATGACACTATCATCAGGAAGATTAACTCCCAGTTGAGTCAAGTGGTTGTGGTACCCAGACATTCTGAGTGTATGTTCACTGACAGAACTATTCTCCTCCATCTTGCAGCTATAGAACTTATTGGAGACTTCATATCTCTCAATCCGGGCATTTTCTTGAAATATTAACTTCAACTCCTGGAACATCTCATATGCTCTATGACGTTCAAAACATCATTAAAGTCCCGGTTCTAAGCCGTAAAGCATGGCACACTGAACTATTGAGTAGTCATCAGCTTTGCTCTGCCAGACGTTCATAACATCTGGTGTTGCTCTTGCATCGGGTTTGTCACCTAGCGGTGCTTCCAGGATGTAATTCTTCTATGCAGCAATGAGGATAATCCTCAAGTTACGGACCCAGTCCGTGTAATTGCTACCATCATCTTTCAACTTAGCTTTCTCTAGGAATGCCTTAAAATTCAACGGAACAACAACACGGGCTCTATCTATAAAAACATAGACATACAAAATACTATCAAGTACTAAGTTCATGATAAATTAAAGTTCAATTAATCATATTACTTAAGAACTCCCACTTAGATAGACATCCCTCTAATCATCTAAGTGATCACGTGATCCATATCAACTAAACCATGTCCGATCATCACGTGAGATGGAGTAGTTTTCAATGGTGAACATCACTATGTTGATCATATCTACTATATGATTCATGCTCGACCTTTCGGTCTCAGTGTTCCGAGGCCATATCTGCATATGCTAGGCTCGTCAAGTTTAACCTGAGTATTTTGCGTGTGCAAAATTGGCTTGCACCCGTTGTATGTGAACGTAGAGCTTATCACACCCGATCATCACATGGTGTCTCGGCATGACGAACTGTAGTAACGGTGCATACTCAGGGAGAACACTTGTACCTTGAAATTTAGTGAGAGATCATCTTATAATGCTACCGCCGAACTAAGCAAAATAAGATCGATGCATAAAGGATAAACATCACATGCAATCAATATAAGTGATATGATATGGCCATCATCATCTTGTGCCTTTGATCTCCATCTCCAAAGCATCGTCATGATCACCATCGTCACCGGTTGGACACCTTGATCTCCATCGTAGCTTCGTTGTCGTCTCGCCAACTATTTCTTCTACGACTATCGCTGCTGCTTAGTGATAAAGTAAAGCAATTACATGGCGATTGCATTTCATACAATAAAGTGACAACCATATGGCTCCTGCCAGTTGCCGATAACTCCGTTACAAAACATGATCATCTCATACAATAAAATTTAGCATCATGTCTTGACCATATCACATCACAACATGCCCTGCAAAAACAAGTCAGACGTCATCTACTTTGTTGTTGCAAGTTTTATGTGGCTGCTACGGGCTGAGCAAGAACCGTTCTTACCTACGCATCAAAAACCACAACGCGGTATAGTGATTGCTTTTTGATCTTCAGTAAGTACCCTGTTCATTGAATCAGACTCAACTAAAGTTGGAGAAACAGACGCCCACTAGCCACCTGTGTGCGAAGCACGTCGGTAGAACCAGCCTCGCGTAAGCGTACGCGTAATGTCGGTCTGAGCCGCTTCATCCATCAATACTGCTGAATCAAGAATCAACTAGTGACAGCAAGCAATATGTATATACCCATGCCCACAACTCCTTTGTGTTCTACTCATGCATATAACATCTATGCATAAACCTGGCTCTGATGCCACAGTTGGGGAACGCAGTAATTTCAAAAAAAAATCCTACGCACACGCAACATCCATCTAGGTAATGCATAGCAACGAGAGGGTAAGAGTATGTATACGTACCCTCATAGACCATAAGCGGAAGTGTTATGAAAACGCGGTTGATGTAGTCGTACGTCTCCACGATCCGACCAATCCTAGCACCAAAGGTACGACACCTCCGCGATCTGCGCACATTCAGCTCGGTGACGTCCCACGAACTCTAGTTCCAGCTGAGGTAGAGGGAGAGTTTCGTCAGCACGACGGCGTGATGACGGTGATGATGAAGTTACCGACGCAGGGCTTCGCCTAAGCTCTACAACGATATGACCGAGGTGGAAATCTGTGGAGGGAGGCACCGCACACGGCAAAACAATCCACTTGTGTGTCTATGGGGTGCCCCCCTCCCTAGTATATAAAGGAGTGGAGGAGGGGGAGGGTCGGCCCTCCCATGGCGTGCCCAAGGGGGGAGTCCTACTCCCGGTGGGAGTAGGGTTCCCCCTTCCCTTGTTGGAGTAGGAGAGAAAGGAAGGGGGAGAGAGAGGGAAGGTAAGGGGGGCCGGGCCCCCACCCAATTCGGATTGGGCTTTGGGGGTGCGCCATCCACCTTGGCCGCCTCCTCCTCTCTCCCATTAAGGCCCAATAAGGCCCATACACTCCCTGGGGGGTTTCGGTAACCCCCCCGGTACTCCGGTAAATGCCCGAATTCACCCGGAATCATTCCGATGTCCAAACATAGCCTTCCAATATATCGATCTTTATGTCTCGGCCATTTCGACACTCCTAGTCATGTCCGTGAACATATCCGGGACTACGAACTACCTTCGGTACACCAAAACACATAAACTCATAGTACCGATCGTCACCGAACGTTAAGCGTGCGGACCCTACGGGTTCGAGAACTATATAGACATGACCGAGACTCACTTCCGGTCAAAAACCAATAGCGGAACTTGGAGGCTCATATTGGTTTCTACATATTCTACGAAGATCTTTATCGGTCAAACCGCATAACAACATACGTAGTTCCCTTTGTCATCGGTATGTTACTTGCCCGAGATTCGACCATCGGTATCTCAATACCTAGTTCAATCTCGTTACCTGCAAGTATCTTTACTCGTTCCATAATGCATCATCCCGTAACTAACTCATTAGTTACATTGCTTGCAAGGCTTATAGTGATGTGCATTACCGAGAGGGCCCAGAGATACCTCTCTGATACACGGAGTGACAAATCCTAATCTCAATCTATGCCAACTCAACAAACACCATCGGAGAGACCTATAGAGCATCTTTAGAGTCACCCAGTTATTTTGTGACGTTTGATAGCACACTAAGTGTTCCTCCGGTATTCGGGAGTTGCATAATCTCATAGTCATTAGAACATGTATAAGTTATGAAGAAAGCAATACCAACAAACTAAACGATCATCGTGCTAAGCTAACGGATGGGTCAAGTCAATCACATCATTCTCTAATGATGTGATCCCGTTCATTAAATGACAACTCTTGTCCATGGCCAGGAAACTTAACCATCTTTGACTAACGAGCTAGTCAAGTAGAGGCATACTAGTGACACTCTGTTTGTCTATGTATTCACACATGTACTAAGTTTCTGGTTAATACAATTCTAGCATGAATAATAAACATTTATCATGATTTAAGGAAATATAAACAACAACTTTATTATTGCCTCTAGGGCATATTTCCTTCACATAGTACTCCTTGGTATGTTGATTATGCTAATTACATTGTTGCTAAATATTTACCAGCTAGCTTTACATACCAACAAAAGAAAAAAATTCTTCTATGATTAAAGAAACTACTTATGGGATGACCCACATCTTTATAAAGAAGGAATAGATGGTATTATTAGACATTGTGTACCTGAGCACGAACAGGGACAAATCCTATGGAAATGTCACTCCAAACCTTATGGAGGGTATCATGCTGGAAATAGAACCGCTCATAAGGTATTGCAGTCTGGATTTTATTGGCCCACTCTCTTCAGGGATACCCGTAAGTTCATCTTATCTTGTGATGAATGTCAAAGAATAGGTAATATCGGTAAGCGTCAAGAAATGCCTATGAATTATTCACTTGCTGTTGAACCATTTGATGTTTGGGATTTGATAATATGGGACCTTTTCCTTCCTCTAATAGGTACACACATATTTTGGTTGCAGTTGATTATGTTACTAAATGGGTAGAAGCTATTCCAACCAGTAGTGCTGATCACAACACCTCTATTAAAATGCTTAAGGAAGTTATCGGTGTCAAAACCGGCGGATCTCGGGTAGGGGGTCCCGAACTGTGCGTCTAAGGCGGATTGTAACAGGAGGCAGGGGACACGACGTTTACCCAGGTTCGGGCCCTCTTGATGGAGGTAATACCCTATGTCCTGCTTGATTGTTCTTGATGATATGAGTATTAAAAGAGTTGATCTACCACGAGATCGTAGAGGCTAAACCCTAGAAGCTAGCCTATGGTATGATTGTATGTTTTCCTACGGACTAAACCCTCCAGTTTATATAGACACCAGAGGGGGCTAGGGTTACACAGAGTCGGTTACAAGGGAGGAGATCTACATATCCATATTGCCTAGCTTGCCTTCCACGCCAAGGAGAGTCCCATCCGGACACGGGACGAAGTCTTCAATCTTGTATCTTCATAGTCCAACAATCCGGCCCAAGGATATAGTCCGGCTGTCTAGAGACCCCCTAATCCAGGACTCCCTCAGTAGCCCTGAACCAGGCTTCAATGAAAATGAGTCCGGCGCGCAGTATTGTCTTCGGCATTGCAAGGCGGGTTCCTCCTCCGAATACTCCATAGAAGATTTTGGACCCAAGGATAGTGTCTGGCCCTCCAAAATAATTTCCACATACCACCGTAGAGAGAATAATATTTCCACAAATCTAATCTGCTGACGTGTTTTGACAGCACGACGTCACGTCATGGCCTGGTCATTATTCGAACCGTTTTTCTCAACCAGCACCGCACATATCGCGAGGCGGTTTTCTTGACACATCTTGTCGAAGCAGAGATCGTGTCCCCCTTATTACGGGATTCTCATCAATACGGACGTGGGTAACCCACTCGAGCCCGTTGGTATGACTCCTCGATTCTCATCAAAACGGCTGCGAGGAGGACGCTTGACATTCACCCTCTTTATAAAGAGGCCAAGACTTGTCCTTTTCCCCTCGCACTCAATCGAATCCTTCCCCCACCTCGAGTTCCAACACCCCAGGCTCAGGTCAGGCGCTTCGGACCTTCAACCATGTCCGGATCCAACCTCCAAGGTCGGTGGATGGCTTCCTCTGTCACAGAGGAGGACATCAAGAAGCTGAGAGAGGCCAGATATCTGACCGCCAAAATTTCGCACAGGTTGCCTGCCTGAGGGCAGGTCATCCCCACTCCCAAACAAAACGAGAGTGTTGTGTTCACCTCTCACTTCCTCCGAGGACTAGGCCTCACTCTGGATCCCTTTGTTAGGGGGCTCATGTTCTATTATGGGCTGGATTTCCATGATCTGGCCCCAGATTCCCTCCTTCACATCTCGTCGTTCATCGTCGTATGTGAGGCCTTCCTTCGCATTACCCCTCACTTCGGCCTGTGGCTCAAGACCTTCAATGTGAAGCCGAAGATGATCGAGGGGCGGCATGCAGAGTGTGGAGGTGCCGTAATAAGCAAAAGCGCTGATGCTCCACGGCCAGAGGGTTCCTTCCCAGAGGTGTCCAGTTTGTGGCAGCGGGACTGGTTTTATATCACAGCTCCCCGGAGTGCCAAGTGGGTAGCCGCCCCTGCCTTTCGCTCGGGCCCCCCACCACAACTGACGTCATGGATCAGCGAGGGGCTAAATGGGGGTCCAGTAAAGGATGTGCCGATATTGCAGAGTCGCACCCGAGATCTCATTGAGAGAGACGTCAACCTGGTCACGGTGATGCAGGTCATGCTAGTTCGCCAGGTCCCGCCTTGCAAACGTAGACCTCTCCGTTTGTGGGAGTTCAACCCGGAGGGACCGCGAATCATTCAGCACTTCCTCGGCATGACACTCGAGGAGATGTACAAGTTGTTCTTCGGACCACAAATAAAGTGTCCGGGCACCACCGAGGATGCGGGTCTGAGCTGTAATCGCCCGGATACCCAAGTAAGTAATCCCATGGCCGAACACACTGTTTCTATTATTTATCATAACATCATTCTAAAAAGTCGCTCTTTGACCAGGACTGGATAACAAAGGCGAAGATGATCAGCTGTCCGGCCCCCCTTCCCGAGGGCTTGGCCAATCTAGTACTAGATAGAATGCTGGAGCCGGCGCCTTATCAGGTGCCCTCGAAGGAAGATAAAGGGGGGAATAAAGAGGCTGAAAGCGAGCCTCACTCACTACTCGTCCCAACTGGGGCAATGAGCGCCTCCGCGAAGGAGGATAACCAAGGAGAAGAAGCTGACATTCCCTCTCCCCGAGGAAGGGAGAGGACCACCTCTGAAGATCCGGAAACAGAGGTTTCCAAACGGGGGAAGAAATCTTCGCCAGAGGGTCCTGCCTCGGGGGGTACCCTTGCCGCACAGTGTCCGCAAGGGAATCAGCCCTCTACCGAGCTGTAAGTAATCGAAAAGTACTTAGTAGTGAAAATATCCTACCTTACTTCTGAAGACAATAACCGAAGCTTATATCTTGTAGTTCGGATCGTCGCCCTTCTCGACAGAGTTCGCCTTCGGGGGATCTTCTTCCGGAGATGATGGAGAGCGAAACACCTCCCCCTGCCACCCCGCCTCATGAGGCGGGTGACCCTGAAGTGTCATCGCGGAGGGTTTCTCCTGATCCGGAAAGGCCAGGGGGTAATCCCTTGGCCACCCGGAGTCCTCAGTATTCGGCTCCTAAAGAGAGCAACAAAAAGAGTCTGGAATCATACAGTGTGCGGTCGGACGCACTGAAGGATCTTCTGGAGCAAGCGGCCATCTCAGAAGCGCATCGTACGCTAATGGGTACGGTAATTGAAAGGATTTCATCCGCTGAAAGCGGATTGCATGAAGCTTTTATGAGTCTGCTGAAAGGCTTTGAGGTACGTGAAATAGTGTATGTTTTTGATAATACCGCACACGTTGGGTGTGCCCTATGCAGATAGTAGCCCCCGAGACTCTGGTTGTCGTCGAAAACGATGGCAAACAGAGGATCATAGTCCCAGGTAATAACCAGACCGCCTTTATGTGCAGGTGGCTGAAGCTCCGGTGGCTAGCTAGACTGATGGGTTTGCCGAGCTAAAGCGGCAACTTGATGCGGCAGATGCCGACATCGTGCTTGTCAACAAGCGGCTTGATGAGTGAGGGAGTCCTGGATTAGGGGGTGTCCGGATAGCTGGACTATAACCTTTGTCCCCACTCTTGGACTATGAAGATACAAGATTGAAGACTTCGTCCCGTGTCCGGATGGGACTTTCCTTGGCGTGGAAGGCAAGCTTGGCAATATGGATATGTAGATCTCCTCCCATTGTAACCGACTTTGTGTAACCCTAGCCCTCTCCGGTGTCTATATAAACCGAAGGGTTTTAGTCCATAGGACGAACATACAATCATACCATAGGCTAGCTTCTAGGGTTTAGCCTCTCTGACCTCGTGGTAGATCTACTCTTGTACTACCCATATCATCAATATTAATCCAGCAGGACGTAGGGTTTTACCTCCATCAAGAGGGCCCAAACCTGGGTAAAATATTGTGTCCCCTGCCTCCTGTTACCATCCGGCCTAGACGCACAGTTCGGGACCCCCTACCCGAGATCCACCGGTTTTGACACCGACATTGGTGCTTTCATTGAGAGTTCCTCTGTGTCGTCGCCGTTAGGCTTGATGGCTCCTACTATCATCGATGGCGATGCAGTCCAGGGTGAGACTTTTCTCCCAGGACAGATCTTCGTATTCGGCAGCTTTGCACTGTGGGCCAATTCGCTTGGCCATCTGGAGCAGATTGAAAGTTATGCCCCTGGCCACCAGGTCAGGTTTGGAAGCTTAAACTACACGGCCGATATCCATGGAGACTTGATCTTTGATGGATTCGAGCATCCGCCTTGTGCGTCACGCGGTCATGATGAGTACGGCTCAGCGCTACCATCGGATAGTGTTCAAGAGATCGCACAGGCAGCTACTCCGACCCTTAATTCGGAGCTAGGTGCGCCTTCCGTGGACGGGTGGATGGACCTCGCCACGGAGGCCTTACCCTCAGCGGCGATCGAGCCAAACATCGACCTTACTTTGCACGAGAGTCGTGCTGTTAAACTGTCGGATCCTTCTCCGGCCATGGACTCCGAACCGCCTGCGCCCGTTCCTATCGAATCCGATTGGGCGCTGATCATGGAGTTTACCTCCGCGGATATTTTTCAGCACTCGCCCTTTGGCGACATACTGAACTCATTAAGGTCTCTCTCCTTGTCAGGAGGATCCTGGCCGAACTATGTCCGGTAGGAGTGGGATGTGGACGACGAAGAAATTCGCGACCCACCCACCACCCACTTAGTAGCCACTGTCGATGACTCAACCGACATGCTCGACTTCGACTCCGAAGAGATCGACGGTATGGACGACGATGCGGGAGGCGAAGAGGAACCACCGCCCACAGGGCGCTGGACGTCCACCTCATCATATGACGTATACATGGTGGACGCACCAAAAGAAGACGACGAGGAACGGAAGGACGCAACGAAGGCTTGTCCCCTCAAGAAGCAGTCAAAGCGGCGGCATAAGCGCCGCCCCAAATCCCGCCTCGGCAGACATAACGATCATACAGACCCAGCGTTGGAGCAGGGTGAACCACTGCCGGACCACGGCAATACAGAGAATCAAACCGAACAAACCAATTCTGTCAAAGATAATAGTCCGGATGACATAACGCCGGACAGGCACCAGGAGCAGCAGAATGCCCGTCAAAGGCTTATTGCCATCGTGAGGTGTCTGAAAAAGCAGAAGCAAAGGCTCAAGGCTGCGCAGGACACACTCCAAATCAGATGGAGTAAAGTACTCAACACAGCAGCGAAGTACGGTGGTAATCGCCCCACCAAGAGCTACCCGAAGCGGAAGTTGCTACCGAATTCAATGAGGAGGCCCTAGATCCCCCGCAACCAAAAATGAAAACGGCCACCTAGCCGGATAGACGACCTCACGACCAACATAGAGCGGCAAACAACGCCACTCACAAGCCAATACGCGATCCACGCGAGGGCTCGCACCAAAAGGACGGCGCAACCAGATCGATCTATGGACCACGCAAGTGCGCCCCAGCATACGAGGTAACACAACAAACATTCGAAGAACGCAGTACACCCAGATACAGGGGTGCTGCACACCCCCTGTGTTTCACCGATGAGGTGCTGGACCACGAATTTCCAGAGGGATTCAAACCCGTAAACATAGAGGCATACGACGGAACAACAGACCCTGGGGTCTGGATTGAGGACTATATCCTCCATATCCATATGGCTCGAGGAGATGATCTCCACGCCATCAAGTACTTACCCCTCAAGCTCAAAGGGCCAGCTCGGCACTGGTTTAAAAGCCTCCCCGAAAACTCCATTGGAAGTTGGGAAGAGCTCGAAGACGCTTTTCGGCCAAATTTTCAAGGGACTTATGTCCGACCCCCGGATGCAGACGATTTGAGTCATATAACTCAACAGCCCGGAGAGTCAGCCCGAAAGCTTTGGAATAGGTTTCTTACTAAAAAGAACCAAATAGTTGACTGTCCAGACGCCGAAGCCTTGGCAGCTTTTAAGCATAGCGTCTGTGACGAATGGCTTGACAGACACCTCGGCCAAGAAAAGCCGAGAACAATGGCAGCATTAACAAGCCTCATGACCCGCTTTTGCGCGGGTGAGGACAGCTGGCTAGCCAGATGTAGCACCAGCAACCCAAGCACATCCGAAGTTAGAGATGAAAACGGAAAATCACGACGCAGCAAAAATAATAAGCGTCGGAATAAAGAAGACAGCCCGAAGAGCACAGCGGTACACGCCGGATTCCCAAGCTCTCGGCCAGGTTAGCAAAAGCCGCCCTCTAAAGGCGCCAGAGATGAACTGTCCAGCCTGAACAAAATTCTGGACAAAGTATGTCAGATCCATAGCACCCCTAGTAAACCCGCTAATCATACCCACAGAGAATGTTGGGTCTTCAAGCAGTCCGGCAAGCTCAACGCCATACACAAGGGGGAGGATACACCAAGTGAAGATGAGGATGAGCCTCTCAAGCAAGACACTAGGGAACAAAAGAAGTTTCCATCAGAAGTCAAAACAGTCAATGTATTACACGTGATCAAGGGAAGCAAAGCGGCCCTCCTAGATAAATATGCCTAAGGGCCTATAACCGCAAAACCCTGCCACTGGTCGTCTCAACCGGTCACTTTCGACCATCGTGATTACTCAGCAAGTATCCGGCGGGCAGGATGGGCTGCCCTGGTATCAGACCCAATAATTGACGGATACCACTTTACACGAGTCCTGATGGACGGTGGCAGCAGTTTAAACCTGATATACCAGGATACAATCCGCGACATGGGGATAGACCCAATGAAAATTGGCCATAGCAACACTACCTTTAAAGGAGTAATGCCAGGCCCAGGGGCTCACTGCACGGGCTCCCTGCTACTAAAGGTTATATTCGGTTTCCCCGATAACTCCCGTAGCGAACATTTAACCTTCCGCATTGCTCCATTCCAAAGCGGTTATCAAGCACTACTCGGACGTGAAGCTTTTGCTCGCTTTAATGCAATACCGCATTACGCTTCCCTCACGCTCAAGATGCCCGGTCCACGTGGCATCATTACAGTGAACGGCATTATTAAGAGATCTTTGCGCGCCGAAGAGAATGCGACTGCCTTGGCAGCCGCACACTAAAAACGGCCTCACCAACTAAAGCATTTGATAGGTCGTCAAGACCATGGACGCGGTTAGACGAGTCCGGCGCTGCTATATGTAATTTGCACCGGATTGATGCCCACACCCCTATTACAAATACAAGGGGCTCAACGCACGCAGACAAGTGGCAATTTCTACTCATTTTTAGTTATACATGGTTTCTTTAAAAACTATCTTTTTGCACGACAACTTTTTCACCTAAGTTCCTCTCTTTTATAGATGATCATCGTGCCAGACCCGTCCAGGATACGGCACAACAGAGACACAGGCGCAGACGTGCAGCAGGGACCCGCTCCAAGGATTCTTTTTAGATTAAGACCCTGCGTAAACCTTTTTTACTGTCTCTTGTTGATACACATCCCCCGAATTCTCAGTACAACTGAGAAGGATGCTGACGTCTTGGCATGTGGCCACGTCAGAATAATGCATGTACCTGGACACAAGGGGATTCTTACAAAGGGCACTGTTTAGGCCCGGTTTATACCATAAATACCGAATACCTTAGGGAGTGTTCGGCGTCGCGAGTTTGGCCTTATATGCATCAGCTCCGAATCATTGTCTTTGGTCAAATGTTGGGTTTGCCCGGCTCCTGTGTTTTGGTGCCTTACGTTCCGCTTTATAGGCTAAGGCAGCACTAGGAGAACTACTGTGATTGTGCCCTGGTTCATTCGGACGAGCACCTCAGTAGAGAAAGCCGAAAGCTGACTATCATGATATAGCGTGAGACTGGTCAACCACTCGACGACCTATCGGAATGTTAGAATTCCTCCGCCTTAACAAAGGGCCGTTTTCCGGCCAGGCATGTACGCACCCCGAGATCGGGAGAGTGCGGAGCCACCAGGGGCTATCTAGTAGCCCCACTGTCAAACTCCTATGGCTAAGTGAAAGTGTTAAAGCATTATAGTCCGGTTGCCTCATTTGCTGCGCTATCACCTCCTTAATAGGACCAAGACGTTGGGTTAAGTGTGAACATGCGTTTTTTGCGAGCACCTCTGCATTATATGCGTGGGGGTTGAAGCCGACAACTGCAATCTTTCAGGTTATATACATGTATACACAAACGGCCGCACAGGCGGCATCACATTACTTTCCGGAAAAAGTATAAATACAGCCTTACTATATTTCATAAAAACATCGTGTTTACAATGGGAATACATGTCATTCAAACATAATATTCTTCGAGCACTGGGACTCTATCAAACGAGCACCCTCAAGAACCTCTTCAAAATAGTGCTCGGCAGCTGCTCGGCCTATGGCCGAACCTTGCACCGCAACAGTGGTAGCATCCATCTCCGCCCAGTATGCCTTGACACGGGCAAAAGCCATCCGCGAGCCTTCTATGCACGCCGACCTCTTCATCGCGTTGATGCGCGGCACCGCACCAAGGAACTGCTGCACTAAGCTGAAATAGTTGTTCGGCTTCGGCTTCTCCAGCCACAAATGATCTACAACAGACCTCATGGCGAGTCCAGACAACCTATTAAGTTCGGCCCATTCGGCTAGCTGATCAGTTAAGGGAAGCGGACGCTCTGGAACATTGAATTGCGACCAGAACAGCTTGTCTACTTCACGATCTGTTTGACCTTGGAAGTATTTGGCCGCATCGGCAGCGCTCGCCGCCAAGTCCAAATACGCATCTACCGAACTCCACAGCCGATCCAGAGGGGCATACCATGGATCTCCAAACTTCCTCCATAGCATGAAGGGCTTCCCAGCCGCAATATCCCTGGCTTCCCGCAGCTCCTCCTTCTTCGCTCTCATAGCAGAGCGGGTGTCTTTGTCCGCCATCGTGGCCTTCTCAAGGTCCGTTGCCTTCGCTCGGTTTTATTTTTCAAGGAGCCGGCAACGGTCGGCAATGTCTTTTTATTCTACAGCCATCTTGGCCATCTTCTCTTGGCTCTCACAATGTGCGGCCTTCTCGGCTTTCAACTCTTCGGCCACCTTCAAAGCAGCCGCATTACTAACCCTCGCTTGTTCCTTGGCTCGGGCGAGTTCCGCCCGAAGGGTCTCCACAGTGGCAGCTCCGTCTGCAGTCACAACACATTAAAGATACTGGCATCATGCTGCTCTTATTGTGTGACATTCACCAAAAACATTACTTACCCTGTGATTCATCAAGCCGCTTGTTAACAAGCTCGATGTCGGCGTCTGCCGCATCCAGTTGCCGTTTTAATTCGGCAAACTCACTAGTCTGGCTAGCCACCGGAGCTTCCACCACCTGCACATAAAGGCAGTCTGGTTATTGCCTGGGACTATGATCCTCTGTTCACCGCCGTTCTCGACGACAACCAGAGTCTCAGGGGCTACTATCTACACAGGGCACACCTAACATGTGCGGTACTATCACATATTATTTCAGGTACCTCAAAGCCTATCAGTAGACTCATAAAGGCTTCATGTAATCCGCTTTCGGCGGACGAAATTCTTTCCATCACCGTACCCATCAGCGTACGGTGTTCTTCTGAGATGGCCGCTCGCCCCAACAGCTCCCTCAGAACGTCCGACCGCATACCAGACGGTGCCAGACTCTTTTGTTCGCTCTCTTCGAGAGCCGGACGCTGGGGACTTCGGGGGTCTATGGGATTATCTTCTGGCCTCACCGGATCCGGAGAGGCCCTCCGTGACAACACTTCGGGGTCGCCCGCTTCTTGAGCGGAGGAGTCCGGGGGAAGCGTTTCGCTCTCCATCATCTCTGGAAGAAGATCCCCCGAAGACGAGCTCAGCTGAGAAGGGCTAAGACCCGAACTGCAAGATATATGCGGCGGTTATTTTCTCAGAAGAAAGATAGTATACCTTCACTATTAAAGTATTTTTTGGATCACTTACGACTCGTTGGAGGGCTGATCCCCCCGCGGACTTTGTGCGGCAAGAACACCTCCCGAGGTAGGACCCTCTGTCGGAGACTTCTTCTCCCATTTGGGGGCCTCGGCTCCCGGATCCTCGGGAGCAGTCCTCTTCCTCCCCCGGTTATCCTCCTTCATGGAGGCGCTCATTCCCTCGGTTGGAACTGGCAATGATGGGGGCCCGCTTCCGCCCGTAGTATTCCCCCCTGTATCTTCCTTCGAGGGCTCCGGGCAAGGTGCGAGTTCGAGCATCTTTTCCAATACCAGATTTTCCAAACCCTCAGGGAGGGGGCCGAACACCGAATCATCTTCGCCTTTGTTAACCAGTCCTGGTCAAAGAGCAATCTCTCAGAAATAACTTCATGATGAATAAAATACGATGTGTTCGGCTAGAGGATTACTTACCTGTTCGGCGGCGCGGTTACTGCTCAGGCCCACGTCCTCGGTAGTATCCGGACACTCTATTTGAGGTCTGAAGAATGACTTGTACATCTCCTCGTGTGTCAAGCCGAGGAAACTTTGAATAGCACGCGGTCCTTCTGGGTTGAACTCCCATAAGCGAAGGGGCCGGCGTTTGCAGGGCTGGACTCGACGAACCAACATAACTTGCATTACCACAACCAAATTAAAATCTCCCTCGAAGAGATCTTGAATGCGGCTTTGCAGTATAGGCACGTCCTTGGATGGACCCCATCTCAGACCTCTGCTAATCCATGACATCAGTTGTGGTGGGGGGCCCGAGCGGAAAGTGGGGGTAGCCGCCCACTTGGCACTTCTGGGAGCCGTGACGTAAAACCACTCCCGTTGCCATAATTCGGACACCTCTGGAAAGGAACCTTTCGGCCACGGAGCTCCTGCCATCTTGCCTATTGACGCGCCTCCGCATGCTATATGTTGCCCCTCAATCATCTTCGGCTTCACTTCAAAGGTCTTGAGCCATAGGCCGAAGTGAGGGGTAATGCAGAGGAAGGCCTCACACACGACAATAAATGTCGATACGTGGAGAAAGGAGTCTGGAGCTAGAAATTGGAAATCTAGCCCGTAATAGAACATCAGACCCCTGACGAAGGGATCCAGAGTGAGGCCTACGCCTCGGAGGAAGTGGGAGACGAACACGACGTTCTCATTGGGTTCGGGAGTAGGGACGACCTGCCCTCGAGCAGGCAGCCGATGCAAAACCTCGGCGGTCAGGTATCTGGCCTCCCTCAACTTCTTGATATCCTCTTCCGTGACGGAGGAGGGCATCCACCAGCCTTGAAGGCTGGATCCGGACATGATTGGAGATCCGGAGCACCTGACCTGGGCTTTGGGTGTTAGAACTCGAGGCGGGGGAGGGGTTCGATTGAGCACGAGAGGGAAAAGCGAAAACCTTGTCCCTTTATAAAGAGGGTGAATATCAAGCGTCCTCTCCGTAGCCGTTTGGGACTTGCCTATAATCTAGGAGTCCTAGACACGGTTGGGTTACACATGATCGTATTGATGAGAATCCCGTAATTGGGGGAACACGGTCTCTGCTTTGACAAGACGTGTCAAGAAATCGCCTCGTGTTATGTGTGGAGCTGGTTGACGAAAAACGGTTCGAATAAGCATCGGGCCGTGACATAATGTCATGTTACCAAAACATGTCAGCAGATTAAGATTTGTGGAAATATTATTCTCTCTACGGTGGTATGTGGAACTTATTTTACAAAGCCGGACACTACCCTTGTGTTCAAAATCTTCTATGAAGTATTTGGAGGAGGAACCCGCCTTGCAATGCCGAAGACAATCTGCGCGCCGGACTCGTCGTCATTGAAGCCTGGTTCAGGGGCTACTGAGGGAGTCCTGGATTAGGGGGTATCCGGATAGCCGGACTATAACCTTTGTCCGGACTCTTGGACAATGAAGATACAAGATTGAAGACTTCGTCCCGTGTCCGGATGGGACTTTCCTTGGTGTGGAAGGCAAGCTTGACAATACGGATATGTAGATCTCCTCCCATTGTAACCGACTTTGTGTAACCCTAGCCCTCTCTGGTGTCTATATAAACCGGAGGGTTTTAGTACATAGGACGAACATACAATCATACCATAGGCTAGCTTCTAGGGTTTAGCCTCTTTGATCTCATGGTAGATCTACTCTTGTACTACCCATATCATCAATATTAATCCAGCAGGACGTAGGGTTTTACCTCCATCAAGAGGGCCCGAACCTGGGTAAAACATTGTGTCCCCTGCCTCCTGTTACCATCCGGCCTAGACGCACAGTTCGGGACCCCCTACCCGAGATCCACCGGTTTTGACACCGACAATGAGGCACATGTTAAGTGATTTCTCCGGTGATCAACGCATAGTAAGAGGAGCATGATGCCAGTATCTTTAATATGTTGTGACTGCAGATGGAGCTGCCACCGTGGAGACTCTTCGGACAGAGCTTGCCCGAGCCAAGGAACAAGCAAGGAATAGCGATGCGGCCGCTCTAAAGGCGGTCGAAGAGCTGAGGGCCGAACAGTCCGCGCATCGACAAAGCAAGGAAAGGATAGCAAAGATGGCCATTGAGTTGAAAGATGCCGCTGACCGTTACCAGCTTCTTGAAAAAGAAAGCCGAGCGAGGGCGACGGACCTGGAGAAGGGCATGGTAGCAGCCAAGGAAGCCCGCTCTAAAATCGGAGCGACGAAGGAGGAGCTGCATCAAGCTGCGGATATCGTGGCTGGGAAGCCCTTCTTGTTGCGGACTAAGTTCGGAGATCCGAAGTATGCTCCTCTTGATCAACTATGGAGTTCTGCGGACGCCTACGTGGATTTGGGGGCAAGTGCTGCTGATGCAGCCGAGTACTTCAAGGATCAAAAAGATCGCGAAGTGGAAAAGCTGTTCTGGTCACAGTTCCATGCTCCAGTGCGTCCGCTGCTGTTGAATGAGCGAATGGCCAAGTGGGCCGAGCTCCATAGGTAGTCCGGACTCGCCATGAGGTCCGTTGTGGATCGTCTGTGGCCGGGAGGGCCAAGGCCGAATAGTTACTTTAGTTTAGTGCAACAATTCCTTGGTGTTGTGCCGCACATCGATGCTATGAAGAGGTCGGCGTGCATAGAGGGTGCACGGATGGCCTTTGCCCGTGTCAAGACATACTGGGCGAAGATGGAGGCCACCACTGTTGCAACACAGGGTTCGGCCGTGGGCCGAGTGGCTGCCGAGCACTACTTTGAAGAAGTTCTTGAAGGCGTTCGTTCGATAGAGGCTCAGTGCTTGAAGAATATTATGTTCTAGTGACATGTACTCCCATTGTAAGAACAATGTTTTATTGAGTTATCAAGGTTGTGTTTATACTTTTGCCTGAAAGTATTATGATGCCTCCTGTGCGGCCGTTTGTGTATATATGTATATAACTTGAAAGTTTGCAGTCGTCGGCTTCCGCCCCCACGCATATAATGCGGGGGTGTTTGCAAAAAACGCGTATTCACACTTGATCCAACGTCTTGGTCCATTAAGGAGGTGGTAGCGCAGCGAACGAGGCAATCGGACTATATTGCTTTAACACTTTCACTTTGCCATAGGAGTTTGACGGTGGGGCTACTATATAGCCCCTGGTACTTCTGCGCTCGTCCGAATACGGGGCGCGTACGTACATGACTGGGAAACGGCCCTTCGTTAATGCGTAGGAATCTCGAAGATTCCGTTGAGTCATCGAGTGGTTGACCAGTCTCGTGCTATATCATGACAGTTAGTTTTCGGCTTTCTCTACGGAGGTGCTCATCCGGATGAACCAGGGCACAATCACAGTAGTTCTCCCAGTGCCACCTTAGCCGATATAGCGGAACGTAAGGTACCAAAACATGGGAGCCGGGCAAACCCAACATTTGGCCAAAGACATGATTCAGAGCTGATGCATATAAGGCCAAACTCGCGATGCCAAACACTCGCTTTGGAAGTTGTCGGAAGAACCGAATACAACCTCTAGTAATAGAGAGCCCGTGCAGTGGGCCTCTAGGCCTGGTATTACTCCCTTGAAGGTAGTAGTACGGTGGCTTATTTTTGTCGGGTCTATCCCCATTTTGCGGACTGTGTCCTGATATATCAGATTTAGACCACTGTCGCTGTCCATGAGGACTCATGTGAGATGGTATCCGTTTATTATTGGGTCTAACACCAAGGCAGCCAATCCTTCGTGCGGGATGCTTGTCGCGTGATCCCCGTGATCAAAAGTGATCGGGCAGGCCAACCAGGGGTTGAACCTAGGGGTGACGGGCTCTATGGCGTGTGTGTCTTGGAGTGCATGTTTGCTTCTCCTCTTCGTCACATGGATCATGTTGACTGTTTTAACCTCTGGTGGGAATTTTTTCTGTCCTCCAGTGCTTTGCTGGCGAGGCTCGTCCTCATCTTCGCTTGGTGTCACCCCCCCCCCTTGTGTTCGGCGTTTAGCTTACCGGCCTGCTTGAAGACCTAGCATTCTCTGTGGGTGTGATTCGTAGGTTTATCGGGGGTGCCATGAATCTGACATAGTTTGTCAAGAATCTTGTTTAGGCCAGACGGTCCGTCTCTGCTGCCTTTGAAAGGCTTTTTCCGCTGACTTGGTCGAGAGCCCTTGAATCCGGCGTTTACCGCCGTATATCTGGGCTATCTTCTTTATTTCAACGCTTGCTTTTATTGTGTCGTGGTTTTCCATTGCCATCCCTGACTTCGGATGTGCTTGGGTCGCTGGTGCTACTGCGGGCTAACCAGCTGTCTTCGCCCGCACAAAAGCGGGTCATGAGACTTGTTAGAGCTGCCATTGTTCTCGGTTTTTCTTGGCCGAGGTGTCTGGCGAGCCATTCGTCTCGGACGCTGTGTTTGAAAGCTGCTAAGGCTTCATCGTCCGGACAGTCGATGATTTGGTTCTTCTTGGTGAGAAACATGTTCCAAAGCTTTCGGGCAGACTCTCCGGACTGTTGAATTATATGACTTAAATCGTCTGCATCCGGAGGTCGGACGTAGGTCCCTTGAAAATTAGCCCAAAAAGCGTCCTCGAGCTCCTCCCAACTTCCAATTGAGTTCTCGGGGAGGCTTTTGAGCCAGTGCCGAGCTGGTCCTTTAAGCTTGAGGGGCAAGTATTTAATGTCATGGAGATCATCTCCACGAGCCATATGGATATGGAGGATAAAGTCCTCAATCCAGACCCCAGGGTCTGTGGTCCCGTCGTACGCCTCTATGTTCACTGGTTTGGATCCTTTTGGGAATTCGTGGTCCAGCACCTCATCGGTGAAACATAGGGGGTGTGTGGCACCCTTGTACTTGGATGTACCATGGTGTTCGGACGGTTGTAGTATTCGGTTTTGATTTTGTGCCGAAGCACGCTTCCTAGATCCATAAATGGATCTGGTCGTACCGGATTTTTGGCGCAAGTCCTCACCTAGATCGTGTGTTCACTTATCTGCGACCTTGTTAGCCGCTCTATCGCGGTCACAGGGTGGTTGATCCGACTGGTTGGCTGTTTCATTTTTTGGCTATGTGGGCTGTAAGGCCTCGTCGTCGAATTCAGGTAATAGCTTGCGCTTTGGATAGCTATTTGTGTGGTAACTTCCACCATACTTTGCTTCGTTGTCGAGCACTTTGTTCCACTTGCTGTTGAGTGTATTTTGTGCGGCCTTAAGCCTTTGCTTCTGCTTCTTCAGACTCCTTACTGTGGCAATAAGCCTTCTGCGGAGGTTCTCTTGCTCCAAGTGTGTTTCCGGGATGATGTGTGCATCTTCGTCCGGACTATTTTCCTCCCCAGAGGGGGTTTTATGAGGTTTATCCTCGGTGTCGCCGTGTTCGGACGTCGGATCCGTACTATGTTCGCTGCTTGCAGCTTCATCGTGCTCTGCCGCCGGGGCAATGTGGTCGTCGTTTCCTCTGGAGTCGACTGGAGTGTTATTTTCTCTTGCGCTGTTATCGCTGTTTTTGCTATGGCGGGACTTAGAGCGGCGCCGCTGACGTTGGCGCTTGGGTTGCTTCTTGGAGGGGCCATCCTCCGCTGTCTCTTCGCCATTGCCTTCTTTGGGTGTATCCACCATGTATATGTCATGTGATGAAGTGGTTATCCGGCGCCCTGTGGGCGCTGGTTCTTGTTCGTCTCCTGCATCTTCGTCCATGTCGTCGATGTCTTCGGAGTCAAAGTTGAACATGTTGGTTAAGTCGTCGACAGTGGCTACTAAGTGGGTGGTGGGTGGGCAGCAAATTTCTTCGTCGTCCGCATCCCATTCTAGCCGGACGTAGTTCGGCCAAGGTTCTCCTGACAAGGAGAGAGACCTTAATGAATTTAGCACATCACCGAAAGGCGAGCACTGAAAGATATCCACGGAGGTGAACTCCATGATCGGCGCCCAGTCGGATTCGATAGGCACGGATGCAGGCGACTCGGAGTCTGTGGCCGGAGACGAATCCAGTGATTCGGCGACACGGCTCTCGTAAGGGGTGAAGTCAGTATCCGGCTCCATCGCCACTGAGAGTGCGGCCTCCATGGCGGGGTCTATCCCTCCATCCTTGGATAGCGCAATTTGCTCCAGATTGAAGGCCGGAGTAGTTGCAGATGCGATCTCCCGAACATTGTCCAACGGCAGAGTTACGTCGTGCTCATCATGACTGTGCGGCGCACCTGACACGGGCTCGAATCCGTCGAAGATCAAGTCTTCGCGGATGTCGGCAGTGTAGTTTAAGTTTCCGAATCTGACCTGATGGCCAGGGGTGTAGCTCTCGATATGCTCCAGATGGCCAAGCAAATTGGCCCGCAGTGCAAAGCTGCCGAATACAAAGATCTGTCCGGGGAGGAAAACCTCAGCCTGGACCGCATCGTTACTGATGATCGAAGGAGCCATCGAGCCTTACGGTGACGGCACAGTGGAACTCTCAATGAAAGCACCAATGTCGGTGTCAAAACCGGCGGATCTCGGGTAGGGGGTCCCGAACTGTGCGTCTAAGGCGGATGGTAACAGGAGGCAGGGGACACGATGTTTACCCAGATTCGGGCCCTCTTGATGAAGGTAATACCCTACGTCCTGCTTGATTGTTCTTGATGATATGAGTATTACAAGAGTTGATCTACCACGAGATCGTAGAGGCTAAACCCTAGAAGCTAGCCTATGGTATGATTGTATGTTTTCCTACAGACTAAACCCTCCAGTTTATATAGACATCGGAGGGGGCTAGGGTTACATAGAGTCGGTTACAAGGGAGGAGATCTACATATCTGTATTGCCTAGCTTACCTTCCACGCCAAGGAGAGTCCCATCCGGACACGGGACGAAGTCTTCAATCTTCATAGTCCAATAGTCCGGCCAAAGGATATAGTCCGGCTGTCCGGAGAGCCCCTAATCCAGAACTCCCTCAGAAGTTATTTTCCTAGGGTTTGGAGTCCCAAGATATTTAATGACTGACGGTTTCACATTTTATTCATGGTGCTTTCGGTAAAATGCTTGCCAAGTATGATGTTAACCATAGAATTGCATCAACTTATCACCCCCAGTCTAGTGGTCAAGTTGAACTTAGCAATAGAGAAATAAAATTAATTTTGCAAAAGACTATCAATAGGTCCCGGAAGAATTGGTCTAAGAAATTAGATGATGCACTTTGGGCTTATAGAACAACATATAAAAATCCTATGGGTACGTCTCCTTATAAAATGGTTTATGGAAAAGCTTGTCATTTGCCTCTTGAGTTAGAACATAAAGCATTTTGGGCAGTTAAAGAAATCAATTATGATTCAAACTTGCTGGTGAAAAGAGGTTATTTGATATTAGCTCTCTAAATGAATGGAGAACCCAAGCTTATGAAAATGCAAAATTATTCAAAGAACAAGTTAAATGATAGCATGACAAAAGAATCCAAAAGTTTGAGTTTAAAGTTGGAGAATATGTTCTTTTGTACAACTCTCATTTTAGATTCTTTGCAGGAAAACTCCTCTCAAAATGGGAAGGCCCATAAAGCATTATATCTCAGGTATGCCCATTAATATTGAAAGTAATATTATCCAAACTTTGACACCGAAAGAACACATAAAAGAGTCCTTCCGGAACACTCCAGAATCGTGAAAATAAGGAGGTACGTGATACGGTAAGTAAACGGACTCCGAAAAATCCGCAAAAATATTTTTTATCAGTTTTGGAATATTTAAAAAAATTGGAAATAAAGAAACTTCCAGGAAGCGTCCCCTGGTGGCACAAGATACCAGGGCGCGCCTGGCGCGCCTAGGTGGGTTGTGCCCACCTGGGACACCTTCCGGACTCCGTTTTTCTACAGTTTGCTTGTCCCCCAAGATAAAAAATCTATATATACTTATCGAACCTGTTGATCACCGTATCGTGAAGAAATCATCTGTTCTCTTTTCTTGCTGTTTTCTGACAGATTCAACTAGACCAAGGACAAGTCTTCCTCACCCTTCAACAATGGAGAAGGAGACATAAGGTCGGTCCAGGAAGATCTAAGGAGGGATGAAGCTAAAGAGGTTGCTATGGAGGAAGAAGAGGAAAGTCCCTTTGGGATTCACCCTCTGGCCTCCGAAAGGGGTACACTAGCTGGCATCTCTACTCACCCTGATCCTCGTCAAGCCATGGGATCATCGAACAATCAAGCGAGCCTCGAAGTGCAAGAAGATCTCCCACAGAGGAGGCCCTTACACAGGTTACATCATAACAATTTTCATAATTTGATTCACAATTATGGGTTCGAGAACACTCCTCATAGCCTGCTACCTCTTGAGCATTGCGTTGGTTTTCCCGAAGAGGAAGGGATGATGCAGCAAAGTAGCGTAACTATTTCCCTCAATTTTTTAGAACCAAGGTATCAATCCAGTAGGGAGGCTACGCACGAGTCCCTCGCACCTGACAAAACAAATAAATCCTCGCAACCAACGCAAATAGGGGTTGTCAGTCCCTATAAGGCCACTTACGAGAGTGAGATCTGATAGATATGATAAGATAATATTTTTGGTATTTTTATGATAAAGATGCAAAGTAAATAGCAAAGGAAATAACTAAGTAGTAGGAGATCAATATGATAAAGATAGACCCGGGGGCCATAGGTTTCACTAGTGGCTTCTCTCAAGAGCATAAGTATTCTACGGTGGGTGAACAAATTACTGTTGAGCAATTGACAGAATTGAGCATAGTTATGAGAATATCTAGGTATGATCATGTATATAGGCATCACGTCTGAGACAAGTAGACCGACTCCTGCCTGCATCTACTACTATTACTCCACTCATCGACCGCTATCCAGCATGCATCTAGAGTATTAAGTTAAAAACAGAGTAACGCCTTAAGCAAGATGACATGATGTAGAGGGATAGACTCATGCAATATGAAGAAAACCCCATCTTGTTATCCTCGATGGCAACAATACAATACGTGCCTTGCTGCCCCTAATGTCACTGGGAAAGGACACCGCAAGATTGAACGCAAAGCTAAGCACTTCTCCCATTGCAAGAAAGATCAATCTAGTAGGCCAAACCAAACTGATAATTCGAAGAGACTTGCAAAGATAACCAATCATACATAAAAGAATTCAGAGAAGATTCAAATATTATTCATAGATAGACTTGATCATAAACCCACAATTCATCAGTCTCAACAAACACACCGCAAAAAGAAGATTACATCGAATAGTTCTCCACAAGAGAGGGGGAGAACATTGTATTGAGATCCAAAAGAGAGAAGAGTCCATCTAGCTACTAACTATGGACCCATAGGTCTGAGGTGAACTACTCACACTTCATCGGAGAGGCTATGGTGTTGATGTAGAAGCCCTCCGTGATCGATGCCCCCTCCGGCGAAGCTCCGGAACAGGCCCCAAGATGGGATCTCGTGGATGCAGAAAGTTGCGGCGGTGGAATTAGGTTTTTGGCTCCGTATCTGATCGTTTGGGGGTACGTAGGTATATATAGGAGGAAGGAGTACGTCGGTGGAGCAACAGGGGGCCCATGAGGGTGGAGGGCGCGCCTGGGGTAGGCAGGCGCGCCCCCCTACCTGGTGGCCTCCTGTTTCTTTTCTTGATGTAGGGTCCAAGTCTCTCTGGTCTTGTTCGTTGAGAAAATCACGTTCCTGAAGGTTTCATTCCGTTTGGACTCCGTTTGATATTCCTTTTCTTTGAAACCCTAAAACAGGCAAAAAACAGCAATTTTGGGCTGGGCCTCTGGTTAATAGGTTAGTCCCAAAAATAATATATAAGTGGATAATAAAGCCCAATAATGTCCAAAACAGTAGATAATATAGCATGGAGCAATCAAAAAATTATAGATATGTTGGAGACGTATCAAGCATCCCCAAGCTTAATTCCTGCTCGTCCTCGAGTAGGTAAATGATAAAAATAGAATTTTTGATGCGGAGTGCTACTTGGCATAATTTTAATGTAATTCTTCTTAATTGTGGTATGAATATTCAGATCCGAAAGATTCAAGACAAAAGTTCAAATTGACATAAAAATAATAATAAAGCATACTAACAAAGCAATTATGTCTTCTCAAAATAACATGGCTAAAGAAAGTTATCCCTAAAAAATCATATAGTCTAGCTATGCTCTATCTTCACCACACAAAATATTTAGATCATGCACAACCCCGATGACAAGCCAAGCAATTGTTTCATACTTTTGACATTATCTAAATTTTTCAATCTTCACGCAATACATGAGCGTGAGCCATGGATATAGCACTATAGGTGGAATAGAATGGTGGTTGTGGAGAAGACAAAAAGGGAGAAGATAGTCTCACATCAACTAGGCATATCAACGGGCTATGGAGATGCCCATCAATAGATATCAATGTGAGTGAGTAGGGATTGCCATGCAACGGATGCACTAGAGCTATAAGTATATGAAAGCTCAAAAAGAAACTAAGTGGGTGTGCATCCAACTTGCTTGCTCATGAAGACCTAAGGCAAATTGAGGAAGCCCATCATTGGAATATACAAGCCAAGTTCTATAATGAAAGATTCCCACTAGTATATGAAAGTGATAACATGAGAGACTCTCTACTATGAAGATCATGGTGCTACTTTGAAGCACAAGTGTGGTAAAACGATAGTAACATTGTCCCTTCTCTCTTTTTCTCTCATTTTTTTATTTGGGCCTTTTCTCTTTTTTTATGGCCTCTTTTTTTTATTTGGGCTTCTTTGGCCTCTTTTATTTATTTATTTTCGTCCGGAGTCTCATCCCGACTTGTGGGGGAATGATAGTCTCCATCATCCTTTCCTCACTGGGACAATGCTCTAATAATGATGATCATCACACTTTTATTTTTCTTACAACTCAAAAATTACAACTCAATACTTAGAACAAAATATGACTCTATATGAATGCCTCCGGCGGTGTACCGGGATATGCAATGACTCATGAGTGACATGTATGAAAGAATTATGAATGGTGGCTTTGCCACAAATACGATGTCAACTACATGATCATGCTAAGCAATATGACAATGATGGAGTGTGTCATAATAAACGGAAGGTGGAAAGTTGCATGGCAATATATCTCGGAATGGCTATGGAAATGCCATAATAGGTAGGTATGGTGTCTGTTTTGAGGAAGGTATATGGTGGGTGTATGATATCGGCGAAAGGTGCGCAGTATTAGAGAGGCTAGCAAAGGTGGAAGGGTGAGAAAAGTGTGTATAATCCATGGACTCAACATTAGTCATAAAGAACTCATATACTTATTGAAAAAATCTACAAGTTATCAAAGCAAAGTATTACGCGCATGCTCCTAGGGGTATAGATTGGTAGGAAAAGACCATCGCTCGTCCCCGACCGCCACTCATAAGGAAGACAATCAAAAAATAAATCATGCTCCAACTTCATCACATAACGGTTCACCATACGTGCATGCTACGGGAATCACAAACTTCAACACAAGTATTTCTCAAATTCACAACTACTCAACTAGCACAACTTTAATATCACCATCTTTATATCTCAAAACAATTATCAAGTATGAAACTTATCATAGTATTCAACACACTCATAAGAAAGTTTTATTATTAATCTTGTATACCAAGCATATTAGGATTTAAAGCAAATTACCATTCTATTTAAGACTCTCAAAATAATATAAGTGAAGCATGAGAGATCAATAGTTTCTATAAAACAAATCCACCATCGTGCTCTAAAAGATATAAATGAAGTACTAGAGCAAAATTATATAACTCAAAAGATATAAGCGAAGCACATAGAGTATTCTAACAAATTTCAAATCATGTATGGCTCTCTCAAAAGGTGTGTACAGCAAGGATGATTGTGGTAAACTAACAAGAAAATACTCAAATAATACAAGATGCTCCAAGCAAAACACATATCATGTGGCGAATAAAAATATAGCTCCAAGTAAAGTTACCGATAGAAGTAGACGAAAGAGGGGATGCCTTCCGGGGCATCCCCAAGCTTTGGCTTTTAGGTGTCCTTAGATTATATTGGGGGTGCCATGGGCATCCCCAAGCTTAGGCTCTTGCCACTCCTTGTTTCATAATCCATCAAATCTTTACCCAAAACTTGAAAACTTCACAACACAAAACTTAAAGTAGAAAATCTCGTGAGCTCCGTTAGCGAAAGAAAATAAAAGACCACTTCAAGGTACTGTAATGAACTCATTATTTATTTATATTGGTGTTATACCTACTGTATTCCAACTTCTCTATAGTTTATAAACTATTTTACTAGCCATAGATTCATCAAAATAAGCAAACAACACACGAAAAACAGAATCTGTCAAAAACAGAACAGTCTGTAGTAATCTGTAGCTAGCGCAAGATCTGGAACCCCAAAAATTCTAAAATAAATTTCTGGACGTGAGGAATTTATCTATTAATCATCTTCAAAAAGAATTAACTAAATATAACTTTCCAAATAAAAATGACAGCAGTTCTCGTGAGCGCTAAAGTTTCTTTTTTTACAGCAAGTTCAACAAGACTTTCCCCAAGTCTTCCCAACGGTTCTACTTGGCACAAACACTAATTAGACACAAAAAACACAACCAAAACAGAGGCTAGATAAATTATTTATTACTAAACAGGAGCAAAAATCAAGGGATAAAAATAAAATTGGGTTGCCTCCCAACAAGCGCTATCGTTTAACGCCCCTAGCTAGGCATAACAATCAAGAATAAATCTAGGTATTGCCATCTTTGGTAGGCAATCCATAAGTGGCTCTCATAATAGATTCATAAGGTAATTTAATTTTATTTCTAGGAAAGTGTTCCATGCCTTTCCTCAATGGAAATAGGAATCTAATATTTCCTTCCTTCATATCAATAATTGCACCAATCGTTCTAAGGAAATGTCTACCAAGAATAATAGGACATGAAGGATTGCAATCTATGTCAAGAACAATAAAATATACGGGCACATAATTCCTATTTGCAACAATAAGAACATAATTAATTCTTCCCATAGGTTTCTTAATACTAGAATCCACAAGGTGCAAGTTTAGAGAGCAATCATCAAAATCACGGAAACCTAACAAATCACACAAAGTCTTTGGAATCGTGGAAACACTAGCACCCAAATCACATAAAGCATAGCATTCATGATATTTAATTTTAATTTTAATAGTTGGTTCCCACTCATCATAAAGTTTTCTAGAGATATAAACTTCCAGTTCAAGTTTTTCTTCATAAGATTGCATCAAGGCATCAATGATATGTTTAGTAAACGCTTTATTTTGACTATAAGCATGAGGAGAATTTAGCACGGATTGCAACAAGGAAATACAATCAATCAAAGAGAAATTTTCACAGTTAAATTACTTGAAATCCATAGTAGTGGGTTTAGCAACATCTAGGGTTTTAATTTCTTCAATCCCGCTTTTATCAATTTTATCATCAAGATCAACAAATTCTGAATTCTTGGAACGCCTTCTAGGTAAAGGTGGATCATATTCAGTCCCATCATTATCAATATTCATATTTCAAAACAAAAATTTAATAGGGAACACATCAATAACTTTTAGATCTTCATCTTTATTTTCAAAGGAACTAGAAGAACACGCTCTTATAAAGGCATCTTTCTTAGCACGCATCCTAGCGGTTCTTTCTTTGCACTCATCAATGGAAATTCTCATGGATTTGAGAGACTCATTGATATCATGCTTAGGTGGAATAGATCTAAGTTTCAAAGAATCAACATCAAGAGAAATTCTATCAATGTTCCTAGCCAAATCATCAATCTTAAGCAATTTTTCTTCAATCATAGCATTAAAATTCTTTTGTGAAGTAATAAATTCTTTAATATTAGATTCAAAATCAGAGGGCATCTTATTATAATTTCCATAAGAATTGTTGTAGGAATTACCATAATTATTAGAGGGATTACTAGGATAAGGCCTACGATTAAAATTTCCTCTATACGCGTTGTTACCAAAATTGTTCCTACCAACAAAATTCACATCCATAGATTCATTATTATTCTCAATCAAAGTAGACAAGGGCATATCATTAGGATCATAAGAAAAACTCTTATTAGCAAATAATTTCATAAGTTCATCCATCTTTCCACTCAAAACATTAATTTCTTCTATCGCATGCACCTTTTTATTAGTAGATCTTTCAGTGTGCCATTGAGAATAATTAACCATAATATTATCTAGGAGTTTAGTAGCTTCTCCTAAAGTGATTTCCATAAAAGTGCCTCCCGCGGCCGAATCTAAAAGATTTCTAGAAGCAAAATTCAATCCGGCATAAAAATTCTGAACAATCATCCACAAATTTAAACCATGAGTAGGGCAATTACATATCATTAATTTCATTCTCTCCCAAGCTTGTGCAACATGTTCATGATCAAGTTGTTTAAAATTCATAATATCATTTCTAAGAGAGATGATCTTAGCGGTAGGAAAATACTTAAAGATAAAAGCATCTTTGCACTTGTTCCATGAATCAATACTATTTTTAGGCAAAGACGAAAACCAAGCTTTAGCACGATCTCTAAGCGAAAAAGGAAATAGCTTCAATTTAATAATATCATTATCCACATCTTTCTTCTTTTGCATGTCACAAAAATCAACGAAGCTATTTAGATGGGTAGCGGCATCTTCACTAGGAAGGCCGGAAAATGGATCTTTCATGACAAGATTCAGCAAAGCAGTATTAATTTCACAAGATTCAGCATCGGTAAGAGGAGCAATCGGAGTGCTAATAAAATCATTGTTGTTGGTATTGGTGAAGTCACACAATTTAGTATTATCTTGAGCCATCGTGACAAGCAAGCAAACTAACACACAAGCAAAAAAAATCAAGCGGACAAAAGGAGGCAAATAGAGAGGGAGAGGGAGGATAGAGAGAGGGTGAATAAAACGGCAGGGGTGAAGTGGGGGGAGAGGAAAACGAGAGGCAAATGGCAAATAATGTAATGCGGGAGATAAGGGTATGTGATGGGTACTTGGTATGTTTACTTTTGCGTAGACCTCCCCAGCAACGGCGCCAGAAATCCTTCTTGCTACCTCTTGAGCACTGCGTTGGTTTTCCCCGAAGAGGAAGGGATGATGCAGCAAAGTAGCTGTTGACACCTGATTTTGGCAAGATACAGATTGCAATGAAGATGGTCTCGAGTGAACGGGTTTTA
Organism: Triticum urartu; assembly: GCF_056163025.1. Lineage (NCBI taxonomy): Eukaryota > Viridiplantae > Streptophyta > Magnoliopsida > Poales > Poaceae > Triticum > Triticum urartu. The sequence continues at coordinate 499,315,171 of NC_141878.1, forward strand.
AGCATGAAAATATTCACGTCACCGAGTGGAACAACTTTGATGTTTCGGTTATATTCATTCGACCTTATCTTACGGACCGAAACTATACTCCGAGTGGCATAATTCAATGTTCCGAATGGTTTTTGGCCAATCACGTCTTCAAGATGACCTTGGATGAAGGAGCACTCTTAAGGAATTGTCTTCGTCTCGTCAAGGCAATTGACTTTGATATATAAATCATCTCAATCCGAGTTCATATGCAAAAGTTAGAGGCAATACACTGCAGACCGAACCTCAACAGAAATATGGCGCGAGGTGCCAGACACTTGTCTGATAGGTTGCGCAAGTAATTCGGCCATAAAGACGGCCTTGAATCCAAAAACCTTCAACACGAAAAAGTTTTGTCTCGTCGAGCCGATCATTTTTCATATAAAATTTGTCTCAATCTGAGGTCGTATGCAACCTGGAGAGGCAAATCAAGATCAGGTTGTGTTTTCAGTCGGGAAATCCGAGTGAAAAGTTTACCATCCGAGTGAAAACCTACCAATCGAGTAAAAGGTCGAGTGAAAACTTATCGATCAAGTAAAAGATTGGCTTCCGAGTGAAAATATAGTAATCCGAGTGAAATTATCATCCGAGTGAAAAGATTACCGTCGGAATGAAAACTTGACGTTCGAGTAAGATATTGCCTTCCGAGTGAAATATAGTTATCCGAGTGAAAGATTGTCTTCCGAGTGAAATTTTAGTCATCCGAGTGAAAGATTGTCTTCCAAGTGAAAGACTCTAACATCCGAGTGAAAAGGTCTATTCGGACGAAAAACTCTAATATCCGAGTGGATGAGCTCGGATCCGAGTGAAAATGAAGATGTCCCCGAAAGGTAATCCAGATGACCTCGGATGGAAAAGTGATCAACACGGAAGTTGTGCGCATCGTCAAAAAGGTGAACTTTGGTTTTGGAGTCATTATCATCTAATATAGTATACGGCCTGTAAGTTCACTACGAGACTCGGACAATCCAGTCCGTTACATGACCGAGTCCGACTGGATATTAAAGATGGCTTCGTAGAATATTCAAGATGGTCTTATTTGGAAAAGTGTTCAACATAAGAATTGTTCGTCTCGTCGAGGCGTACAAGTTTCATATTTGGGCCGTCTTGATCGGAGGTCATATGCAAGCTCGGCGGCCCGCGCAAGGAGGAAGACCGAAGTTGAGCCAGATTCAGACTGAATCCGAGTTGGAATAGAACTAGGACTCTAGGACGTGAATTGATGTAATTTTTTGTAAGGAAAGCCTAGATGAATCGTTTGCTTGTACGGGAAGTCCAACCGCCTCTTATATATGTTGGGGTGATGGCCAATTGAACAACACCAATCGAACCAATCAATCTATTACACTTTTGTGTTCATCTATCTTTATCCCCTACCCTTGTATCTTTCTTTCTCGTTATTCGTTCGTTCTTCACGTTGGAGGGCAGCGATCCACGAGGCTCTAGGGGCGAGCGAATCGACCTAGGGCAGCCCATAGCCGCCGCACTCCCTGGCGGGGTCCCTCCCGGGCGTGTGGGGTTTTGGGTCTTCCAAAGCGCTCGTTGACTGTCTTGCGTATCATGCTGTCGGTCAGGTCTCCTTCGACGTGAGCTGCGGTGCATCACCCCCGGCGTCGAGGGTACACGTGATGTGTTCGTGTGTCAATACACTTTTTGGCGACTCCGCTGGGGACAAAGCTTTGAACAGTCTCCAGCCTGCTCTTGCTACGAGGAGGGCGTCATCAAGCGGCTGCAATCTACAACGGTAACATGTATCATCAATCTCCTTACGTAGATGCAAATAGCCATTATGTTGATGTTGCTAGATCTTTCAATGGACAAGTCATGTAGGCTATCCCTAACGAGCAAAGGCCGACTAGTTATTCCATTGGAGACTCTTGGAATTTACAGAATCGCGACATCCAACTTATGAATATGAACTTTCGTGCATCGGCAACCTCTTTCAATATGCCGGTGAACAACACGGTTTGTTCGAGTGATCAATATATGACACCTTATGTACAGGAGGGCGTCTCGCAGTTTTATCCATCGGCAGCCGACTCGCAATATGCGGGTTCATCCCCAAACATGCTGATGGATGGGGGAATCGGCCATGCTTCCATTAGCTATTTGGCCGGTTATCCTCAAACATCATATACTACACCTTGTGATATTAATTGTTCAGTGGCATATGAAACTAAAAATATTCATGACTTGGATCACCTTGGCCGAGTGAATGAAGATTCTGCAGGAGCATATGTGCCTAATATTGCAGGAGATGAGGTGGCTCTGGCTGCATTAAAAATTTTAGCCCAAAATAAGAAGATTAGTGCTATTTGCCTTGAGCAGCACGAAAAGGGATTGGTTCCTGATTATGAGGCAATAAGAGCTAGGGTTTTGAAAGAAGACGAAGTGTTGCCGATTGATAAAATTGGCGTGTGAAAATATTCAACAACAGTGCACATGTCTTCACCTATTATTGCAGCATATTATACACCCCCTATACAATCGCAAAATTTCGGCAACATCAATCCATTGCCGAAAGATCGTAAAAGTATTGGGGGGCAAGCGAATCCAAGTAGGGCTGAGTCTAAAGAAAAATATCTGGCCCAAGTGGACAAGATCAAGCCAAAGCTCACAGGGAATAGAGTCAACGAATTTACTACACCTACCCTTGAGGAATTACCAGCAGCATATCGACAGGCCTACGAAGCACTCAAGAAGAAGCATGGAGAGGGATATTTGCAAGAATACGTCAAGTGCCTTCCTCCATGTAGCAACCATTTTGGCCCTTCTACACTTTTGAGGCAAGATAAAAAAGAAGCTTTGCAAGCAAACCAGCAAAAAAGGATTCACTCAGCTAATACGATGGATTCGGTTGAAACCGGATTGAGCACGGGGATGTTTAAGGCCCAGTGCGTTGCATCATGCTAGCCGAGTGCATCGTTCTAGATGAGTGCATCACCGGCTAAAGCCGAGTGCATCAAGCCAACTATTGCCGCGTGTACCAAAATAGAAGATGCAAGCTTGGCTGAGCAAAGGAACGACAAATGCAACAAATTGGTTGTGCTCGATTTTTCTGGATGTAAGGGAGCTTACATGCTACCCTATGAGTTTCGTGCTAAAGATATTGATGAGCATCAAGAACAAAGTAATATGGCTGAACATAGTTCAGTTAACGATGAACATCAAGACCAAGAAAATGCGGCCGAGCAAAGTTCAACTGACAAAGAGCGTCCGAGTGAAATCCACTCGGGCAATCCGACTGAAATATACTCGGGCAATTCGAGTGAAATATACTCGGGCAATCCGAGTGATGAGGCACCAGATCCATAAAAAGAGGAAGAGGTGTTGGAGAATTATTCAGAAGTGGAGCAATGTATTGTTCCAGTGGTGCAACCATCTTCTCCTTCCAACATCTTCACAAAGGTACACCTAGTAGATAGTTTACTCAATTTTCGATTCGGTCAAAATCATATTGTTGATGCACCTGTTAGTAAGATTCTAATTAATTTTGAAAGACCAATTGAAATGAGTAATCTATTTGTTAGGAATGATCTTGTCACTAATCATGATAGTCAACACATGGTATCATTCATAGAGGCTAATAGTGACAACTTATCAAAACCAAAATTGTTCTTGTCATGCCAACTGAACTTTGTATTCATATGGACAACTTTGTTTGTTTCATGCCTGGCTAACATTTGGTATCGGATGAGATGTATATTCTGTAATTATTTTGGTTGCAGAAACATAAAGCCAAGTCCAAAGTCCTTTGAAGCCGATTCAAAAGCATCAGGAAAAGAGGATGAAAATCAATGCATAGTCGAGTCGGATGACGCTAAGCCAGCACTGCTCGGTTGTTTTGTTTCAGAGCTAGTATCACAATATCATTTAATGGACGAGCAGTGTACCTTCAGTCCGGGCATAGTTGATCACATCATTGGTGCATCGTCGACTAATCCTATTATAATTGATCATGATGTCGAGCCATCAGGACAAGAACAAATTCAATGTTTGTTTGAAGAGAATATCAAAGACAATAACGTGATTCATCAAGCCGCACAATCGAGACGATTGAAGTTTGTTGAGGCACGATCATATGAACAGTCGGATCAGATTGGTTTTGATGGCGATCAAATGTTGACTCGGCTATCTCAAGCCGATTCACATAAAGGTCAACAGGTACACACCAATGATGATGGGGTCAACACTATAGGAATCAGCTATTTTGCCGTCTGCCACGGCGGACGGCAAAGGCCTTTGCCGTCAGCCGCGGACGGCAAAAGGCTCCGACAAAGTAGGCTACGGTAAACAGCTACTTTGCCGTCTGCTTCCTGGCGGCTGATGGCAAAGGCCCTTTGCCGTCTGCGGCGGACGGCAAAGAGAGCGGACGGCAATAATTGCGCTGTCAGTCCGTTAAGTGGCTAACGGCAGGCCTTTGCCGTCCGCCGCTGACGGCAAAATTTCTAGTGTCTTTGCCGTCCGCCGTATGATGTCATCTACACGTCACTACATGGCAGGTTCTTTGCCGTCTGCCACTGATGGCAAAGTGCAGGTTCTTTGCCGTCTGCCACTGATGGCAAAGTCTTTGCCGTCTGCCACTGTAGGCAAACTGAACAAATGGGTCAGCTCCCAGGAAGCACATCTGGATGCCACGTGTCTTCTTTGCCGTCTGCGGCAGACGGCAAAGAGCCCGTTGCCGTCGGTGGCAGACGGCAAAGAGCCTGCATATTGGCTCTTTTATCTGTTTTTTATTAAATCCAACAATTTTCATCACAAATATATATGACATATATAGATATATTTCAAAAGGCCATTACAGACCAAACATATAAGATATCCAACACATAACTTCATCATCCAACCATATATATTACATGCATAGTTCCATCATACATAACAAGTTCAACATAGAGGCATCCAACCATATATATTACAATAGTTTCATCCAACGATACATGCATAGTTCAACGATACAAAAGAAACAGAGAAAGGGATAAGGAGCACTCCATCTATGCAAGCTTTCGTCAAGTGAATGAAATCTGCAAAATGAAAAATAAGAAAGTTAGAACAAGAAGAGTAGAACAAGAAGAAGAGTAGAACAAGAAGAAGACTAGAACAAGAAGAGTAGAACAAGAAGAAGACTAGAACAAGAAGAGTATGTCATTTATGAGCTAACTTATGTGAAATGGATCATATATGAGCTAACTAAGTTGAAATGGGTCGTTTATGAGCTAGCTAAGGTGAAATGGATCATTTATGAGCTAAATTAGTTGAAATGGGTCGTTTATGAGCTAACTAAGGTCAAATGGATCGTTTTGAGGTAACTAAGGTGAAATGGATCGGTTTTTAGCTAACTTAGGTGAAATGGATCATTTATGAGCTAACTTAGTTGAAATGGATCGTTTTTGAGCTAACTTAGGTGAAATGGATCATTTATGAGCTAATTTAGTTGAAATGGATCTTTTTGAGCTAACTTAGGTGAAATGGATCATTTAAGAGCTAATTTAGGTGAAATGGATCGTTTTTTAGCTAACTTGGTGAAATGGATCGTTTATGAGCTAAATTAGTTGAAATGGATCGTTTATGAGATAACCTAGGTAAGATGGGTCATTTTGGAGTTAACCTAGGTGAAATGGGTCATTTTAAAGCTAACATAGGTAAAATGGATCATTTAGGAGCTAATCTAGGTAAAATGGGTCATTTTTGAGCTAACTTGGATGAACTGGATCATTTATAAGCTAACCTAGGTAAACTGGGTCATTTTAGAGCTAACGTAGGTAAAATGGATCGTCTATGAGCTAACTAAGCTAATTATGCAATTTTTGACATAAGTAAGCTAAGTACAGATCGTTTTAGAGCTAACTTAGGTAAAATGGATGGTTTTGGAGGTCAGTAAGCTTATTAAGTCATTTTGGAGGAGAAGAAGCTAAGTCTAGGTCATTATGGTAAGCAAGAAATAAAGCTAAGTCTAGGTCTTTATGCATGTGTTAAGCAAAACACTAGATAAACTTACCAAGATCCAGGAGGTGTAGGAGCGGGGTGGCTCGTGTCGGTAGCTGGAGAAGGATCGTGCGATGCTTGTCTGGAGTTACGCTGCACCAAAGATCATTTCCAATGTCTTGTTAGCATGATGACACTCAAATGTTAAGACTAGCAAGTAATGTCCATTCAAATAAAACTCACCGTGGTCCCAGGAGCAATCACTGGCATTGGCAGAGCAGTCTGACCTGTCTTCTCGCACACAGACTGCACATTTGGTTTTGACGACTCAGTCATACTAGTTAGTAATGAGACAAACACTACATGAATGTTTTGGCTAATCTGCAGAAGAAACTTACCACAAGGAGCTCGTACATGGCCCTTGCCTGCATGTCATTCCGTGCCCTCTCCTCCTCCATCATCTTTGTCGTCCTCTCCTCCAACTCCCGCTGCCTCTCCGCCGCCTCCGCCAGAAGTTTCTCCGTTCTATCTCTCTCACTCTGTATAGCAGCCTGCAACACCACTCACATGACCATTTGCAATCATTGATGGAAGCGCACACAATGTAATGGAGAAAGATAACTGAGTACGTATCACTAACCTTGATGGCGAGTTGCACTGGCCGTTCACGAGGCCTTATCTCAGGAGCGGAGCTCGACTGGCGCGCCTTGATCTCCGGGAGAGTGCTAGGACAACGGATAAGTCCATCTCCAATGCCTATGGAGCCATGGGACCTCCCGCCACCAGATATCATCACCGGCTCTAGATCAATGGGACCCTGGCTCGGGTTAAAGTCCTCCCCTTTCCTCGCCTTCCCCTCATCTCTATATCTCACGAGCTTGTTGTGGGAGGAGATGTTGGTGAAGTTGTTTGCATCATCGAGGTCAGACTGAGAGAAAGCCTTGACTTTCTTGAAAGAGGCAGTGTGGTCCATGGCATACAGGTTGTACACCTCTGGCACCTTATCCGCCTTATTGTAGCGTGCCTGAAAGAGAGAAACAATGAAAATTAGTAATTAAAGGGCTCAAGCTAGCATGATGAATGAATTGCATGAATCATGAAGCAAACCACATACCCAGTTGCGCCCGAACTGATATAAGTTGGAGCTGCCTTGATGGTGTGGCACACCTTCCATTTGGGCACGTTTTTCCTTGGCCTCGTTGTGGAGGGCTAGCCATTGTTTTGAGCACCACTCATCGACCAACACCTCCCAACAATCCATCCGATCCGCACACCATCTCGGAGGCGCCTAAGTTAGCAAATAGAAACTTGAGCGCTACGGCTAAGAATTACTAAATGAAGGAACTTAAGTAGAGAAGGCCTTAAGAATTACCTTCATGTACTGCTCCTTACTCAGGAACTTATCGCGGCACGCCGGCTTGGTCTTCTTGATACCACGCAAGGCGTAGTAGTCTCGAACAGCCTGCACCCGAGCCTCGTGCCGTAAGTTCTGGAGTAGGCGCTTGCAGACGTTCTCGATAACATGTGCCGCGTCCTCCTCGTATCCCTCCTCACACCTGTAGAATGTCTGCAATCAAATGAGACAATATTGATTAGTACAATTAATAACTAGCTAGTTGAAGATTTTTAAATGTGTAAAGGAGAAATTACCCAGAACTTTCTGATCACCATGTCTGCCCTCGTGTCGCACACGACACCGTCGATAATCTCATCCGGCGGGGCCGGGGCAGCCACGTAGTGCTCCCAGCTCAATCCAAGCTCTGGAAGCCGACCCTCACCAGGCAACGTGACAAACCCCGGGAAGTTTTGCCGGCAAAGAACTCCAAGGACGGAGTTGAGCTGGCGGACACTATGATGGTGGTCCCAACCCCTGCAGCATGACAAGGCCAACGCATTAGTTATTTGAAGAAACGTGAATGCAGAAGGTACAAAAATATTAAATGCACTTACGTACCTCTCCCCATCAGGGAAAATCAACCACCTCTGCTCGCGGGTCACCGGCACGGACGGGAGCCGTGTAGCACCATGCTGGTAGACGTTGCCCCCCTCCTCCCCCTCCTCATCAGTCGGCTCCCCGCCATCATCAGCATGGCCACTCGGCTCCCCGCCATGCTCAGGCTAACCCGACCAGGTACCCCATCCAGACGTGTGCTCCTCCGGGGTCTCGTGGGCCCAAGTCTCGTGGGCCGAAGGCCCGTCGACCCGAGGCTCGTGGGCCGAAGACTCGTGGACCGGAGGCTCGTGGACCGGAGTCCGTGCAGCCTCCTCCTCAGACGAGTCCACCCTAGCAGTCACGTGCTCGGGTGAAACAGCTGGGGGCGGTGGCGAGGAAGGCGCCGTAAGAGTCACCCTACCTCCTCTCCCGCGACCATGTGCTCCACCTCCTCTCTTCTTCTTACCTCGTCCCCTGCTGGGCACCGCGGTCGACGAAGAAGGGCCCGACGATGTCGCCATACTGTCCAGCAACGCTCGGCGGAGAGGTGCGTGTGGAATGGAAGACCTCGCACCACGCGCCGACGAAGAAGGGGCCTCGGCGTGCTCCCGACCAGCGCCCACCATCTTTCAACACCTGCCATGACAAAGAATAAACGAAATTAGTACAACATAAAAAAAGTACCGACATGAATAATAATATGTATATCACTTAAGTGTATCATCATCAAGTACAACATAAAAAAAATTGAATACCTGACACTACTAATAATCTCGATCAGTATCATCAAAAATGCATAATCATCATCATCACTATAATCAATGATGGGCTCATAGGGTTCATTGGCATCAACATGTGCAAGGCCACCTTGACGTAATCGGTCAAGCATTGACAGGTCATCCGCAGCAGTAACCTGTTCTTGTTCCGGCTCTTCTTGTTCCTCCTCTGGGGTGATGTCGGATTCATTGTCGCTGTCTACTTCAATGTTTTGGGGTGAAGTATAGCGGTTCTTGAAACGCTTTTTGGAAAGACGTGTCTCTTGGAAGAATTCTCCTTCATATGTGTCTGGGTTAATGTGAGGTTCATAATCCTCTTCCTTTGGGGGATAAAGTCTAGCACGTGGCGGCACTTCATAAACAACATCCCAACCTTTCAGATTTGGATTAGTTTGGCAGGCCCACGGTAGATAGAATACTTGGGTCGCCTGTTGAGCCATAATATAGACATCAGGAACATCTAAATGAGTGCTTTGGTTGATTTCAACTAGCCCTATATGTTCATGAGTCCTTCTAGTTTCCTTCGGCTGAAACCAATAACATTTGAAGACTACGACATTCGGTGGGTTTTCACCATAGAACAGAAGTTCATAAATTGCTTCAACTCTCCCATAATACTCGATACCTCCTTCGCCGATAGCAGATACACAACAATTTGTAGACTTTCGGTCGGCCATAGATAGCTCTTTGCCATAGGTACGAAAGCGATACTCGTTGATGTCGTACTTGTCAAATGAACGGACCTTATAGTCAAAACCATTAGCGACTTGTCTCAATTCGGCATCCATAGACTCTGAATTAGCCTACAAGTTTAATATGAAAGGATTGTTGCATTATGCACAAATTAGCGAATGAAATGAAATTTTCTAATAGAAATTACCGTTTGTTTGAACCAAGAGATGAAACCGGGATAGCCACCTCCTTGCTTTGCGAGAAGCTCATACTCTTCGATGGAATCCTTTTGGATCTCCGCTCCATACGAGAATATGGCGACGTATTGACTGTATGACATATCCAGGAATAAGAGTAGTTCAAAGGAAATAGAAGTTGCGAAACAATGTACTGAGAACTTACTCGATGTACGGCCGCACTTCTATCAGGTTGTTGAAGATATACAACGAAATGGTCCACCATTCTTCGTTATCCAAAGATACTAGATGTGAAACACTAGCTGGTGCGAGATTCCCTTTGAATAGGCTGAGGTTGGATCCACCCTTTTTAGGCTCGTCAGCATTGTACCGAGGCTTCGGATTATGCAAATGACGATTTTTGGCTTCGTAGTGCGCTGTTACGAAGTTTGCCGCCTCCTCTGTGATGAATGCCTCAGCCATCGATGCTTCAATTCTACGTTTATTTTTACATTTTTCTCGAAGCGTCTTCTGCATCCTCTCAGTTGGGTAGCACCAATGATTTTGCACGGGCCCCCCCAATCTTGCCTCGGTCGGGAGATGCAAAATCAAATGCTGCATTGGATTAAAGAAGCCCGGTGGAAAGATCTTCTCTAACTTGCAGATCAACTCCGGCGCCAACTCTTCCATTTCTTCTAGCACGCCAGGCGATAGTTCTTTCGCACAAAGAACACGGAAGAAATAGCTGAGTTCTGCCAGTACTAGCCATTCATCCTCAGGGATGAAGCCACGCAACATCACCGGCATTACCCGCTCAACCCATATGTGCCAATCATGACTCTTGAGACCAAATATCTTCAGTTTATCAAGATTCGCTCCCCTCTTTAGATTCGCTGCATACCCATCGGGGAACATCAACTGCTGTTGCACCCACAAGAGAATTTCCCTCATAGCTGGCCTTCCAAGATTGAACCATGCCTTTGGCTTCGTCCAGTTCTGCTTTCCTTTCGGTTCTTTCATGTTTTGTAACGGCCTATCACATAGCGCCTCCAGATCGACTCTAGCCTTAGTATTATCCTTTGACTTCCCATCTATGCCGAACAATGTACCAAAAAGTGCCTCGGCGATATTCTTCTCAGTGTGCATCACGTCGATGTTGTGTGGGCAAAGGAGGTCTTTGAAGTAAGGCAGATCCCATAAGCATGTTTTGTGAGTCCACGCGTGCTTAGTATTATACCCCTTGAAGTACCCTGGACATTGTGGATCTGGCTCGAGAGCGTTTAACTGATCCAGGGTCTGTTGGCCTGTCAATGCAGGTGGTGCAGAGTTTTTGACAACTCTACCCCTGATGAAGTTCTTCTTGTCTTTCGTGAACTTATGCCGAGGATCCAGGAACTGTCTATGCATGTCGAAGCAAGAAAACTTGCGACCGGCCTAAAGCCAACGAAACTCAAGAGCTCCCTTGCATGTGGGGCACGGGAACCTTCCATGCACACACCAGCCAACGAATAGCGCATACGCCGGCAAGTCATGCATCGAGTACATGTACCAGACACGCATTATGAAGTTCCGTTTGCTAAAGGTGTCGTATGTCTTGAACCCATTATCCCAGGCTTCTTGCAATTCGTCCTTAAGCGGCTGCATGTACACATTCATATTTTTGCCCAGATAGTTGGGCCCTGGAATTATCAACGTCAGGAAAATGTTCTTTCTTTGCATAATCTGTCCGGGGGGGAGATTGAGTGGAAAGACAAATACGGGCCAACAACTGTATTGGGCTGCTGTCATACCAAACACACTGAACCCATCCGTGCTGATGCCGACTCGAGGATGCCTCGGATCTGCCGCTTTGTCAGCATGTAATTCATCAAACTTTTTCCACGCAACACCATCCGATGTGTGTACCATCATCAGATTCCCATCTGCATCTAGTTCGGTTCTTTTGCCTGTTTTGTGCCATGTCATCTGTCTGGCCGTCTCTTCGACCATGAAAAGACATTGAAGTCTTGGTACAATTGGCATATACCGAAGAACACTAACGGGGATTTTGGTCTGTGTCTTCTCACCCATACCGTTGTCTACCACAATATACCTGGAAGACTTGCAAATGGGACAATAGTTCAAGTCCGCATAGTCAAGCCTAAATAAGGCACATCCTTTCTCACAGGCATGTATCTTCTCATAGGGCATCTTCAGTGCACGGAGGATTTTGTCCGACTGGTACAGGTTTGCAGGCATTACATGGCCTTTGGGTAGAAAGCGTCCAAATACTGTCATAATTGCGTCATAGCATTCTCTGCCTAAGTTGAACTGAGCCTTCAGAGCCATTACTTGTGAGATGGCATCCAACTGACAAAGCTCAGTGTGCTCGTGGAGCGGATGTTTCGAAGACTCCAACATTTCATTGAAGGCCTTTGCAGATTCCTCCATCTCCTCATCCGAATCCCGAGCATCATCATAGCCTTGCACCATGTTTTCCATCACGGTACCATGCTTGTCGGTGCGACGACGATCCACCTCAGCTCGGTCACGTTGGGCAGACTCACCATGAAATGTCCACACCGTATAATCGGGCGTAAAACCACTCTTCTGCAGGTGTTTGCCCATTTCAGCCTCTGTCTTCTTTTCCCAATTGCCGCACCGGAAACAGGGGCACCAGGTTTTCTTTTGGCCATTTGCAAATGCGGCTTGCACAAACCCCTTAGTTTTTGTGAACCATTCAGCTCCATTTGTTCTGACCAGTGTGACCGGTATACATCCAAGCACGGTCACTCATCTTGACTTTCAGAGCTACTGGACACACAACAATTATATATGTAATTCACCATGTATATATTCATCAGTTGATCTACTTTGTCAATTTTATTACGTCCATGCAACCTACACTCTAATAGGTAATGATAGGTCCTAATCCCACCCGAGTATGTGTAGATTGGGTTCATTTTCCCATATGCTATGCTCCGGATCCGACGCAAAATTTTGGCAGCACCTCCCCGCTGTTCTCCTGATACACGTCTCTGCAATAAACAGAGAGGATGTGTACCCGGAGAACAACAGGGGAGGCACTGACAAAATTTATGCGTCGGATCCGGAGCAAAGCACATGGGAAAACGAACCCAATCTACACATACTCGGGCTGTCCGTGGATAGCGTTGGACAATTCGAAAGAATCAAGGTTATAAATATGCAAATGCATGCATATTTATAACTATGACGCTTTCGAACGGGAGACACATATTGGTTACGCATACTGATGATTCAAGACACATATATAGCTAGCTATCAAGTTTCATGTCATTTGTGCAAATAATTAATGGGGGAGAAGGACATGTCATTTGTGCTCACCCACGAACGAAGGGGCAGAGCTCGTCAAACGCACGGCGCGGTCGTCGAACACCAAACCTCGCAGCGATGAAACAACTGCACATTTAAATCTACCCGATCAACACAATTATATATGATGTTTTTCATAACAAAATCGAAAAATATATGACCTAACTAATAATTCACAAATATATAACCCCGTCGGCCTCTGGAAGGCTAAAGAGCACCTTTTCGGGAGGTTTAGGGGGTCGTGGTGTCATGTCGGTGTCGGGGTGCTGTTTCGGGGTTAGGGTGTCGTGTCGGGGTCGGGGTGTCGGGGTGTGGTGTCGTGGTCTGTGTGTCGGGGTGTGGTGTCGGGGTCGGGGTGTCGGGGTCAGGGTGTCGGGGTCAGGTGTCGGGGTGTGGTGTCGGGGTCAGTGGTCGGGGTGTTTCCTTCTATCCTTCTTCTTCTTTCCTTCTCTTCTTCTTCTTTTTTCTTCTTCTTTCCTTTCTTCTTCTTCTTCTATCCTTCTCCTTCTTTCCTTTCTTCTTCTTCTTCTTCTTTCCTTTCTTCTTCTTTCCTTTCTTCTTCTTCTTCTTTTTTCATCTTTTTTCTACTTCTTTTACTTCTTTTCTTTTCTTCTATTCTTCTTCTTCTACTTCTTCTACTTCTTTTCTTCTTCTTCTTTTTCATCTTTTTTCTACTTCTTTTCTTCTTTTTCATCTTTTTTCCACTTCTTCTTCTTTTCTTCTACATATTCTTTTTTCTAACACTAACACTAAATTTTCTTCTTTTCTTACACTAAATCTAACACTAACAATAACACTAACAATTAAACAAGAATTAAACAGCAAAAAAAAGAAAAACAGAAAAAAAAACTCACCGGAGCAGGGAGCGACGCTGGCGCCGGGGTGGTGGGTGGGTGGGGGGCGGCGGGGCTCCGGGGCAGTGGGATGGCCGGGCGGCGGGGGCGGGGGCGGCGCCGGGCGGGAGGGGCGGGGGCGGGAGGGGCGGGGGCAGCGCCGGGCGGCGGGACGGTGGGGGCGGTGGCGGGTGGGGGAGGGGGTGGGAGCGGCGGCGGCGCCGGACGGCGATGGGCGGTGGCGGGTGCGGCGAGGGCGGGGGCGGCGCCGGGCGGCAGGGGCGGGGGCGGAGGAGGTCGAGGGAGAGAGATGAGTAATGGGCGGGGGAGGGGGCTCGGCCGTTAGTTAGGTTAGTTAGGGTAGCCTTTGTCGTCCGCCCTCCTTTGCCGTCCGCTTTTCTTCATATTTGCCATCTGCGGCGGACGGCAAAGCGGGGGGACGTTAAGTATTTTTTAACCAGCTCCTCAGTGGGCCCCCCCCTCCCTCTTTGCCGTCTGCTAGCGGACGGCAAAGATTATTTGCCGTCAGCTAGCGGACGGCAAAGATTCTTTGTCGTCAGCTAGCGGACGGCAAAGAGCTAGCTGATGGCAAAGGCTTTCTTTGCCATCAGCCAGTTCTTTGCCGTCTGCTTTCGGGTAGCTGATGGCAAAGAGCTTCTTTGCCGTCCGCTAGCTGACGGCAAAGAGCTGGCAGATGGCAAAGTAGCTGATTCCAGTAGTGCAAGTCTTCGAGCAAGGATATGGTTAAAAAGTGCATCAACAACAATCTTGAAGATGGAAATTCCATCAAAGCTACAATGGCGACATCTAGCACTGGGGGGCAACAAGAAAATTCAAAGACCGATGCACGCACAGTGAAAGAAAGCAAAGGCAATGGTAAGCACAAAGGTAAAAAGCCGAAAGTCACTTTCGCGCAGTTATTAGAAAAATATCAGAAGATAAGTGAGGCAAAGGGTGCTTATCGGCCGAGTGAAACAAAAGCATCAAAGTCACCCCTAAGGCATAAATCTGAAGACTTGGATTGGCAAAGGAAGACGTTGAGCAAGCAGACTTCATATCCTGCTTTTAGGCCGCCAATGCCAATGTCGTGGATGCCTCCCTACGCTCATGTAAATCCATATCCATCATGGGGCAGGTATGATACAAGGGCAAATTATCCATCTTATTTTAGATCATCTCGCCAACATTATGCAGCTCCAAAAAGATCAACATTTGATGAACAATCACACGTCAAAGACCGTCTCAATCATAAGGAATCGGTCCGGAGCTCAAGGAACAAGAAAGAGGTGGTCAAGCAAGTGTACCAGGTCAAGAAAGATGGTCGTAAGTGTGCTACTTCAGATTTGTTTTAAAATAACAAAGAGCCAGTTAAAGTATTGACATTGGCTACAAAAGGTAACGAGGCAAGTCAATCAAGTGCCAAATCTGAAGGGAAGAAGTTGAGAGTGCACAAGGCCAAAAAAGAGTTGGCATTGGTTGAAACAAAATCACAGCCGAGGTGCCCACTCGGCTTAGCACATTGGCAAGAGAAGGAATTACAAAGACTTAGTGCACATGAGTTGAGAAAGAAGAACATGGCATGGGTTCCCAAGAGGAGCAGTCAAAATAGAAATGATGTCCGACCTTCTATTGCAACAAGTGTTAAAAAGTGAAGAAAGAAAAGGATGGCCGCAAGAGTGCTATTTCAGATCCGACTCCAAATGACAAAAAGCCAGCCGAGCCTATGTTGGCTGCTAAGGACAAGAAAGTGAAGCAAGTAAATTTCAAGGATCCGATAGTCAAGTTTGGACAGGCCAAGCCAGAGATGCCTGAAGTCAAGAAGAATTTGCCAGTGCATAAACCAAAGTCCCAGCCGGGACGCCCACTCGGCTTACCATATTCGCAACAGAAGAAGCTAAAATGGCTTAGGGCCAAAGAGCTGGAGAAGAGGAACATGGCCCGGGTTCCTAAGGGAAATCCTCGAGTCAAGAGCGGAATCACATCTCCTGTTGCAAAGCCAGCAGAAATAAGGGAGTACAAGTGTAAAGCCCGTAGGCAAGGATGACAATTTTCATATAGGAGACTCCAGAAGGCGTCTCATCCATATTCTTCAATCGTACCATCAAAATCAACGCTATGGAATTTATCCTCAACCGAAACATCTGACTTATTTCGGCTATTCACACTTTGGAGGACGGACTCCCGAGCACTTTTGAGATAATAACGCATGGCCGATATTTGCATATCACCCTCAGAATTCATTGTGTTGGCAAACCCGGTATCTGGCTAACGATGTTCACCATGGTTGATTTCCTACTCCTATAGCTGATGCTCAGTGTTTGCCAATACCGGCGAGGCCGACTTAATTATTGAGTCGACCACCAATCAAGGGTCTAGTGCATAAAAGAGCCCCGAATCCAAATGTTATTTATTTGCAGGATCCAAGTCAGGAGACAGACGTTGTTCGGCGGAGGCTTGATGGTGTACTTTGATAATGAGTTGAGTCGCCGAACAGTTGACGGTATTCCTTTGAGGTGCATGGTCATAATAGTTTGGCAACCGTCTTCGTTGAAGGGTTCTAATATTCCTAGGGAATGCCTGGACAAATCCAAGGTCCGGATAGACATAAGAAACTTACATGGAAGCCTTTGTGACATCCAATTATTGTTTTCAGACAACTGTTATCCAAGAGGCTCTACCGAAGAAGCAACAAACATGAGCATATGGACGATTAAAATTATCATACTCAACATGCACAACTGATGGAGTGTTGACATCGTGCTTAAACATTACCCTAAGCAAGGAATTTTCTGGCACGCAAGCTCTGCCAGAAAACAGGGGGGCATGTGTTGACACCTGATTTTGGCAAGATACATATTGCAATGAAAATGGTCTCGAGTGAACAGGTTTTAAGCATGAAAAGATTCACATCGCCGAGTGGAACAACTTTGACGTTTCGGTTATATTCATTCGACCTTATCTTACGGACCGAAATTATACTCCGAGTGGCATAATTCAATGTTCCGAATGGTTTTTGGCCAATCACGTCTTCAAGATGACCTCGGATGAAGAAACACTCTTAAGTATTTTCTTCGTCTCGTCGAGGCAATCGACTTTGATATATAAATCATCTCAATCCGAGTTCATATGCAAAAGTTAGAGGCAATACACTGCAGACCGAATCTCAACGGAAATATGGCGCGAGGTGCCAGACACTTGTCTGATAGGTTGCGCGAGTAATTCGGCCATCAAGACGGCCTTGAATCCAAAAACCTTCAACACGAAAAAGTTTTGTCTCGTCGAGCCGATCATTTTTCATATAAAATTTGTCTCAATCTGAGGTCGTATGCAACCTGGAGAGGCAAATCAAGATCAGGCTTTGTTTTCAGTCGGGAAATCCGAGTGAAAAGTTTACCATCCGAGTGAAAACCTACCGATCGAGTAAAAGGTCCAGTGAAAACTTATCGATCAAGTAAAAGATTGGCTTCCAAGTGAAAATATAGTAATCCGAGTGAAATTATCATCTGAGTGAAGTTATTCCGAGTGAAAAGATTACCGTCGGAATGAAAACTTGACGTTCGAGTAAGATATTGCCTTCCGAGTGAAATATAGTTATCCGAGTGAAAGATTGTCTTCCGAGTGAAATTTTAGTCATCCGAGTGAAAGATTGTCTTCCGAGTGAAAGACTCTAACATCCGAGTGAAAAGGTCTATTCGGACGAAAAACTCTAATATCCGAGTGGATGAGCTCGGATCCGAGTGAAAATGAAGATGTCCCCGAAAGGTAATCCAGATGACCTCGGATGGAAAAGTGATCAACACGGAAGTTGTGCGCATCGTCAAAAAGGTGAACTTTGGTTTTGGAGTCATTATCATCTGATATAGTATACGGCCTGTAAGTTCACTACAAGACTCGGACAATCCAGTCCGTTACATGACCGAGTCCGACTGGATATTAAAGATGGCTTCGTAGAATATTCAACATGGTCTTATTTAGAAAAGTGTTCAACATAAGAATTGTTCGTCTCGTCAAGGTGTACAAGTTTCATATTTGGGTCGTCTTGATCGAAGGTCATATGCAAGCTCGGCGGCCCGCGCAAGGAGGAAGACAGAAGTTGAGCCAGATTCAGACTGAATCCGAGTTGGAATAGAACTAGGACTCTAGGACGTGAATTGATGTAATTTTTTGTAAGGAAAGCCTAGATGAATCGTTTGCTTGTACACGAAGTCCAGCCGCCTCTTATATATGTTGGGGGTGATGGCCGATTGAACAACACCAATCGAACCAATCAATCTATTACACTTTTGTGTTCATCTATCTTTATCCCCTACCCATGTATCTTTCTTTCTCGTTATTCGTTCGTTCTTCGCGTTGGAGGGAAGCGATCCAAGAGGCTCTAGGGGCGAGCGAATCGACCTAGGGCAGCCCATAGCCGCCACACTCCCTGACGGGGTCCCTCCCGGGCGTGTGGGGTTTCGGGTCTTCAAAAGCGCCCATTGATTGTCTTGCGTATCGCGCTGTCGGTCGGGTCTCCTTCGACGTGAGCTGCGGTGCGTCACCCCCGGCATCGAGGGTACACATGACGTGTTCATGTGTCAACAGTAGCATAAGTATTTCCCTCAGTTTTTGAGAACCAAGGTATCAATCCAGTAGGAGGCTACGCGCGAGTCCCTCGCACCTGCACAAAACAAATAAATCCTCGCAACCAACACAAATAGGGGTTGTCAGTCCCTATAAGGCCACTTACGAGAGTGAGATCTGATAGATATGATAAGATAATATTTTTGGTATTTTTATGATAAAGATGCAAAGTAAAATAAAGGCAAAGTAAATAGCAAAGGAAATAACTAAGTAGTAGGAGAACAATATGATAAATATAGACCCGGGGGCCATAGGTTTCACTAGTGGCTTCTCTCAAGACATAAGTATTCTACGGTGGGTGAACAAATTACTGTTGAGCAATTGACAGAATCGAGCATAGTTATGAGAATATCTAGGAATGATCATGTATATAGGCATCACGTCCGGGACAAGTAGACCGACTCCTACCTGCATCTACTACTATTACTCCACTCATCAACCGTTATCCAGCATGCATCTAGAGTATTAAGTTAAAAACAGAGTAACGCCTTAAGCAAGATGCCATGATGTAGAGGGATAGACTCATGCAATATGAAGAAAACCCCATCTTGTTATCCTCGATGGAAACAATACAATACGTGCCTTGCTGCCCCTACTGTCACTGGGAAAGGACACCGCAAGATTGAACCCAAAGCTAAGCACTTCTCCCATTGCAAGAAAGATCAATCTAGTAGGCCAAACCAAACTGATAATTCGAAGAGACTTGCAAACATAACCAATCATACATAAAATAATTCAGAGAAGATTCAAATATTATTCATAGATAGACTTGATCATAAACCCACAATTCATCGGTCTCAACAAACACACTGCAAAAAGAAGATTACATCGAATAGTTCTCCACAAGAGAGGGGGAGAACATTGTATTGAGATCCAAAAAGAGAGAAGAAGCCATCTAGTTACTAACTATGTACCCGTAGGTCTGAGGTGAACTACTCACACTTCATCGGAGAGGCTATGGTGTTGATGTAGAAGCCCTCTGTGATCGATGCCCCCTCCAGCGGAGCTCCGGAACAAGCCCTAAGATGGGATCTCGTGGATACATAAAGTTGCGGCGGTGGAATTAGGTTTTTGGCTCCGTATCTGATCGTTTGGGGGTATGTAGGTATATATAGGAGGAAGGAGTACGTCGGTGGAGCAACAGGGGGCCCACGAGGGTGGAGGGCGCGCCTAGGGTAGGCAGGCGCGCCCCCTACCTCGTGGCCTCCTGTTTCTTTTCTTGACGTAGGGTCCAAGTCTCTCTGGTCTTGTTCGTTGAGAAAATCACGTTCCGGAAGGTTTCATTCCGTTTGGACTCTGTTTGATATTCCTTTTCTTCGAAACCCTAAAATAGGCAAAAAAACAGCAATTCTGGGCTGGGCCTCCGGTTAATAGGTTAGTCCCAAAAATAATATAAAGGTGGATAATAAAGCCCAATAATGTCCAAAACGGTAGATAATATAGCATGGAGCAATCAAAAATTATAGATGCGTTAGAGACGTATCATAGGCGCATGCCGTCCAACTGGGACATATTTCGGCCAAGAGAAAACAGTGCAGGAACAAAATCGTGGGGCCCTGAGAATAAACACATAATGGCTGAGGTGAAGAAAAATAGTGAATTAATTCATCAAGCCCTTCGAGAGATTCAAGGTTTGAGGGATCTACTCATGGTTATATTGGAGAATACTACTTCATCACCACCATCATCTTCTTCACCACCAAAAGAAAATTGAGTATCGGGTATGGGCACTCCCCTTGGCTTCCGCCAAGCTTGGGGGAGGTGCCCCGGTATCGTATTATCCCACTATCTTTTTGCTTTTACTTATTTTAGTTTGATTTCTTTGCTTTAGATGAATAAAAGTTTAGCTCAATCCTTTCTTCTTTGAGAGTTTGCTTAGTGATCTATCTTTGTAGTCGTGTGCAAGTTATATAATAAAAGTTTAGTTTGATTTTTTGCTTTCTTTTACTTTCATATTGCAAATAAAAGAAAAGAAATAAAGAAATAAAAAGAGAAACTAAATAAATAAAGAAAAGATTATATACTAATCCTATGGTAGGTGATGGCACCACATAAGGAAAAGCATAAGTAGAAAATTTTATTAGAGATTGAGAAACATGGCATTATTCAATGATGCAACTCATGAAAGAATTAATAATGGAAGAGAAGATTCACATATAAATATACTATCCTAGAAAACTTTTGTGATTGTGAGCCCTCATCAAAATATTATATGCCAAAATTGTTGACGTTGGACAAGGAAGACAATTTAACGATTTATGTTTGTTCATATTCACATAGAACTCATATTGTCATGGATCCTTTAACATGTGGTGCTTGCCCCCTATCTTTGCTAGCCAAAAATTCCGCACTAAGTAGAGATACTACTTGTGCATCCAAAAACCCTTAAAGCCAAATCTTATTTTCAAGTGTCCACCATACCTACCTAGGGATTGAGCAAGATCCCTCAAGTAAGTTGTAATCGGTGCAAAAAGGCAATAAAAATTGCTTCTGAAAGTGTGAGATCATTTAGTGTAAGAGAAAACTGAGCATTGTGCGAACTTGTGATGGTGAAGAATAAAAGCGATGGACTGCATAATAAAGATCACTATCACAAGGGGAAATGTAACGTGACATTCTTTTGCACTAACGGATTGAGCATACAAACAAATAAGTGCATGGCAACCTCTGCTTCCCTCTGCGAAGGGCCTATCTTTTACTTTTATGCAAGAGTCAAGTTTTTATCTCTATTACTTTTATTTTTCTCCTTTGGCAAGCATCATGTGGTGAGGAAAGAACTAGGCACATATGTCCAGTTGAATGTGGGTGTCATACATTATTATTGTTGACATCACACTTGAGGTGAGTACGTTGGGAGGCAAAACCATAAGCCCCTATCTTTCTCTGTGTCCGGTTGAAACGTTTTGCTCATGTGTACGCGGTGAATGTTAGCAATCATAGAAGACTATATGATGGTTGAGTATGTGGACTTGCCTAAAGGCTCCGACACGTGACCCTTCCTGAAAAGATGATGAATTGTAGTTGCAAAGTTGACTAAGAACATAGTTTGTTGGTTTCTAATAGAGTTTTTGCTTTATACTCCGATTGTGTGAAGAACTATTACTTATTCATGAGAAGTATATGATAAAGGTTCTATGATAAAAGTCCTATGTTTAATTTTATTGTTGTTATAATAATCAACATGATGCTTCTATGTATGTATTTTGTTTTTATCGACACCTCTCTCTCAAAGCATGTCGACATGTTTTTTGATTTCAGTTTTCGCTTGAGGACAAGCGAGGTCTAAGCTTGGGGGAGTTGATATATCCCTTTTGCATCATGTTTTCTTACTGTTATTTTATAATGTTTTTATCCATAATAATGCTTTTTGGAGTAATTCTAATGCCTTTTCTCTTATATATGCAAGGTCTACACCAAGAGGGAGAATTCCGGCAGCTAGAAATCTAGACCTAGAAAAGCTACGTCACGCTACCTATTCTGCACAACTCCAAACAAGCTGAAACTTCACGGAGATTTTTAATGAAATATTTAAGAATTATTGGAGAAAATAACTACCAAAGGGGGCCCACCAGGTGGGCACAACCCACCTGGGCGCCCCCAGGGAGCACAGGCGCGCCCTGGTGGGTTGTGCTCTCCTCGGCCCACCTCCGGTGCCCATCTTTTGGTATATAAGTCATTTTGACCTAGAAAAAATAAGAGAGGACTTTCAGGACGAAGCGCCACCGCCTCGAGGCGGAACTTGGGCAGGAGCACTTTTGCCCTCCGGCGGAGCGATTTTCCACCGGTTAACTTCTCTCCCGGAGGGGGAAATCATCGTCATCATCATCACCAACAACTCTCCCATCTTGGGGAGGGAAATCTCCATCAACATCTTCAATAGCACCATCTCCTCTCAAACCCTAGTTCATCTCTTGTGTTCAATCTTGTTACCGGAACTATAGATTGGTACTTGTGGGTGACTAGTAGTGTTGATTACATCTTGTAGTTGATTACTATATGGTTTATTTGGTGGAAGATTATATGTTCAGATCCAATATGCTACTTAATACCCCTCTGATCATGAGCATGTTTATCATTTGTGAGTAGTTACCTTTGTTCTTGAGGTCACAGGATAAATCATGTTGCAAGTAATCATGTGAATTTGATATGTGTTCGATATTTTGATAGTATGTATGTTGTGATTCCCTTAGTGGTGTCATGTGAATGTCGACTACATGACACTTCACCATATTTGGGCCTAAGGGAATGCATTGTGGAGTAGCAATTAAATGATGGGTTGCGAGAGTGACAGAAGCTTAAACCCCAGTTTATGCTCTATTCCATAAGGGACCGATTGGATCCAAGAGTTTAATGTTATGATTAGAATTTATTCTTAATACTTATCTCATAGTTGTGGATGCTTGCGGGAGGGTTAATCATAAGTAGGAGGTTTGTTCAAGTAAGAACAGCACCTAAGCACTGGTCCACCCACATATCAAATTATCAAAGTACCGAACACAAATTAAACCAACATGATGAAAGTGACTAGATGAAATTCCCGTGTAACCTCAAGAACGCTTCGCTTGTCATAAGAAACCGTATTGGCCTGTCCTTTGCCTCAAAAGGATTGGGCAACCTTGCTGCACTTTTGTTACTACTATCCTTACTTGCTCGTTACAAATTATCTTGCTATCAAACTACTTTGCTACTTAGAATTTCAGCACTTGCAGACATTACCTTACTGAAAACTACTTGTCATTCCTTCTGCTCCTCATTGGGTTCGACACTCTTACTTATGGAAAAGAGATACAGTTGATCCCCTATACTTGTGGGTCATTACGTCCTCTGCTTAAACACAATTTTCCTATTGAAACTCTAGGAGGTCCTCCTCCACCTAAAGGTGATCCTGTGTTTGAATTAAAACAATTGCGAGACACTTTGAAATATGTTTATCTTAAAGAAAAGAAGATATATCCTGTTATTATTAGTGCTAACCTTTCAGAACATGAAGAAGGAAGATTGTTGAAAGTTCTAAGGAAGCACCGAGCTGCTATTGGATATAATCTTGATGATTTATAGGGCATTAGTCCCACTCTATGTCAGCACAAAATTAATATTGAACCTGATGCTAAGCCCGTTGTTGATCACTAATGTCGATTGAATCCAAAAATGAAGGAAGTGGTAAGAACGGAAATATTAAAACTTCTAGAAGCAGGTATAATCTATCCAATAGCTGATAGTAGATGGGTAAGTCCTGTTCATTGTGTCCATAAAAAAGGAGGTATTACTGTTGTTCCTAATGATAAGAATGAACTTATTCCACAAAGAATTGTTACATGTTATAGAATGGTAATTGATTTTAGAAAATTAAACAGAGCAACTAGAAAAGATCATAACCCTCTGCCTTTTATTGATCAAATGCAAGAAAGATTATCTAAGCACACACATTTTTGCTTCCTTGATGGACATTCTGGTTTTTCACAAATACCTGTTTCTCAACCTGATCAAGAAAAGACCACTTTTACTTGTCCCTTTGGAACTTATGATTACAGATGTATGCCTTTTTGTTTATGCAATGCACCTGCTACCTTTCAAAGATGTATGACTGCTATATTCTCTGACTTTTATGAAAAGATTGTTGAGGTTTTCATGGATGATTTCTCTGTTTATGGGAAGTCTTTTGATGATTGTTTAAGCAATCTTGACCAAGTTTTGCAGAGATGTGAACAAACAAATCTTGTCTTGAATTGGGAGAAGTGCCACTTTATGGTTAATGAAGGCATTGTCTTGGGTCATGAAATTTCTGAAAGAGGTATTGAAGTGGACAAAGCTAAGGTTGATGCAATTGAAGAAAATGCCATGTCCTAAAGATATCAAAGGTATTCATAGTTTCTTAGGTCATGCTGGTTTCTATAGGAGATTTATCAAAGACTTCTCTAAAAATTCTAGTCCTCATACGAATCTTTTGCAAAAGGACATTCCTTTTGTTTTTGATGATGATTGTTTAGAAACCTTTGAAACACTCAAGAAAGCCTTAATTTCTGCACCTATTGTTCAACCACCTGATTGGAACTTGCCTTTTGAAATTATGTGTGATGCTAGTGATTATGATGTTGGTGTTGTTCTAGGACAAAGAGTTGATAAGAAACTGAATGTTATTCATTATGCTAGTAAAACTCTAGACGGTGCTCAACGAAATTATGCTACTATTGAAAAAGAATTCTTAGTAGTGGTGTTTTCTTGTGATAAATTTAGATCTTACATTATTGATTCAAAAGTAATTGTTCACACCGATCATGCTGCTATTAAATATCTTATGGAAAATAAAGATGCTAAACCTAGACTTATTTGATGGGTTCTCTTGCTACAAGATTTTGATTTACATATCACTGATAGGAAATGAGTTGAGAACCTCGTAGCTGATAACTTGTCTAGGCTTGAAAATGTGCTTGATGACCTACTTCCTATTGATGATAGTTTTCCTGATGAGCAGTTAGGTGCAATAAATGTTCCTCACAACACTTCTTGGTATGCTGACTATGCTAATTACATTGTTGCTAAATATTTACCACCTAGTTTTACATATCAACAAAAGAAAAAATTCTTCTATAATTTAAGACACTACTTTTGGGATGACCCACATCTTTATAAGGAAGGAGTAGATGGTATTATTAGACGTTGTGTACCTAAGCATGAACAGGGACAAATCCTACGGAAATGTCACTCCGAAGCTTATGGAGGACATCATGCTGGAGATAGAACTGCTCACAAGGTATTGCAATCTGGAATTTATTGGCCTACTCTCTTCAAGGATGCCCATAAGTTCGTCTTATCTTGTGATGAATGCCAAAGAATAGGTAATATTAGTAAGCGTCAAGAAATGTCTATGAATTATTCACTTGCTATTGAACCATTTGATGTTTGGGGATTTTATTAGATGGGACCTTTTCCTTCCTCTAATGGGTATACACATATTTTGATTGTTGTTGATTATGTTACTAAATGGGTAGAAGCTATTCCAACCAGTAGTGTTGATCACAACACCTCTATTAAAATTCTTAAGGAAGTTATTTTCCCAAGGTTTGGAGTCCCTAGATATTTAATGACTGATGGTGGTTCACACTTTATTCATAGTGCTTTCCGTAAAATGCCTGCCAAGTATGATGTTAACCATAGAATTGCATCACCTTATCATCCTCGGTCCAGTGGTCAAGTTGAACTTAGCAATAGAGAAATAAAATTAATCTTGCAAAAGACTGTCAATGGGTCTAGGAAGAATTGGTCTAAGAAATTAGATGATGCACTTTGGGCTTATAGAACAGCATATAAAAATCCCATGGGTATGTCTCCTTATAAAATGGTTTATGGAAAAGCTTGTCATTTGCCTCTTGAGTTAGAACATAAAGCATATTGGGTAATCAAAGAACTCAATTATGATTTCAAACTTGCCTGTGAAAAGAGGTTATTTGATATTAGCTCATTAGATGAATGGAGAACCCAAGCTTATGAAAATGCCAAGTTGTTTAAAGAAAAAGTCAAAAGATGGCATGATAAGAGAATCCAAAAGCATGAGTTTAAAGTAGGAGAATATGTTCTTTTGTACAACTCTTGTTTCAGATTCTTTGCAGGATAGCTCCTCTCAAAATGGGAAGGCCCCTATGTCATCGAGTAGGTTTATTGTTCTGGAGCCATCAAAATAAATAATGCCGAAGGTACTAACCCGGAGGTTGTTGATGGGCAACGAATAAAACATTATATCTCAGGTACGCCCATTAATGTTGAAAGTAATATTATCCAAACTTTGACACCGGAAGAACACATAAAAGAGTCCTTCCGGAACACTCCAGAATCGTCAAAATAAGGAGGTACGTGATACGGTAAGTAAACGGACTCCGGAAAATCCGCAAAAATATTTTTTTAGTTTTGGAGTATTTAGAAAAATAGGAAAATAAGAAACTTTCAGGAAGCGTGCCCTGGTGGGCACAAAACACCAGGGCGCGCCTGGCCAGGTGGGTTGTGCCCACCTGGGGTACCTTCCGGACCCCGTTTTTCTACAGTTTGCTTGTTTCCCAAGATAAAAAATCTTTATATACCCTCGAACCTATTGACCACTGTATCATGGAGAAATCTTCTGTTTCTTTTCTTGCTGTTTTCTGTCAGATCCCATCTATCATGGCCGCTTCAAGCTCCTCCAAGGACAAGTTCTTCAAGAACGTCATCAACCCGTATTTGCGGGAGGTGGTGCAGCACCCTCAAGTCATCCAGATGCATGAGGGGGTGCTTTACCTCTGCGATGTGCCCGGTCCTAAGGGGACGGGAACCGTGGAGGCCAGGCTTGAAGCTATGGAACAAGATGTCTTCCGCTACAAGGGGATGGTGGAGTGTGGACTCAATGCCAATCACCTCATGATCGCAGACCTTTCCCGTGACCTCAAGGACCCGTGACACTCACTCTTCCTCTTATGATGGTGGACCTCTGCCATGGAAATCCGAGGACAAGATCCCTTCTTCATCACCACCACCTTATTCTTCATCACCAAAAGAGAATTGAGTATCGGGTATGGGCACTCCCCTTGGCTTCCGCCAAGCTTGGGGGAGGTGCCCCGGTATCGTATCATCCCCACTATCTTTTGCCTTTACTTATTTTAGTTTGATCTTTTGCTTTAGATGAATAAAAGTTTAGTTCGATCCTTTCTTTTTGAGAGTTTGCTTAGTGATATATCCTTGTAATCGTGTGCGAGATATATAATAAAGTTTAGTTTGAGTTTTTGCTTTGTTTATTTTCATGTTGCAATAAAAAGAAAGGAAATAAATGAAAGAAAGGAAATAAATGAAAAGGATCATATGCTAATCTTATGGTAGGTGATGACACCACATAAGGAAAATTATAAGTCGAAAATTTTATTAGATATTGACAAACATAGCATTAGTCAATGATGCAACTCATGAAAGAATTAATAAGGGAAGAGAAGATTCACATATACTATCCTAGAAAACTTTTGTGATTGTGAGCCCTCATCAAAATATTATATGCCAAAATTGTTGACGTTGGACAAGGAAGGCAACCTAATGGTTCATGTTTGTTTATATTCATATAGAAGTCATAGATCCTTTAACATTTTATGCTTGCCCCTACCTTAGCTAGCCAAAAATTCCGCACCAAGTAGAGATACTACTTGTGCATCCAAAAACCCTTAAACCCAAATCTTATTTTCAAGAGTCCACCATACCTAACTAGGGATTGAGCAAGATCCTCAAGTAAGTTGTCATCGGTGCAAAAAAGGCAATAAAAATTGCTTCTAAAAGTGTGAGATCAAATGGTGTAAGAGAAAATTGAGCATTGCACGAACTTGTGATGGTGAAGAATAAAAGCGATAGACTGCATAATAAAGGTCACTATCACAAGGGGAAATGCAACGTGATGTTCTTTTGCATTAAGGGGTTGAGCATACAAACAAATAAGCGCATGGCAACCTCTGCTTCCCTCTGCGAAGGGCCTATCTTTTACTTTTATGTATTTACTTTTATGCAAAGAGTCAAGGTTTTCTCTCTATTCGTTTTTTATTTTCTCCTTTGGTAAGCATCATGTGGTGAGGAAAGATCTAGGAACATATGTCCAGTTGAATATAGATAGCATGAGTTATTATTGTTGACATCACCCTTGAGGTGAATACGTTGGGAGGCGAAACTATACGCCCCTATCTTTCTGTGTGTCTGGTTGAAACGTTTTGCTCATGTGTACGCGGTGAGTGTTAGCAATCATAGAAGACTATATTATGGTTGAGTATGTGGACTTGCCTAAAGGCTCCGACATGTGACCCTTCCTATAATGATGATGAATTGTAGTTGCAAAGTTGACTGAGAACATAGTTTGTTGGTTTTTAATAGAGTTTCTGCTTTATACTTCAATAGTGTGATGAATTGTTGCTTATTCATGAGAAGTCTATGATAAGGTAATGCAATTCTATGGTTAACATCATACTTGGCAAGCATTTTACGGTAAACACCATGAATAAAGTATGAATCACCATTAGTCATTAAATATCTAGGGACTCCAAACCTTGGGAAAATAACTTCCTTAAGCATTTTAATGGAGGTGTTGTGATCAGCACTACTGGTTGGAATAGCTTCTACCCATTTAGTCACATAATCAACATCAACCAAAATATGTGTATACCCATTAGAGGAAGGAAAAGGTCCCATGTAATCAAATCCCCAAACATCAAATGGTTCAACAGCAAGGGAATAATTCATAGCCATTTCTTGATGCTTACTCATACGTCTCCAACGTATCTATAATTTTTGATTGTTCCATGCTATTATATTATGTGTTTTAGATGTTTAATGGGCTTTAATATACCTTTTTATATTATTTTTGGGACTAACCTACTAACCAAAGGCCCAGTGCAAATTGCTATTTTTGCCTATTTCAGTGTTTCGCAGAAAAGGAATATCAAACGAAATCCAAACGGAATGAAACCTTCGCGAGGATTGTTTTTGGAACAAACACAATCCAGGAGACTTGGAGTGGACGTCAAGAAAGAAGCAAGGAGGCCACGAGGTAGGAGGGCACGCCCTAGGGGGGTGGGCGCGCCCCCCACCCTCGTGGGCCCCTCGCAGCTCCACCGACCTACTTCTTCCTCCTATTATACCCATATACCCTGAAAACATCGAGGAACACCACGAAACCCTATTTCCACCGCCGCAACCTTCTGTACCCCTGAGATCCCATCTTGGGGCCTTTTCCGGCGCTCCGCTGGAGGGGGAATCGATCACGGAGGGCTTCTACATCAACACCATATCCTCTCCGAGGATGTGTGAGTAGTTTACCACAGACCTTCAGGTCCATAGTTATTAGCTAGATGGCTTCTTCTCTCTCTTTGGATCTCAATACAAAGTTCTCCTCGATTCTCTTGGAGATCTATTCGATGTAATTCTTTTTGCGGTTTGTTTGTCGAGATCAGATGAATTGTGGGTTTATGATCAAGATTATCTATGAACAATATTTGATTCTTCTCTGAATTCTTTTATGCATGATTTGATATCTTTGCAAGTCTCTTCGAATTATCAGTTTGGTTTGGCCTACTAGATTGATCTTTTTTTGCAATGGGAGAAGTGCTTAGCTTTGGGTTCAATCTTGCGGTGTCCTTTCCCAGTGACAATAGGGGCAGCAAGGCACATATTTTATTGTTGCCATCGAGGATAAAAAGATGGGGCTTATATCATATTGCTTGAGTTTATCCCTCTACATCATGTCATCTTGCCTAATGCGTTACTCTGTTCTTATGAACTTAATACTCTAGATGCATGCTGGAAAGCGGTCGATCTGTGGAGTAATAGTAGTAGATGCAGAATCGTTTCGGTCTACTTGTCGCGGACGTGATGCCTATATACATGATCATGCCTAGATATTCTCATAACTATGCACTTTTTTATCAATTGCTCGACAGTAATTTGTTCACCCACCATAGAATCTGCTATCTTGAGAGAAGCCACAAGTGAAACCCATGGCCCTCGGGTCTATCTTCCATCATATTATTTTCCTATCTACTTGCTATTTCTATCGTTGTTTATTTTGCAATCTTTATTTTCCAATCTATACAATAAAAATACCAAAAATATTTATCTTATTATCTCTATCAGATCTCACTTTCGTAAGTGACCGTGAAGGGATTGACAATCCCTTTATCGCGTTGGTTGCGAGGTTCTTGTTTGTTTGTGCAGGTACTAGGGACTTGCGTGTTACCTCCTACTGGATTGATACCTTGGTTCTCAAAAACTGAGGGAAATACTTACGCTACTTTGCTGCATCACCCTTTCCTCTTCAAGGGAAAACCAACGCATGCTCAAGAGGTAGCACTTACTGATACGTCCATTTTGCATCATGTTTTCTTACTGTTATTTATGATGTTTTTATCCATAATAATGCTTTTTGGAGTAATTTTAATCCCTTTTCTCTCATAATATGCAAGGTATACACAAAGAGGGAGAATTCCGGTAGATGGAAATCTGGACCTGGAAAAGCTACGTCAGGCTACCTATTCTGCACAACTAACTACTGGAATTAGTTTATTTACCTATTCTGGAACAGGAAGCGGATGACAAAGAAGGCCTTTGCTGGCACGTGTTCAGACGGGCAGTTTGCCGTCTGCTGGTGGACGGAAAAGACGTTTGTCGTCCGTGATCCATGCCTTTGCCGTCCGCCATGGCGGACAGCAAAGAAGCTGATTCCAGTAGTGACTCCAAACAAGCTGAAACTTCACGGAGAATTTTTATGGAATATATGAAGAATATTGGAGCAAATAAGTACCAGAGGAGGCCCACCAGGTGGGCACAACCCACCTGGGCGCGCCAGGGATCCCAGGCGCGCCCTAGTGGGTTGCGCTCACCCAGGCCCACCTCCGGTGCCCATCTTCTGGTATATAAGTCATTTTGACCTAGAAAAAATGAGGAGAGGACTTTCATGACGGAGCGCCACCGTCTTGAGGCGGAACTTGGGCAGGAGCACTTTTGCCCTCCGGCGAAGAGATTCCGCCGGGGGAACTTCCCTCCCGGAGTGGGAATCATCGTCATCATCATCACCAACAACTCTCCCATCTCGGGGAGGGCAATCTCCATCAACATCTTCAACAACACCATCTCATCTCAAACCCTAGTTCATCTCTTGTGTTCAATCTTGTTACCGGAACTATAGATTGGTGCTTGTGGGTGACTAGTAGCTAGTGTTGATTACATCTTGTAGTTGATTACTATATGGTTTATTTGGTGGAAGATTATATGTTCAGATCCAATATGCTATTTAATACCCCTCTGATCTTGAGCATGATTATCATTTGTGAGTAGTTACCTTTTTCTTGAGGTCACAGGAGAAATCATGTTGCAAGTAATTATGCGAACTTGATATGTGTTTGATATTTTGATAGTATGTATGTTTTGATTCCTTTAGTGGTGTCATGTGAACGTCGACTACATGACACTTCACCATATTTGGGCCTAAGGGAATGCATTGTGGAGTAGCAATTAGATGATGGGTTGCGAGAGTGACAGATGCTTAAACCCTTGTTTATGCGCTATTCTGTAAGGGACCGATTGGATCCAAGGGTTTAATGCTATGGTTAGAATTTATTCTTAAGAATTTTCTCATAGTTGCGGATGCTTGATTTTAATGCTTTGCTTGTCGAACGAGGAGCAGAAGGAAATGACAAGTGGTTTTCTGTAAGGTAATGTCTGCAGGTGCTGAAATTGTACGTAGCAGAGTAGTTTTATAACAAGATAATTTATAACAAGTAAGTAACGATAATAGTAGCAAAATTGCAGCAAGGTAGCCCAATCCTTTTGAGGCAAAGGACAGGCCAAAACAGTTTCTTATGATAAGCAAAGCATTCTTGAGGATACATGGTACGTCTCCAAGGTATCTATAATTTTTTATTGTTCCATGCTATTATATTATCTGTTTTGGATGTTAATGGGCTTATTTATACACTTTTATATTATTTTTGGGACTAACCTGTTAACCCAAGGCCGAGTGCAAATTGCTGTTTTTTTTGCCTATTTCAGTGTTTCGCTGAAAAGGAATATCAAACGGAATCCAAACGGAATGAAACCTTTGGGAGAGTTATTTTTGGAACAAACGTGATCTAGGGGACTTAGAGTAGACGTCAAGAAATCAACGAGGAGGCCACGAGGCAGGGAGGCGTGCCTGCCCCCTGGGAGCGCCCCCCACCCTCGTGGGCCCCTCGTAGCTCCACCGACCTACTTTTTCCTCCTATATACGTCCATATACCCCGAAAACATCCAGGAGCACCACAAAACCCTATTTCCACCGCCGCAACCTTCTGTACCCAAGAGATCCCATCTTGGGGCCTTTTCCGGAGCTCCACCAGAGGGGAATCGATCACAGAGGGCTTCTACATCAACACCATAGCCTCTCCGATGATGTGTGAGTAGTTTACCACAGACCTTCGGGTCCATAGTTATTAGCTAGATGGCTTCTTCTCTCTCTTTGGATCTCAATACAATGTTCTCCTCGATCTTCTTGGAGATCTATTTGATGTAACTCTTTTTGCGGTGTGTTTGTCGAGATCCGATGAATTGTGGGTTTATGATCAAGTTTATCTATGAACAATATTTGATTCTTCTCTGAAATCTTTTATATATGATTGGTTATCTTTGCAAGTCTCTTCAAATTATCAGTTTGGTTTGGCCTACTAGATTGATCTTTCTTGCAATGGGAGAAGTGCTTAGCTTTGGGTTCAATCTTGCGGTGTCCTTTCCCAGTGACAGCAGGGGCAGCAAGGCACGTATTGTATTGTTGCTATTGAAGATAAAAAGATGGGGTTTATATCATATTGCTTGAGTTTATCCCTCTACATCATGTCATCTTGCCTAATGCATTACTCTGTTCTTATGAACTTAATACTCTAGATGCATGCTGGATAGCGGTCGATGTGTGGAGTAATAGTAGTAGATGCAGAATCATTTCGATCTACTTGTTGTGGACGTGATGCCTATATACATGATCATGCCTAGATATTCTCATAATTATTCACTCTTCTATCAATTGCTTGACAGTAATTTGTTCACCCACCGTAATACTTATGCTATCTTGAGAGAAGCCACTAGTGAAATCTATGGCCCCCGGGTCTATCTTTTATCATATAAGTTTCCAGTCTACTTTATTTTGCAATCTTTATTTTTCAAACTATATCATAAAAATACCAAAAATATTTATCTTATTATTATTATCTCTATCAGATCTCACTCTCGTAAGTGACCGTGAAGGGATTGACAACCCCTTTATCGTGTTGGTTGCGAGGTTCTTATTTGTTTGTGTAGGTACGAGGGACTTGCGTGTAGTCTCCTACTGGATTGATACCTTGGTTCTCAAAACTGAGGGAAATACTTACGCTACTTTGCTGCATCACCCTTTCCTCTTCAACGGAAAACCAACACAGTGCTCAAGAGGTAGCAAGAAGGATTTCTGGTGCCGTTGTCGGGGAGATCTACTACAAGTCAAGACATACCAAGTACCCATCACAAACTCTTATCCCTCGCATTACATTATTTTCCATTTGCCTCTCATTTACCTCTCCCCCACTTCACTCTTGCCGTTTTATTCGCCCTCTTTTCTGTTCACCTCTTTTTCGTTTGCTTCGCCGTCATGGCTAATCATTCTATCATTGTTAGTACTCCCGATCATGAAGTTCTTAATTTTAAACAAAGGGAGGGAGAAAATCTAAAAGATGCTTGGCATAGAATTTTCAATGCTCATAATAGATCTACTAGGAAGCAATCCACTTCCGTTCTTCTTCACAATTTTTATGTAGGCATCACTCCTTGGAATAGATATATTCTTGACACCATTACCGGAGGGAATTTCTTGGGTAGCCATACTTTTGATTCTTATAATGCTATGATAGATTTGTTTGGCCCACCACCTCTTTTGGTTAATGGAACTATTTTAACTTTGGAACATGTGATGCAAAGGCTTGAAATTATTGAAAATAAAGTTGCCTCTATGGAGTTGATTGAAAATTTGGATAAAAAGATCCACAACCAAATCAATCAATATGGATCTAAGGTAGGGGTTACTCTGAGTTTTTTTAAAGAAAAAGAACCTATAGTTAATGAAAGAATAGATCAAGATTCCACGAGAATTGGTAACTTGAGGATATTATTACTAAGTTAGGGTATGCCTTTTCATCCGTTAAAAATACTCCAAATCCTCCTACTACCAAGATTGCTAAATTAATGCATGTTCCTAAAAATAAGGGTGAATCTTCTAGTAAGGAAAATGCGGATCTCAAATCAATAAGTGTTCACCCTAACTTCTTCAATATCATTAAGGAACCTTTTGCTACAAATGAATTTCTTGATTTCTTGCCTAGGAGTTTGATAATTAAAAAGAAGGAAACTCCCAAGGGTTATAAGGGTTCATTTGAAGAATTGCATACCAAAGATGATAATACCTAGGTCTATACTTGCTTTTATGCCTAGCTAGGGGCGTTAAACGATAGCGCTTGTTGGGAGGCAACCCAAATTTATTTTTGTTTCTTGCTTTTTGGTTCTGTTTAGTAATAAATAATTCACCTAGCCTCTGTTTAGATGTGGTTTTATGCTTTTAATTAGTGTTTGTGCCAAGTAGAACCTTTGGGAAGACTTGGGGGAAGTTTTAGTGATCTTGCTGTAAAAAACAGAAACTTTAGCGCTCACGAGATTTGCTTCCGTTTTTTACTGGAGAGATATATTAGGTTGATTATTTTTGCAGATGATTAATAGAAAACTTCCTCACGTCCGCCAATTTATTTTAGAATTTTTGGGGTTACAGAAGTATTCGAAACCTACATATTACTACAGACTGTTCTGTTTTTGACAGATTCTGTTTTTCGTGTGTTGTTTTCTTATTTTGATGAATCTATGGCTAGTATCGGAGGGTATGAACCATAGAGAAGTTGGAATAAAGTAGGTTTAACACCAATATAAATAAAGAATGAGTTCATTACAGTACCTTAAGTGGTGGTTTGTTTTCTTATACTAACAGAGCTCATGAGATTTTCTGTTGAGTTTTGTGTTGTGAAGTTTTCAAGTTTTGGGTAAAGATTTGATGGATTATGGAACAAGGAGTGGCAATAGCCTAAGGTTGAGGATGCCCAAGGCACCCCAAGATAAATTCAAGGACAACCAAAGGCCTAAGCTTGCGGATGCCCCAGAAGGCATCCCCTCTTTTGTCTTCTTCCATCGGTAACTTTACTTAAGGCTATATTTGTATTCACCACATGATATGTGTTTTGCTTGGAGCATCTTTTATGATTTGAGTCTTTGCTTTTTAGTTTACCACAATAATCCTTTTTGTACACACCTTTTGGCAGAGACACACATGAATTGGAATTTATTAGAATACTATATGCGCTTCACTTATATCTTTTGAGCTAGATAATTTTGCTCTAGTGCTTCACTTATATCTTTTAGAGCACGGTGGTGGTTTTATTTTATAGAAATTATTGATCTCTCATGCTTCACTTATATTATTTTGAGAGTCCTTTATAACATTATGATAATTTGCTTTGGTTGTAAAATTGGTCCTAATATAATAGGCATCCATGATGGGTATAATAAAAACTATCATAAAAAGTGCGTTCAATACTATGATAAGTTGGATACTTGATAATTGTTTTGATATATGAGGATGGTGATATTAAAGTTGTGCTAGTTGGGTAGTTGTGAATTTGAGAAATACTTTTGTTGAAGATTGCAAGTCCCGTAGCATGCACGTATGGTAACTGTTGTGTATCAAATTTAAAACATGAGGTGTTCTTTGATTGTCTTCCTTATGAGTGGCGGTCGGGGACGAGCAATGGTCTATTCCTACCAATCTATCCCCATAGGAGCATGCACGTAGTGCTTGGTTTTTGATGGCTTGTAGATTTTTGCAATAAGTATGTGAGTTCTTTATGACTAATGTTGAGTTCATGGATTATACGCACTCTCACCCTTCTATCATTGCTAGCCTCTTCGGTACCGTGCATTGCCCTTTCTCACCTTAAGAGTTGGTGCAAACTTCACCGGTGCATCCAAACCCCGTGATATGATACGCTCTATCACACATAAACCTCCTTATATCTTCCTCAAAGCAGCCACCATACCTACCTATTATGGCATTTCCATAGCCATTCCGAGATATATTGCCATGCAACTTTCCACCGTTTCATTTATGACACACTTCATCATTGTCATATTGCTTTGCATGATCATGTAGTTGACATCGTATTTGTGGCAAAGCCACCATGCATATTTTATCATACATGTCACTCTTGATTCATTGCCCTTCTCAGTACACCGCCGGAGGCATTCATATAGAGTCATATTTTGTTCTAGTATCGAGTTGTAATCATTGAGCTGTAAATAAATAGAAGTGTGATGATCATCATTAATAGAGCATTATCCTAAATAAAAAAGGAGAAAGGCCCAAAAAAAGAAAAAGAAAAAAGAAATAAAAAGGGACAATGCTACTATCCTTTTTTCCACACTTGTGCTTCAAAGTAGCACCATGATCTTTATGATAGAGAGTCTCTTGTTTTGTCACTTTCATATACTAGTGGGAATTTTTCATTACAGAACTTGGCTTGTATATTCCAACAATGGGCTTCTTCAAATGCCCTAGGTCTTCGTGAGCAAGCAAGTTGGATGCACACCCACTTAGTTTCTTTTGTCGAGCTTTCGTACATTTATAGCTCTAGTGCATCCGTTGCATGGCAATCCCTACTCCTTGCATTAACATCAATTGATGGGCATCTCCCTAGCCCGTTGATTAGCCTCGCCGATGTGAGACTTTCTCTTTTTTGTCTTCTCCACATAACCCCCATCATATTATTCTATTCCACCTATAGTGCTATATGGCTCACGCTCATGTATTGCGTGAAAGTTGAAAAAAGATTGAGATTACTAAAGTGTGAAACAATTGCTTGGCTTGTGAACGGGGTTGTGCATGATGAGAGCATTCTTGTGTGACGAAAATGAAGCATGACCAAACTATATGATTTTGTAGGGATGAACTTTCTTTTGCCATGTTATTTTGAGAAGACATGATTGCTTAGTTAGTATGCTTGAAGTATTATTGTTTTTATGTCAATATTAAACTTTTGTCTTGAGTCTTTCAGATCTGAATATTCATGCCACAATAAAGAAAATTACATTGATAATTATGCTAGGTAGCATTCCACATCAAAAATTCTGTTTTTTTATCATTTACCTACTCGAGGACGAGCAGGAATTAAGCTTGGGGATGCTTGATACGTCTCCAACGTATCTATAATTTTTTATTGTTCCATGCTATTATATTATTTGTTTTGGATGTTAATGGGCTTATTTATGCACTTTTATATTATTGTTGGGACTAACCTATTAACCCAAGGCCCAGTGCAAATTGCTGTTTTTTTGCCTATTTCAGTGTTTCGCAGAAAAGGAATATCAAACGGAATCCAAACGGAATGAAACCTTCGGGAGAGTTATTTTTGGAACAAACGTGATCCAGGGGACTTGGAGTAGACGTCAAGAAATCAATGAGGAGGCCATGAGGCAGGGAGGCGCGCCTGCCCCCCTGGGCACGCCCCCACCCTCCTGGGCCCCTCATAGCTCCACCAACCTACTTCTTCCTCCTATATATGTCCATATACCCCGAAAACATCCAGGAGCACCACGAAACCCTATTTCTACCGCCGCAACCTTCTGTACCCAAGAGATCCCATCTTGGGGCCTTTTCCGGAGCTCCGCCGGAGGGGGAATCGATCACGGAGGGCTTCTACATCAACACCATAGCCTCTCTGATGATGTGTGAGTAGTTTACCATAGACCTTCGGGTCCATAGTTATTAGCTAGATGGCTTCTTCTCTCTCTTTGGATCTCAATACAATGTTCTCCTCGATCTTCTTGGAGATCTATTTGATGTAACTCTTTTTGCAGTGTGTTTGTCGAGATCCGATGAATTGTGGGTTTATGATCAAGTTTATCTATGAACAATATTTGATTCTTCTCTGAAATCTTTTATGTATGATTGGTTATCTTTGCAAGTCTCTTCGAATTATCAGTTTGGTTTGGCCTACTAGATTGATTTTTCTTGCAATGGGAGAAGTTCTTAGCTTTGGGTTCAATCTTGCGGTGCCCTTTCCCAGTGACAGTAGGGGCAGCAAGGCACATATTGTATTGTTTCCATCGAGGATAAAAATATGGGTTTTATATCATATTGCTTGAGTTTATCCCTCTACATCATGTCATCTTGCCTAATGCATTACTCTGTTCTTATGAACTTAATACTCTAGATGCATGCTGGATAGCGGTCGATGTGTGGAGTAATAGTAGTAGATGCAGAATAGTTTCGTTCTACTTGTTGTGAACGTGATGCCTATATACATGATCATGCCTAGATATTCTCATAATTTTTCACTCTTCTATCAATTGCTCGACAGTAATTTATTCACCCACCGTAATACTCATGCTATCTTGAGAGAAGCCACTAGTGAAACCTATGGCCCCCAGGTCTATCTTTTATCATATAAGTTTCCAATCTACTTTATTTTGCAATCTTTATTTTTCAATCTAAATCATAAAAATACCAAAAATATTTATCTTATTATTATTATCTCTATCAGATCTCACTCTCGTAAGTGACATGAGGGGATTGACAACCCCTTTATCGCGTTGGTTGCGAGGTTCTTATTTGTTTGTGTAGGTACGAGGGACTTGCGTGTAGTCTCCTACTGGATTGATACCTTGGTTCTCAAAAACTGAGAGAAATACTTATGCTACTTTGTTGCATCACCCTTTCCTCTTCAAGGGAAAACCAACGCAGTGCTCAAGAGTTAGCAGTGCACGGAATTTTCATCTAGTCACTTTCACCATGTTGGTTTGATTTGCGTTCGCTACTTTGATAATTTGATATGTGGGTGGACCGGTGCTTAGGTGTTGTTGAACAAATCTCCTGCTTATGATTAACCCTCCCGCAAGCATCTGCAACTACGAGAAAAGTATTAAGAGTAAATTCTAACCATAGCATTAAACTTTTGGATCGAGTCAGTCCCTTACGGAATAGCGCATAAACTGGGGTTTAAGCTTCTGTCACTCTCGCAACCCATCATCTAATTGCTACTCCACAATGCATTCCCTTAGGCCCAAATATGGTGAAGTTTCATGTAGTCGACGTTCACATGACACCACTAAGGGAATCACAACATACATACTATCAAAATATCGAACACATATCAATTTCACATGATTACTTGCAACATGATTTATCCCGTGACCTCAAGAACAAAAGTAACTACTCACAAATGATAATCATGCTCAAGATCAGAGGGGTATTAAATAGCATATGGGATCTGAACATATAATCTTCCACCAAATAAACCATATAGTAATCAACTACAAGATGTAATCAACACTACTAGTCACCCACAAGCACCAATCTATAGTTCCGGTAACAAGATTGAATACAAGATATGAACTAGGGTTTGAGATGAGATGGTGTTGTTGAAGATGTTGATGGAGATTTCCCTCCCCGAGATGGGAGAGTTGTTGGTGACGATGATGACGATGATTTCCCCCTCCGGGAGGGAAGCTCCCCCGACGGAATCGCTCCGCCGGAGGGCAAAAGTGCTCCTCCCAAGCTCCGCCTCGAGACGGCGGCGCTCCATCCCGAAAGTCCTCTCTTTATTTTTTTCTAGGTCAAAATGACTTATATACCAGAAGATGGGCACTGGAGGTGGGCCTGGGTGAGCACAAACCACCAGGGCACGCCCAGGTGGGTTGTGCCCACCTGGTGGGCCCCCTCTGGTACTTATTTGCTCCAATATTCCTCATATATTCCATAAAAAATCTCTGTGAAGTTTCAGCTTGTTTGGAGTTGTGAAGAATAGGTAGCCTGACGTAGCTTTTCCAGGTCCAGATTTCCAGCTGCCGGAATTCTCCCTCTTCATGTATGCATATTATGAGAGAAAGGGCATTAGAATTACTGCAAAAAGCATTATTATGGATAAAAACATCATAAATAACAGTAGGAAAATATGATGCAAAATGGATGTATCACAGTATCCTCCTAAGTCATCACTATGCTCATTATACCGAAATTCTTGTTACCAGTTTTGTTCTTCTTTCTGTTATTGTGTTTCGACATCCCCGTGACAAAGTCACTTGTGTATGGTCGGACGATGATTGATGCCGTCACACCGAGAGGTCCCTAAGAATATCTCTCCATTGTTGGAGGAGAAAATCCCACTCTCGAGCTATCTAGCCACTTGTCAAACTTTCTGATGAACCCGTAAGTTGCCGTTATGATCACCGTGTTATAGGTGACGTTTTATCAACCCCAAACCCCACCGTACGGTAAGAAGTGACCACGATACTCTCATGGTCTAAGGAGAAAAATCACACGTTAACACTCCATCTTATTACAATTGATTATAGACGACATTAACTCAATTCATAACATACAAGATTGGGTCGATTCAATGGGACTGTTCTTCTAACGTCATAATATTGATGTTATTTTAGGACTATCGTTAGACTTAACGATATCCTAAGATCTGAAAAACCTGATCACCAACAATACCTGAGCTAGTCCTAGAAGCAATACTAGGAACCTTCTATATAACCGTTTACCATTCCACACGTGCATATGAGTTTTCCACTGAATCGCATATTCCAGGATCATAGCAGTTATAGCATAGAATATAAACTCCATAATTATGAATACATAAATATAACAATGAAGGAATATGCCCTAGAGGCAATAATAAAGTTGTTATTTTATATTTCCTTATTCATGATAAAGGGAATACAATTCATGCTAGAATTGTATTGATCAGAAACCTTAATACATGTGTGAATAAATAAACAAACACTGTGTCCCTAGTGAGCCTCTACTAGACTAGATCGTTGATCAAAGATGGTTAAGGTTTCCCAACCATGGACATGAGGTGTCATTTGAAACGGGGTCACATCATCAGGAGAATGATGTGATGGACAAGACCCATACATTAGCTTAGCATAATGATCGTTCAGTTTTATTGCTATTGTTTTCTTCATGTCAAATACATATTCCTTCGACTATGCGATTATGCATCTCCCGGATACTGGAGGAATGCCTTGTGTGCTATCAAACATCACAACATAACTGGGTGATTATAAAGATGCTCTACATGTATCTCCGAAGGTGTTTGTTGAGTTGGCATAGATCGAGATTAGGATTTGTCACTCCGAGTTTCGGAGAGGTATCTCTAGGCCCTCTCGGTAATGCACATCATAAGCTTGCAAGCAAACGATTAAGGAGTTAGTCACGAGGTGATGTATTACGGAACGAGTAAAGAGACTTACCGGTAACGAGATTGAACTAGGTTTGAAGATACTGACGATCGAATCTCGGGCAAGTAACATACCGATAGATAAAGGGAATAACATATGTTGTCATAACGGTTCGACCGATAAAGATCTTCATAGAATATGTAAGGGCCACTATGAGCATCCAGGATCCGCTATTGGTTATTGACCGGAGAGGTGTCTCGGTCATGTCTACATAGTTCTCGAACCCATAGGGTCCGCACGCTTAACGTTCGATGACAATATAGTATTATATGAGTTATGTGATTTGGTGAACGAATGTTGTTCGGAGTCCCAGATGAGATCACGGACATGACAAGGAGTCTAGAAATGGTCGATAGGTAAATATTGATATATAGGACGATGGTATTCGGACACCGAAAGCATTCCGGAAGATATCGGGTGTTTATCGGAGTACCGGAGGGGTTACCGGACACCCCCGTGGGAATATATGGGCCATATGGGCCATGAGTGGGGAGCACACCAGCCCACAAGGGGTGGCGCACCCCCTATGCCAGGAGGCCGATTGGGAGAAGGAAAAGAGGGGGTTCTCCCCCCCTTCTCTCTTCCCCCTTCCCTTTCCTCTCTGGTGTATTATGGAAAGGGGAGCGCCACTTGGGGGGCACCCTGGCTGCCTCCCCTCTCCCTCCCACCTATATATATGTGGGGGGCGCCCCTAGCACACCCCAGACAATTGTTAGCCGTGTGCAGTGCCCCCCTCCGCCGTTTACTCCCGCGGTAATATCTTCATAGTGCTTAGGCGAAGCCCTGCGAGGATCACTTCACTATCACCGTCACCAGGCCGTCATGCTGACGGAACTCATCTACCACCTCGACATCTTGCTGGATCAAGAAGGCGAGGGACGTCACCGAGCTGAACGTGTGCAGAACGCGAAGGTGTCGTGCGTTCGATACTTGATCGGTTGAAGCACGAAAAAGTTCGACTACATCAACCGCGTTGAGAAACGCTTCCTCTTCCGGTCTACGAGGGTACGTATACACACTCTCCCCCTCGTTGTTATGCATCTCCATGGATAGATCATTGCGTGTGCGTAGATTTTTTTTTATTTTCCATGCAACGTTTCCCAACAAATAATATTGTCTCTAGGGCATATTTCCAATAGGCCATTCATAACGCACAAGGAGGACTGATTAGGAACATGAGGACTGAGCTCCATGAGCTAAGGATAGGGATATCAATGGACTCACGAAGGATATGTATGTGTTGAAGAATGAACTCCAATACACATCTTATAGAGGCGTGTGACCATTTGGCGTTGGGCCATCAAGGACGCGCGAAAGTGCACTACTCTTACAATAAAGGCTAGTGAGGTTCTTTCAAGAAAAAAGACATGATTGCAAGGATCTTCTATTTGACGGTTACGGTGCAAAATAACCACTATAGTATACACCTGCCATTTTGTGCACTGGCTCAATCATCTGCGTTGATTGCTTGTATCTGCACTGGTATTTCCCTGAAGAGGAGAGGATGATGCATTCGGTAAGTATTTCCCTCAGTTATGAAACCAAGGTTATCAATCCAGTAGGAGAACCAAGCAACACTATATAAACAACATATGCACACAAAAAACAAATACTTGTAACCCAACGCGTAAGAGTTGTTGTCAATCCCTCCTCGGTATTGAGATAAATTAAATTGTATGAGATAGGATAAATAGATCTAGCAAAAACACAAAATTAAAAAGTGCAGCAAGGTATTTTTTGGGTTTTTGGAATAATAGATCTGAAAACAATATGATAGGAAATAGATCCGGGGGCCGTAGATTTCACTAGTGGCTTCTCTCGAGAAAATAACATACGGTGGGTAAAAAAATTACTGTTGAGCAATTTATAGAAGAGCAAATAATTATGACGATATCCAAGGCAACGATCATGTCTATAGGTATCACGTCCAAGATTAGTAGACTGAAACGATTTTGCATCTACTACTATTACTCCACACATTGATCGCTATCCAGCATGCATCTAGTGTATTAAGTTCATGGAGAAACGGAGTAATGCATTAAGAACGATGACATGATGTAGACAAGATCTATTCATGCAGGAATAGACCCCACCTTTTTTATCCTTAATGGCAACGATACATGCGTGTCACTTCTCCTTCTATCACTAAGTTTGAGCACCGCAAGATCGAACCCATCACAAAGCACACTACAAGAAATCTGTTAATCCATGACGGATTTGCGGTGACAATATGAGAAACTGTCATGGACGGTCTGCTATAGCCCCGAAGCCCGTCTAAAGCCCGCTAAAGCCCGCCCAATCGCTCCGTACATAAAACGCTAACCCTAAAACATTCCTCCTTGGCCCCCTCCTCTCTTCCTCCTCCACGCAGACCCCTCCCGATTCCCCATCGCCGCCACCCACCACATCCCGATTCCCACAGCTCATCGTCGGCCCTCTCCCACCCCTCCTCTCACCTCGCAGCTCTGGCACATGTCAGATCCTTCGCATCCCCCACCCATCCACCCTAACTCTCTCTCTCTCTCTCGTGCGACCCTTCGTGCCGCGACCAACGCCCGTCGATTCCGGCGACGTTCGCCACTGCACAGCACACCGACGGGCTAGTCTTCGACCCCTCCCTCCTCCAGTCCGGTTGGATCCGCCACTGCCGGTCTCGACCCCTAGCCCATGGCTAGAGTTTCGATTGCAGCATCTCGTCCATCACCGACACCTCTCCGGTGGCTCCTCTCCGTCGGACAGCGCCCCCCATCGTGCCTCTCCGCCTCCTGGATGGCGTCCCCTAGGTCGGTGCGCTCATGCGGGTTGGGCTAGACGGTGGCGACCCGGCCCGACCTCCCCTGTGGCCTATCTGGCACAGCCGTGCATCCCGTGGCGACCTCCTCTGCTGCCTGTCTCATCTATGGCATACTCTGCTTATTTTATTTCATCCAATATTCGCTTGTGACCGACCGCTTTTGATTCCTGATCTATATTCAACATAGGTTTAGGCTTGCATTTTCACTTAGATTGCATAGAAAATGTTGACAAATATATA
The DNA here is from genome assembly GCF_056163025.1 of Triticum urartu. Lineage (NCBI taxonomy): Eukaryota > Viridiplantae > Streptophyta > Magnoliopsida > Poales > Poaceae > Triticum > Triticum urartu. The sequence goes on from NC_141878.1 coordinate 499,359,330, forward strand.
TCTCATGAATTCTATAAGTTTGAACATTGCATGATAGAGCAGAGGACATCCACGGCAGGTGAAGCCGGTATTTCATTTTAGTTGGCACATTTCAAGTGCTAGTAATTTGGTGTCTGATATATGTGTTTTCGCCATACCAATGCAAAGATGGAAAATTTGTTCCGTTTATTATTATTATCCAAAGGTTGGTCAGTGTTGCATAGATTCAGGTTTCTGATGTTAGTTCATTAATAAATCTAGACATTTGGGAAGGCATAGATTTTTAAGAATTTGGTACAGTTGAGATAACATTTGCATTTCAGTAATAATGAAATGAAACCGACATCCTGTTTTCACACTAATATCTTTGCTTTGCACATTGTAGTTGGTACATCTACCACCTGATCGACGCCAACGCTACAGTCCTGGAGTAGAACATGGTGAGCTTGATACACTTCCATTCTTCCGCTTGTCTTATTCTGGATGTACTGTATTGAGAAACCGACCCCCTGCATTTATTCTGCTTTCATAGACTGGTTTCAAACAAAATATGTAATGCATTTCTGTGATTAACTACCTGCTAGTGAAAGATCTATAATATTTTTCTCTTTGGGATATTATGGACATATACAGTACAGCAAAACCACATAAATCTGTTGCATTAATTTATTCTTCTGTTGCTTGCATCTCTTGGTACATAACTAGTTGTATTTCTGAACATCTTTTTAATGGTCAGGCTTGCAGGACCTAATTTTATTTTGTTTACTTCTTTTTTGCATAGGTTCTTGCTTTGTAATGTAATAAACCATACTATGTCCTGCTTGAACTAAGTGTGTGCAAGTTAGTTGGCTGAACTTATGAACTTCTGCTATGGGTGCAAGTCTTCTTGCTTTGTAATGTAATGAACCAGACCATGTGTTGTATTTGAACAAAGTAGGTGCAAGTTAGTTGGCTGGACTTGAACTTCTGTTGTGTGTGCAAGTCTTCTTGCTTTGTAATGTAATGTACCAGACCATGTCCTACATTAAAAATGTAGAACACACTACATCTTTTTTTTTCAAAATGGAACTATGAATCTTAAATCTCAGTATCTCACTGAATGTACGTGTACTTTAGAATTTCAGTTTGTTCGGTGAGAGAGATGAGTTCAGTTAATTTTGTCTCTATATGTATGCATTAGAAAAGGATGAATGAAAAAAAAACAGTTTTAAGTTATGGAAGGACCAGTACATAAACTACAATCATATATATTTTTGAAACTTGATGGGGACCAAGTGCATAAACCTGATGGAGCAACTTATTCAGGGGTAAATTTTGTGCCTCTCCCTCTCACTCAGGGAGCAGCTTTCACAGTGGTTAACTTGTGTGCATCTCCATTTGTAAATATATTATCGTTCCTATCAAATAATTTTTCTTCAGTTGTATGCTTGATAAATGTTGATATTTCTTATGGTTGCAGAATAAATGGTGAGCTTGATACCCTTCCATTCTTTTGCTTGTCTTATCCTCGAGCAGAACATGGTATTATTTTGTACTGTATTTGTTGGTGCTTTGAGATGAACTTGCAGCATAAACATCGAGCTTGATGAAAAATCCGTCGGTGCCGATTTTGATTTAAAAATCGAGTTAATATAGTCCACAACATTAGATGTTTTTATTTGAACTTGGCCTATGTTTATGCCCAGTTGTGTTAATTATCTTGAAGTTAGTCTCTGTTACTTGTTTACTGTCATTCTTGTTTGTTAAGGAATGGTGTGGTACAGTGTATATGTTGGCAGAATTTTTTTTACATAATTTTCAGCTGATCGCTTGTACAGAATATTATTCATCCCCTATTCTTTTACGTTTCTGATTGAGTCTTTAAGTTTTATATTAATATGGTTGCAAACAACCCCGATGCAAGCACATATTCATTCTGCTGTACTCATTGTTTCTCTAGAAACTAGCATGCTAATCTTTGTCTGATTGCTTCTGCTTTGTTCAAATAGGTGATGGATTTTGTACTACTGGTACTACTGTATTTCCAGATATGCGTGTACACAGAATTTCAATCTGAAGTAGCGATGGAAGTGAAGACTGCGTGCTTTTATTTAAGATTACTAATAGTAGATGGTATATTGTTTTTGCTTCAGATTTAAGAGTGTTTGATCAGCTCCATAGTGTGCATTTGTCAAGTTTCAAATTTCCAGTGTTATTACTAGCATATTATCTAATTCTTGGTATTATTCAACATCTGCTCTATCTCAATTCTTTATCACATCACATATTGAAGTGTGGATCATTTAATTGTCTAAAATGGTCTTGCCTCTGAGTGTTCTTATTTTAAGTTGCATGCAAAAAGAAGTTTATTGACATAAAATAGCTTTAATTGATGAAGAAAGTATGCCTACAGTATTACTTTTTTCATGTTTTATTAACTATGAACTACATTGTATTGTATGGAGTCATCTATTTTGATATAGAAGCCCTGTCACGTGCATATAAACTTGATTTTGTTGCTGTACTTGATGAATATGAAATGATTTGTCTGTCCTTTGTTTTAAAATGAAGTTGACCTTCCTATGTTTGGATGATAAAATGTCACATATTTAGAACAATTTTTTGAACTTGTAACTAGTTTGTTTTTCTTCACGTGTGTTGCGCACATTTATGTGGTACCTTAATATAGTAGCAGTCTGTCCACATATGATTGCTTGGAGAATCAACTATTATTATTACTTTTTGGATTCATTTGGGAGCTGGCTTTTATAACTTATGTATGTGCTTTGATTCTATGCAGGTTTGGTAGAGTTGATCAGTGTTACTTGAGATTGAAGTTTTTTAGGAGGAGTTATTTGGGTCTGTATAGCTCTTTGAAGCGGTTGTGTAGTATCGGAGATTAAAATTAGCTAGTAGTGAATTTTCTTTGAAGTCATGTTACTTGATTTTTTATTTCTTATAGCGCTTTCTGGACATGCTCGTCATCCTACTCTATTGTTGGAAGTCTGTATTGTCATGTGAACAATTGCTATTTTTTGAATGAATATAACTTGGTTGTCCTGTTGTAAATTGTGTTGCATGGAGAAAACAAGTTGGACAAAAAAGGGGGTTGGACTAAAAAAATAGGTAGGCCAATTGGCTGGACTATCCACCAAAAATATTGGGCCATATTCCTAATTGGGCTGGTTACAACATGGGCCATGTTATCCTCCACGCCAGATCCACGTAGGCGCCATGTTGTAGCCATGTCATGTAAATTGGTGACGGTTTGTTCCGTCACAGCCTAGTTTGGGCTTGGCGGGCCTGGGGCTGATCCATGACAGCCAAGAACCGTCATGGAAGGTACGATGTCAAGTTATGACGCGATATACATGACGGATTTCAGATCCATCATGGACGATCATGCATGACAGATTTTGACTGATCTGTGACGGACAAGGACCGTCATGTATTAACAACTTTCTTGTAGTGGCACCTCTTCCCATTGCAAGAAAAATCAATCTAGTTGGCCAAACCAAACCAAAGTTTCGAAGAAGAAATACGAGGCTATAACAATCATGCATATAAGAGATCAAAGAAGACTCAAATAATATTCATAGATAGATCTGATCATAAACTCACAATTCATCGGATCCTAATAAACACACCGCAAAAAGTCATTACATCAAATAGATCTCCAAGAGTATCGAGGAGAACATTGTATTGAGAATCAAAAAGAGAGAAGAAGACATCTAGCTACTGCCTGCGGACCCATAGGTCTATGATAAACTACTCACGCATCATCGGAAGAGCACCAATGAGGAAGATGAACCCCTCCGTGATCGTGTTCCCCCCGGCAAGGTGCCGGTAAAGGGATCTAGATTGGATCTCGTGGTTCTGGAACTTGCGACGGCTGGAATTGTTTTTCGTCGACTCCCTAGGGTTTCTGGAATATTTGGGTATTTATATAGCTGAGAGGCGGTGGAGATGACACCCACAGGCCTCACTACCCACCAGGGCATGTCAGGGGCCTCTGGCATGCCCTGGTGCCTTGTGGGCCCCACAAGGCTCCCCTCCGCACTTCCTTGACTCCCAAGTTGTCTTCTGGGCAGAATTTTTTTTCAAAAAGTTTCACTGCGTTTGGACTCCGTTTGATATGGATATTCTACGAAGTAAAAAACAAGCAAAAAACAACAACTAGCACTAGGCACTATATCAATAGGTTAGTCCTAAAAAATAATATAAAGTTGCTATAAAATAAATATAAAACATCCAAGAATGATAATATAACAACATGGAACAATAAAATATTATAGATACGTTGAAGGCGTATCATGCATGCTCGCCCGACTGTTCTAACCACCTTGCTCTCTCACTCACTATTCAGAAAAATCCAACAGTAATGATTTATGAAAAAAAATGACCCTGGTTTTGTATAGATTAAACAATTATAATTGGAAAAGCTATTTGTGAATTCAAAAAAATTGCAATTTGAGTAAAACTTAAGATTTTAAAAAACATTCACAATTTCAAAAATGTTCATGAAAATGAAAAAATTCATGATTTTTTAAAGATAAGCAAGAATTAAAAAAAAACAAGCGAAAACATGAAGAAAAAATACTCCCTCCGATCTGAATTAATTGATGTAGCCATACAATGTAACTAAGACATTGTATAGAGGTTGCGTTAATTAATTCGGAAGGGAGTGATAAAAAAACTGTATAAAAGAAAGAAAAGAGCCAAAAGAATCTAGAAGCTTGCCAAAAGCGGGAGGGGCTGGAAGCTTGCATGGGCCAGCCCATATAAAACATGCGTGGAAAGGTTTGTGCTCTTCCTACCAACACTAGTAAGCATGCACGTGCAACGCACGTCTCGCTTAAATATGTTCTACTATGAAACTTAATAATTCTGTCATAACATAAATCTACATTTTGAGCAGCTGCAATCTCACGCAAAAAGCATATAATTCCGAACTCGTACAAATGACTGAAAATATTGTGCTTTATAAATCAACAGGCCCATGTCCATTGCTTAGCAAATACCTCAGTCCGTCAAGAAAATTTAATTGTGGCCTATGGCCATGCGTGCACCCCTAGCTAGTGCATCTCGACAACCAAGGCCATGACCAACATCTCGCCAGCATCCACAGTGCCATATAGATATTCATGTATCACAGACAAAATTGTTTCTCATATATCACATCCATGACCTCTTAAACTGTATAATTGACATAATTCACCAGTTATTTCAATCTTAAAGTCATCATTGCATCCAAACTGAAGTAAATTTGAGTTGCTCAAAAAAAAGTTGCTCAAAAAAAACTGAAGTAAATTTGAGGTGTAATATTTCCAACCAAGAAAAATACATCTTCAATCTTATTTTCTTCTAGGTCGTGCCTATGAGTGGGCCATTGCCAATAAGCACCAGGAAAAAAGATATGCAAGTGTGTGTACAGAGGCAATGAAAATTAGTAGTTTCCACATAAGCTGATCAAATGAAATAATTCGTCAACGTTCTGAGATACAAGTTTGTCCACCAAAGAAACAAAACATTGCTAGTCAGCAAACCAAGCTGCAGCACCTGTGGTTGTTCAAGCAAAATCAGGTACCCGTGAAACCAGCCACAGAGACAAAGCAGATGCCCAAACCGCTGAAGGTAGAAACACGCTTACTCATAATCTAGAGGCATTTTGTGGTCATTTAGTGTTCATCCTTCCATGGCAAGGTCCAAAGCAACGAAGGTACTTGCAACTTGATATTTGGAAGCTCGCCATGTATCTGGCTCCTTTTTTTGCGATCGCAAAAAAATCAATCTCTAGGAGAGTATTAACACATATCACTGATAATGAACATAACTCTGCAAAGAAAAAGGAAAAAGTGAGAAGGAGATTAATAAACGTAGCTGTACATATGCTATATAAATTTCCATCTAATATTCTCACCTTGGTCCCGGTCTGCAGTATGTCGTCTTGCCCATCCAGCCTGAACTGATAGAGAAAGTTCCATGTGGCACTTTATTTGTGAGGATATAACATGAGTCAACAACAAATTTATCATTGTTATTCATGGCAAGATAATAGATCATTCATAAATATATATTTTGTTGGATGTTGATTACTGGAAAGTAATACCAATATGGGCTTACAAATTTGGGCATGCTTCTTTTCAACGACGACACCTATTAGCAGAGGTAAATCATAATATTATAGACATATGTTACTAATAGAAAATACTACTTTTCTTTTTATATTACTTAAATTAGAACAATCAATTTCTTCCATGTCCCGAAACTTCTCATTGAGCCTCTCCATTTAACTCAGCAATTTTGGGTTATGGTAAAATCATGGGTTTTCAACAAAATAAAAACAAACAAGACCAATAAGAAAGAAAACTTAAGAATTCAAGCCTATCAGACAATCATGCACCTCCGGTGGCATGTCGACAATCAGACATACCAAAACCTTTAGTCCTAATTTTTTCCCCAATACAATGTGTGAAACAACAAATAATAACCTTGTGTGTGTGTGAAACAACAAATAATAACCTTCATGCCAGCAATGCATATTAATATTAGAAGATCAAAATGTGTTTCACTGTGTAACATTTCCATTGCATGTACATAACATGCTATGCATCAAATCCCCCTGCACAAGATTCCTCTGTCATGGCCACACTCGTATCCAGTGGTGGTGGAGTAGCCTAGGACGTGAAGCAGGGAAAGGGGCACAACATACCGGTGCGGCCGGCGACGGCGGAGACACAACGGACTGCTCGGCCTCCTCGTCCCCACAATGCTTTAACTATCTTGGATATCTTTCAAAAAGAATGCCAATGAGGGCGTCAGTTGCTACAAATTCATGACTTCAAAGAAACACAATAACCCATTAGATGGTTCAGTACAAATCATTTCTTCACTTGCAGTACCATGTAAAACATTGAATAGGTATGCATCACTCATCATTTCAAAAAAACTTCGAACAAAAACATTCAACACCTCTGACTCCACAAAGACTTAAGAAATTAGGGTGCCTAAATCTTTATGCAGAACTGGGTACATCTTACTTATTAGTTAGCCAACCACCGTATCCAAGTGGCCCAATTACGTGAATACAATCAGTATCAATCATAAGTATGAAACATGAAACTTTCTGAAATGATCAGTACTTATTAGGTCTCAAACTATACATATAGAAACTTGAGACTGCAGACATGAACGGTCGACTCTGAAACTCCACTCAAATCACCACATTATCTAAGCATGCTCAGTTAGCAACAGTAAAACAAATTACAGAATCTGAAACCTCACACATTATTTAGAGAGTACCTTATTTTCTGTTCTTGCTACACTGGAATCAATGTACACTCTGAATGAAAAATAACAAACACTTGATTGATATGGTCATCATATATGAAATAAGACAGTATGTGACAAACTATATAAAGCCGTAGATTTTGATGTACTACTAATATTTGGTCATCCAAACTCATATAATAGTTCCTCACCTGCAAATCCTCCAGTAGTTGTGCTGACATATGAAACATCTTCTTGATCTCCCTAAGCTGAATTCTATGATAGCACAGAGCTGAACTCGAAAAATAAAATCACACCGCAGGACATCTACAGGCTATTTTTACATGAAATGAGACTCGAAAACACATACAAAGGAAAAGGGGACACCTGTTTAAATAAGCCATTGAAAGCAGGCTACACAGAGCTCGACATATCGCCTTGCCAACCTAGCTCAATATCAGCATTTCTTCGGGCCCAATCCTCTTTGCTGGTCTCAAATTAGTCATGTTAAATTTCACAAAATAAATGTCCTTGCAAGATTCACAATTCAAATCCTTTGTGCATTCTAACCAAGAAGATGGAATTCAATCTTCGGTGAGGATTGAATCCTAGTGTCATAAGTAATACATATATAAACATCAGTAGCATCAGAGATTGCTCACAAGGGCAACGCTGCACACCATGCTATTTCCGTACTCAAGGATCACAAAATAACATCATATAAAGAATACAGAGGAAACCACATACAGGGAGCAAATCATCATCTAGTCGACATAGAAATTAGTCTGCTACTTCTCTTTGCCAGCTCAACATTACCAATGTTCTTCTGTGCCATCAGCAGAAAAAAGAACAAAGAGAGATGAAATTCAGTTTGCATCCAAAGCTCTCTTCATTCCCCACGGCCGGAGGTCTCCCCGTCCCCGAAACATGCCTCCGCCAGCAGAGCACCCGTGCTTGCCGTTCCTCGCTGTCCCCTTGCCGTTCCACCGGAGTTCCCCACCAGTCCACCGTCACGGGCTCACAGCGACCCCGGCGGGGCAGAGAGAGGGAGGGAGGAAGGGAGAGAGGGAAGATATGTACCTAGACAGCACCGGTGCCCTTGCTCAGCCGCCGCCGCCCGGATCCAAATCGCCACTGCTGCCCCGATCCAGGACAGTAGGATGAGATCCCGAGGATAGAGTCAGGTGGCAACGACTGCCATGGCCGAAGTGCATCAGGCACGCCGGAGTGGGGCGCAATGGTGATGGCCTTGTGTCAAGGAGGCGGCGGAGATGGCGGCGGCGGAGACCATCGGCGTCTGCTGGCAGAACATTTGATCCTAGTCGTCGATCTGGTTAATAGATTATTGACGTAATATGGGCGGTAGGATATGTGTAAGTTGATTTGATCCGAAGGCTTTGATTATCTTGTGTATAGTTTGTTGTGTGGTTTTAGGAGAACTTACGTTTGCTTTTCTATAGTAATATATAATATATAAGTAATATAAATAGAGGTGGTAATATTCAGCGCCAAATAAGATATTCCATGTCTCCACGGGTTAAGGTGAGCATAGTTCCCCTAAGAGTCTGATTATATCTCATTTAGATGTGAGATAATATCTCATATCTAACATGACATTACCTTCTGTTAGTGATAACTAAACGATCTCTTATATTGTTTGTTCGCCGGGAAATTAAGCAGCAAGCTGCGATTTGTCTTCGCGCACTGTGGCATTTTGTGTGTCCCTTGTACCACTACTGCATGCATGTGTCGTTGTCCAGCTACAGTGAGCAGTGTGCTACAACGCTGACTAGACTAGTTTGCTTAATTTACCTTTCGCTACGATAGCTCATCAGCTTTTTTTTTTCTGCTTGCTTGTTAGGCATTACTACAGTGAGCAGTGTCCCTTTTCTTTTTCTTTTGTGATTGTACATAGATAGGTCTAGCTTTCCTCATTTTGGTTGTCAACATCTCCCACGAAAAACAGAGATATAGTAAGGCCTATTTCTACAACACCTCACACAGGAAACAAATCGAATTAAATGGTAAAAAAGTGCTAAACAACAAAATGTTAGTAATTCTCCGCATAAAAATGTTAGTATTTAAATACAAAAAAATATTTTTGCAAACTTTATAAAAGCATTTGTAAACTTTTTAAAAGTCATGAAACTTCAAATGTCCGTGAAACTGAAAAAAGCTCACAAATTAATTGCTCATCACTTGTTTAAAAAAGATGTTTACCATGTGTTTAAAATTTTATAACACTATTTTGAAAAAAAGCACACAGTATTAAAAACAATGTCCGCTGTGCATTTAACATATACGTAGGTCGAGTTGCAAGTTAATGGTGAAGTTGCAACTAGGATGAAATACACTACTATTCTAGTTGCGAGTCAAGGACGGACTTGCAACTTGGACAACTACACAAAACTACGATACCATTTGCGTGTCGAGGATGGACTTGCAACTGGGACAACAACAAAAAACAAGACCAGTTGCAAGTCGAGCGTGGACTTGCAACTGAGATGAAAAAACACGTGCTCAGTTGTGATACAGGGGTGGACTTGCAACTAGGACAACTACGAGCTCATTTGTGACCCGAGGATAGACATGCAACTGGGACAACTACAAAACTACAAGCTTAGTTGCGAGTCGATGGTCGGCTTGCAACTGGGGCCCCCGTTAAAACACACACACCCTTAGTTGTTGAGTCAATGGTCGGCCTGCAAATGAGGGGCCCTCGACAAAACACACGCGCCCTTGGTTGTTGAGTCGATGGACCCCTAGAAAGACACTCCCCTCCCCTCCCCCCAGTCGCGAGTCGATGGTTGGCTTGCAACTGGGAGCCTTAGACAAACACGCACACCCTTAGTTGTGAATCGATGGTTGACATGCAACTAGACCTCGACAAACACACAAATACACCTAGTTGCGAGTCAAATGTTGGCTTGCAACTGGGGCCGTGATAGACACACACACACACACACACACTAGTTGCGAGTTGGATGGTCGGCTTGCAACTGGGGCCCCGACAAACAAACACACACCTTGTTGCGAGTCGACAATCGTCTTGCAACTGGGGGCCCGGACAAACACACACACCCCTAGTTGCGAATCAATGGTCGACTTACAACTGGGGACCCTCGACAAACCCACACACACCCCTAGTTGTGAGTCGACCGTCAGCTTGCAACTGGGGGCCCGGATGAATACACACACCCCTAGTTGCGAGTTGATGGTCGTTTGCAACTTGGGGCCACAACAAAACACACACATCATTAGTTGCGAGTAGATGGTCGACATGCAGTTGGGGACCCTCTACAAACACACACACTTTTAGTTGCGAGTCGATGGTGGACATGCAGCTCTGGACCCTCAACAAACACATACATCCCTAGTTGTGAGTCGATGGTCGGCTTGCAACTGGAGACCCTCAATAAACACACACACCTAGTCGCAAGTCGATGATCGACATGCAACTGGGGACTCTAGACAAACATACAAAAGCACCCTTAGTTGCAAGTCGATGCTCGGCCTGCAGCTGGGGGCACCGACAACACACACACCACCTAGTTGCCAGTTGATGGTTGACATGCAACTGGGGACCCTTGACAAATACACACACACACCTAGTTGTGAGTCGATGGTCGGCTTGCAACCGGGGGTCCCAATAAACGCGCGCGCACACACATACTTAGTTGCGAGTCGATGGTTGACATGCAACTACGGACCAAAACAAACACACACACCCTTATTCATAATTTTTTTAATGTAAATTCAAACAAGTGTTCACAAATTAAAATTTTGTGAATTTTAGTAAGTGGTCACACACTTCAAAAAATGTTCATGTACTTAAAATATCATGAATTTGAAAAATGGGGAAAAATTAAAAAGGAGAGTAACAACAAAAAAGAAAAAAGCAGATCAAATAAATGGGACAGATGAAGGGAGAGAAAGTGCCCAAATAGAGAATGAGTGAGAGCATAAGCTAACATCAAATCCTTTGTATATGGTGTCCGTTAAATCTTCCTATTCTCCACGATTCAGAAAATACAAGCAACATTCTAAAAAAAAATACAAGCAACGATCCTAATAAAAAGACCCACGATAGCAGGCTGTCAAGAAAAATGGAAGAAGGGGCCAACGAACCAACGGTAAGCGGCTGCACGTGACAAACAAACGGCCGACCAAAAGCTGCCTGAGATTTACATACAGGATGGACAGAGACTTGAGACACGGCCGAGATAAACAAAACGATTAACGGCCTGCCAATATCGGCGTACTAGACTGACGAGACAAATACGACGCAGGATAACCACAAGATCAACACTGATCCAACGGTGAAAGATTTAGATGTGAGATAACTATTTCACATCTAGATGTGAAATAGAGAATCCGTTCCCCTAAATCCTCCTAAAAAATTCCCCTAAATAAAAAGATTTAAAAGTGCACGCGAGAAAAGTCACGAGATCCTGGTTCAAAGCAAAAAAGTAGCGACCACGTTGAGGCTGCCTCCTCCATGTCGTCGGTCGCACGTGATCGGAGTAGCATACTACCATTGCGCAATTTTACAACCCCTTTGGAGCCTTTGTCCTCGCATCCCATGGCATATAAGTCCCCGCTTAATAATAATCCAACGGATGTACTACTGGCGATTCATTCAGCCGTGCCCGGTCGGCGCAAGGGTCCGCGTGCTCCGTAGCACATCTTCCATTCGTCAGTTCGTCCCATACTCGTGGGCCGGCGTTTTGTTCAGTGCCGCCGTATGAACCGTATGCCCGGTCAGAGCATATACAATGGTGCTATCTTAGAAGTGCCATATAGAATAAATGATGAGGTGGAGAAGAGAGAACCCGTAAGAAAAAGATTGTCTTCTCTTATTTAAAAGAAGACAAGATATAATCTTTTAGCATAATATGTCTCACCATGTTTATAGGAATAATTAGTTATTGAAGATAAGGCTAAGACATGACCCATTGTAGACGTTTTTTTTTGTCATATCTAAATTACATGCAAGATTTAATATAAAACTATTTTATCAACTATTGTACATGCCTCCATGCGACCCGCGCTGCAAACTTCAGTTCGACCAGCCGTTCCGGATAGACGCGTCCTTGTCCTCCGCAATAAATCCAGGCAAATATGAGGTTCTCCCGTGGCGGCGGAAAACACGTCAGCGCCATACGCGTGCGCACCGGCCGATGGGCCACGCGTGTCCGCGGTGACGGGCGCGTGGGCGGTGGGAGGATGGGCGGGCGGGCATGTGTCTGTACAGGTACGCGCTATTGGTGTGTTCCGGCGGCAATGGCACAAGGTAGCAACGCGCCAAGCCGAAGGCTGGTGACGTGTTTTGTATCTTCCTCTTATTTTGGAAGCGGCGGTGATGCTTTCGGCTCGCCGATAGCAACATGGCGAGAGGACGCGTCGTGGACCGAACTGGATTGTCGGCTGCTCTTGCACGGGGATAACATGCACACTGGCACACTGCTACTCACCGTAACAACCCACTAATAAGAGTACAGTTATCCTGATTTTACCCAAATATCCAGCAAAACAAATGCATACATGTCTAAATAGAATCACCGTAACCACCCACTAATAAGAGTACAGTTATCCCTCACTGCTACTCACCGTAACGCTGCAAATATCCAGCAAAACAATTGTTCATTCAAAATGATTGTAAAGAATACACTACCATTTTTTTTCAACAGACAACAGGGGTAGGGGCTCAGATGCCCAAGCTGCCATTTCATATCAAAATTACTACCACACTGCATGGAGGACCTAAAAACAATCAATTTTTTTTGCAAGATGATCATTCTTTTTGTAAATAGGTCCCTAAACCATCAATAGTATCACAGATGAGTCCAGTCACATGTAGCAATCCCGTCGGAGACTTCATGGCCACCGTCTTCGACACAAGCCTTGGGCCTCACGTGGAGGTTGAAGATGGTACACCAGAAGCAAATACCTTGATGATCTGCAGCTCATGTGGCCCAGGTCGATGCAACGAGATGAAGGAAATGTTGGGCCCACAATGCAGCTTGTAATCCCAGAGAACTCTAGCTCAACGAAGACAATAGTCGGATCCATCTCTTCCCGTTCGCCCGGCACCACGCAGGCGAAGAAGAAGAAGAAGAAGAAGAAGAAGAAGAAAGGATGACCCCGAATCTCTCCCAAGCTTATTGAAAGTGCTTATGCCAAGACCACAGCCTCTTGCCGTCCTCCACCATGCAAGTGGGTCAGAGGAGGAAGGCGAGCTCCATATGCCGTCGTTGGCAACAGAGCAAAGCACATCGACGACATGTCACCAAACCACGACATAACACCATGAGCACTACCCTAATGTAACAAGGAACACATGCACACCTCTCAGCAGCCATCGATGTTGGACGCAGCGTTTGATCAGGCCAGGAATCTCTGGCTGAGTTCAAAAAAGGGAGGCGGCGCAAGAGGAGGAAGGGTGAGGAAAAAGAAAGTGAGCCACTCCCAAGAATACACTGACCATAATATGTGCAAGTGGACAAACAAATGAATACATGTCTAAATAGAATCTTTACTTAAACTTCTTTCACTTTGATTGTAGATACATGGAAAAATATTTGTAACATCATTATTCTCTCTCTTCCCGAGTTTATTACGCCCTCTCACATTTTGAGTCAAAGTTTGACAATACACCTGTGATATAAAATATGAGATATATGTCAAAAAATTATATAATTGGAAATTTCATTTCGAATCCTTATAAATTTTATGACACGTCTCTTATATTTTGCAAATCAATTCTACGGTCAAAGTTTAACCCAAAATATAAAAGGGCCTAATAAACCTAGACGGAGGTAGTAAACCCGCAATGAATGATATTTTTATGGTTTTTCTTTTCTTTTATAATTTTGTATCAGCATATAAACACAAAGCAGTAAACTTTTTTTTTTCTGGTAATAATACTAATCCGCTAAAAACAACAATGAAAACCACACAACCCCTTGTGACAATTTTTTTAAGAGAAACTTTTGTTCTATTCATAATCAATCATGGCAGTATAAAGAGCGACAACTGTAACAAAAATTACAACCATATACATGCAAATCTTAAGCCGCCTTAATGCAAGGATTCGGCCGTCACACGTGTTAGATAAACATGTCTCCGAAGACTATTTCCAGCTCTGAGCATGCGGCAACCAAGCACATCACCAATCTCTCCCCATCAAGAAAAAAAATAAAAAAATCCATCTTCTTTTTTTTTGTCAAAATTTTGCTTTATTGTTTATTGATCTCCATTTTGCTTGCTTGCTTTTACCCTTTCCATCCAGTGCCTTAACCCCGAGGAAAACCTAAAGCGAAGACACACAATAAACTAACGAAACGAGCAGACCCCACCCTTACCTCCTCTCCTCGTCTCCGCCACTTCCCCCCTCCCGCCCCCACCAAATCTGGGAGTTTCCGGACGCCATTGCCCACCTTTCCCCCCAGCACAAGGAAAGCACGCCAGCGAGAGAAGGAGCAGCAGAGGCTGCACGGCAGAATTACCGTGAGCAACTCGGAAGGTATCTCGATCTTCGTCCCCGCCGCCCCTCCCCGCCCGCGCGCGGACGATCTGTTCCTTCTTTTCCCGGGGTTCTTTCCTCCCTGATCTGAAATCTCCCCGCAGCCGCGCCGGAGCCGGGTCGAATCGGGCCGTGGCGAGGGGAAATGTCCGGCTTCGTCGGGGTCGTCGTCTCCGACCCCTCCCTGCAGGGCCAGTTCACGCAGGTCGAGCTCCGATCGCTCAAGGCCAAGGTGACACCCCGAATCCACGGCTTCGTCTTCTCTCCTCTGCTCCAAAAACCAGAATTATTACTATAGTTCCCTCTGTCGCCTCTGCTCCAACTCGAGGTTTCTGTTTCGTTGTGGTTTGCAGTTCGTGTCTCTGAAGAGGGACTCCGGCCATGTCACCACCAAGAACCTCCCGGGGTTGATGAAGAAGCTGAGGGGACTTCACGAAGTGGTCCTCGAGGAGGAGATCGCCGCCTTCTTGTCGGAGTCGTACCCCGACAGCGACCAGGAGATTGAGTTCGAGTCCTTCCTCCGGGTACATCTTGGCGATCCTCTGAGTTCCTGACTAGTAGTATTACTAGTATTACTGTGGAGGGGAAGAGTGTGTTATCATTGTCTTACTGATTCGGTTCGGATGGGGAATCTGGTGTGGTGCTTTTGCAGGAGTACCTGAATCTGCAAGCAAGGGTGAGCGCCAAGGAAGGAAGCGCCGCTGCCGGCGGCGGTGGCGGGGCTGGCGGCCGCAAGAATTCGTCGTCGTTCCTCAAATCCACCATCACTACGCTGCTGCACAATCTCAACCAGGCGGAGAAGTCTTCTTATGTGGCACATATTAACACTTACCTTGGTGAAGATCCATTCTTGAAGAAGTACTTGCCAATCGACCCATCCGGCAACCAGCTATTCGATCTTATTAGGGATGGCGTCCTGCTCTGGTGAGAAGGCTTTCTAGCTAGCTACATGGCGCATGCCAATTTACTCTTTCAACAGAAACTGTCTGCTAGTTGTAGCTGATGTTAATTCCTTGCTGGATCTTTTGTCAGTAAGTTGATCAATGTAGCTGTACCTGGGACCATTGATGAGAGAGCAATAAATAAGAAAAGAGTTCTTAACCCATGGGAGAGGAATGAAAACCACACACTGTGCCTCAACTCTGCAAAGGCCATTGGATGTACTGTTGTTAACATTGGCACCCAGGATTTAGTGGAAGGAAGGGTATGCCTTGTGTTCCCTACTTGTTATCCTTTCTTGTAGCTCATGATGCAATGTCACTGATATAAAAATGTTGCCGCGCTCTAAATTATCCTTCTTCTTTTGCAATGAGATAAATCATTTGTCTCCCTTTAATTCTTTCATGTCCTGTATAGCGATATATAGTTTTTCTTTGATGAATTTGTTGGTAAATTTAGGTGTAAATACTGTTATCATTATTAACTGCTGCCTGTCCTTTGTTCTTTTTCACTTTAATCACTTACTAGTAGGTAGTACATCTCATATTTCTTTGTTGATTTTCATGTGTTAGGTGTTTTTAGCCACCTTACCCTAATGGGAAAATGCTCCCAATTCCATATTCAGTTCTATAAATTCCCTTAAAAAAATCAAGTGGTGACTTACACATATTTCTATTGTTTTCTTTGGCAGCCTCATTTAGTTCTTGGATTAATATCTCAAATCATAAAGGTAAGTACTGAAATGAGATTCACATTTTTTATGCAATTCAATGGACACACTATGGTTGAACTCCTCCTTCATCACCTAAAGAGTTGCTTCACTTATTATCAGATTCAACTTTTGGCTGATCTTAATCTTAAGAAGACACCCCAGCTTGTGGAATTGTTTGATGACAGTAAGGTAAGTAGAAGTGTTTTACCTTTGTTTCAGCTCCCAGTGTACATCTTTGCTCAAAACAAAATCCATTTTATTGCATGTTGTACAGGATATAGATGAGGTGTTGAGCTTGTCACCAGAAAAGATGCTGCTTCGATGGATGAACCATCATCTGAAAAAGGCTGGCTACAAGAAAACTGTTAACAATTTCTCTTCGGATGTGAAGGTGCATATGACAGTACATGTCACAGCACTTACTAATCACTTAATTATATGCAATTTTGATACACCTGCAATGATACAAAAATCTGCCTGTTACACATTTGGTTGATCTTATTGTTAAATTTGAGTCTTGTGGGCAACACAACAGCTAGCTTTTCAGCATTGTCTATCAAATACTTTATGTTATTTTCTTCATTTTATGTAATACAGTGTACGTTATGTCGCTCTGTACTTGATCCATCATTATGTTGTTCTTTGCCATGCTTCTGTTCTTGCTCTGTTCAACTTCCGATGGTCACATAAGTTAATTTTTACAGGATGGTGAAGCCTATGCTTATCTTCTAAAAGCTCTTGCTCCAGAGACTTCCCCTGAAACCACACTGGAGACTAAGAATCCTGATGAAAGGGCAAAAATGGTACTGGAACAAGCAGAGAAGTTGGACTGCAAAAGATACCTTACACCAAAGGATATTACTGAGGGTTCTGCCAACTTGAATCTTGCATTTGTTGCACAAATATTCCAGCATCGGTAAGTGCCGACTTTCCTGCTCTTGAAAATGATCTAGAAATTTAAGATATGATCAAAATCATACGAGCTATTTTAAATTGGAAGTTCCTTGGGTCGATTTTAACAATTTTTCCGTGCTGACCATTGATCACTTCAATGATATCATTCCATGATGTGCAGGAATGGTCTAACTAGTGACATTAAACAAGTTACACTCACACAGTCAGCATCACGTGATGATGTTCTAGTATCCAGAGAAGAAAGGGCCTTCCGAATGTGGATCAACAGCCTTGGGGTCGAGTCATACCTGAATAATGTTTTTGAAGATGTTCGCAATGGGTAACAAGACTATTTTCATGATGTCTTGTGTTATTGTGTTATATCAATTGCTGAGTTGATAATTTAGTTTATGATCTTGCAGATGGGTACTTCTTGAAGTACTTGACAAAGTTTCTCCTGGATCTGTCAATTGGAAGTTGGCATCAAAACCTCCAATTAAATTGCCATTTAGGAAACTGGAGAACTGCAATCAAGTTGTAAAAATTGGGAAGGAGTTAAAGTTTTCATTAGTAAATTTAGCTGGGAATGATATTGTTCAGGGAAATAAGAAATTGATAGTTGGTGAGTTCGATCACATCTAACTTTATAGTGAATGCTAATGCACTGTTCTTGATAACTTAGGGGACATATAATTTGAGTTTCTCTGTGTTGTCTTTCAGCACTTCTGTGGCAATTGATGAGATTTAATATCCTTCAATTGCTAAACAGACTGAGATCCCACTCCAAAGGATCCCAAGGAAAGCAAATTACTGATGCAGATATACTGAACTGGGCAAACAGCAAAGTGAAAGCATCAGGAAGAACATCTCGAATGGAAAGCTTCAAGGTGACTTTAATATCCATAGCTTTCACGTAGCCATATAAAAAATTCTAGCTGTTAATGTTTTTCTTAACGTTTTCCCATTCAGGATAAGAGCTTATCAAATGGAGTGTTCTTCCTCGAACTTCTTAGTGCAGTTCAGCCAAGGGTTGTGAACTGGAAAGTAGTTACAAAGGGAGAAGCTGGTCTGTTCTTGATCCACATGTGCTATTTCATGAATTGGTTTCTGATTAATTAATTATATGCTTTCTTTACAAATAGAAGAACCATAGTACTGGCTGATGGCTAATTTCTTTTGATTTTGTAGACGAGGAAAAGAAGCTAAATGCTACCTACATCATTAGTGTTGCAAGAAAGCTCGGATGTTCTGTGTTTCTACTGCCAGAGGACATCATAGAGGTAAAGGGCCATTGTTACGAATATGGAACCGAGCCTGTAATATTTTCATTTTCCAATGAATTAAACTGGATCGGAGCTAAATTCATCTACTGTTTGGAATCTTTACCTTCAGAAATGTTGATGATGCTTGTTGATTGAGAATTGGAACTGTGCTGTGCATATATATTGTTGGTTTTATATCCTCCTTTTGTTCATGTTGATTAAACAGGTGAACCAGAAGATGATCCTAACTCTTACAGCTAGCATCATGTATTGGAGCCTGCTGAGACAACCACAGCCTGAAATATCAGAAGCATCAGAGCCATCCAGCATGGCTTCGGACGCAACTTCCGACATTGGCTCGGAGGATGGCGCCTCAACAGCGGCACCGTCCGAGAGCGAAGAGGCAAACTCACTGTCCGACAGTCTATCCACCCTGACCACAGACGACGCCACCTCAAATGCTCCACCTGCAGAAAACGGGAACGGCGCCACCCCAGATGCTCCACCTGCAGAAAACGGGAACGACGCCACCCCAGATGCTCAACCTGCAGAAAACGGGAACGCCGCCACCCCAGATGCCCCACCTGCAGAAAATGGGAACGATGCCACATGATCCTGATGGTTATATGTTCGTCCGTAGCGCTGTCCATCATTAGCTTCATATACAAGGGTTGGTACCCAAAGTTGCTGCTGCTACCAGAAGTGAAATTTTCTCCTGCTTTTCAGGTACTAGCATAATAGGTACACACCATCATACAGATAGATCGTAGCCACCGTTTGTTCATTAAATTAAATTTTGCTGAATACTAGTAAGTACTATATGGCGGAGAAAGAGAGGGAAATACAGACACATACATATACTAGTAAGTAGGCCGCCGGTTGGTTTGGTTGGCTGGCCATTTACTGTACACTTTAGTGCACTTTGATGTCGAAGCTCCATTGCCCAACTCGTGTCTTGTCGGTCCGTCCACGTGCTCTGTTTTTTTTTTCTTCTACCAATTTGCTGTACTGCTCGGGCCATTATCGTTTTTGTACCAAACTGTCGTCGCTGCTGTGGAGTGTGGACCATGCGTCGTGAGCTGTACAAAAACTTGTTGATTTCTGGCATGCCAAGGAATCGCTGTACACATTATTGGTAGTAGAGTAGTATTCCTGGGCATTCTTGTTCCTTCGCGTGCAATGTGACGTGTCGGACAGCGATTTGTAAATCAGTGAGCGCGAGGTGCACTGGGAATTACCCCCTCCCTGTCTTTGTAGATTTGCTCATTTTGCTCCATATGTAGTCCATAGTTGAATCTCTACAACTTATATTTAGGAACGGAGGGAGTATTATTAGTAGATGTTTGAAATGGATCAATCACGCATGCCTGGGAATTGATTAGCTGTTTTATCTTCTTCTTCACAGTGATGGATTTGCACCGTACTATTCGTTGGTCTGCATGAATGAGGCCCAGGACGTGCATTCCGCATGAACAACTATCCCGTACCGTTTGAAAATGATTGCCATTTTTTTCTTGGAACAAGGGCGCTGCGGAACATGGCACCGAGATGACGAGTCGCGGGACTGCACTGCGTGTGCGTCTTCCGATGAGCCTGCGTCGCGCAGGCAGCAGGCTACATAAATCCGCGGGCACACACACAGCGGCCGAGGTCACCACCGGGCCGGCCGGAGACAGCGGCATAACCATGCAGGGCTGGGCTCCATGCCATTTCCTCCCCCCCCCCTCCCCCTCCCCGCCTTGATAGTTGATACTCCCTTGCTTGCTCCCCGAAGTCAAGTAGTGGTAAAGCCGGGGCGAGGCCACACCGCCACCACCACCACCCTCCGCCCCACCACTGCACGCCATCGATGGTTCCGTCCGTGCCCTGCCGTGCGCACGCACGTCGTCGTCAAGCCGGAGCCCGATGCGTCGTCGTTAAGGTCGCTCCCGGGTGGCACCGGTCATTGCCGCCGGCTTCCTCCTCCGTGTACCGTGTCCTCCGGCGATGGAGGGTAGCTGCTGCTGACACGGCGGCGACGTGGCGGTCGAGGAATTGAGCCGGCCAGCTTTACCACCATTCCTATCATCCGCCGCGACATGGCATACATGGGGCAGGCCAGGCATTTCATCTCTCCTACTACGTACCTTAGTACTTTCTCTACCTAGCCAAGTTACCAGCTCTTAGTCGTAGGAGTTATATTAGCAGTAGTTTCTTCCTCTTCGTTTCAGCTTTTCTCAACGAAGTGGTTGCTGTTGCTGTGAATAACCTTTGGCTATTATTGATTTGTATCTGTTAATTTTCTAGATGAACTGGTAGACGATGGCGATTCTTCTTCTTCTTCTTCGCTTAATTTGTTTGTTTGCGCGTGAATGAACGAAAGAAATCTTCGCTTCTTCGGGCTTGAATGTCGTACCCCTATCCTGTAGCTGTACTTGCATTGCGCCTCCAACAGACGCAGAACGGCGGAGGGCACAGTAAGCTAGCTAGGCGGCGAAGCGAGTTCTTCTTGCGCTTGGTTCTGCCCAAACAGTAGCTAGGCGGCACAGTGCTCGTCACTGCGCCCGGCCGGCTACAGTGCGCGTCTTGGTCTTGGGTGGCATGGCACAGCAGGGGGCCGCGACGGAAGAACCAGAGAGGGCGACATGCTTGCGGACATAGAGAACCTTTGCTCCTCCTCTGTCCCTCTTCATTTCGCTCCCACAGAGCAAGGCCAACGTATGCACTGGCGTAGTAAGAACAAGGAACGTCGCATCTCGCGGGCACAGCGCCAAAATCGACAGTCGAGTTAGCCATTTGCTGCAGCGTGATTCGATCGATCATACAAACTCGATATCCGCGACCTGTCAATCAAAATAGTAATATGCAATAATACTACCATCGTTTTTGAATATATATTTTTGAGCACTGTACAGACGCACACACGCTCATACACTCGTCGTTTTTGAAATTTGATCGTTCGTATCGTGGTCGACAGGTAACAATGCATTGTGTGTGTGTCTCGGAATTAGTCACACACGCGGCGTGCATGCCGGCGAGATGGCATGGCAAGATCGTTTTCTGCCCCACTAGCTAACCACTGTCAGTGCTTAGTAGTTTAGTTTACGAGGGATCGGAAATTCAGAAGGAGTCCTGGCAACCAAAGTGTAGCTAGTAGCGTTGCCAGCGGCCCAGCCCATATAATTCATGGCCGCCGTTACGCACACGCAAGTACGTCCTTGCGCGAACAGGCCGGGACTAGCTGCTAGCTAGGACCATGGTCTGCGCTGCATCTGCATGGCATGCCCCCAGTCAACAGTGCACGCAGGCAGCATCATCAGCAGCGGCAGCGGCAGCGGCAGCCTAGACAGGAGGAGGACTCCAGTGTCCAGTCTACGCTGCGCGCGCGGCCGTGAAGACGACGAGCCGCTCGGCGCGCGCCGGCACAACCTACGAGCAACCTGGCCCTCTCGCAGTTGCAGTCTTGCCAGCCGGGGCCACGCCTTGTCCGGTTCCGCGTGCATGTGCCCTAAATCCTGGGTGTCGCCTCGTTTCATTATTTCACTATAGGTAGATACCATGGGACGGGTGATATGATCTGGTTCGTGCGTGTGATCACTGGTGCTTGGCATTCGATCGTACTGTTAGGGTTCTACAGGTAGTAAATCATGCTAACCTTGTCAGTGCAACCTGTTTGTTTAGAAGTGTGGTGGATTGGAAGAGACGGCTTGAGGAACGAGCACCCGCTGCTGACTGTTCCTTCCTGAGCTGGGCGTGTTGTTTTCTAGGCCGGGTATGTGATCTGATGTGGAGTGTTGCCATGCCTCTCTTGTCTCGGATCTCGCGGCTTGCATCGCGCCTGAGAGAGAAGGGTATATGGACCATCTAAGGCCCCTCCCAATGCTCCACCTTATACATGTGCTAAGGTTGCCAACTAAGCAAAAAATATGATGTGGCATGCTAGTTAAGAAGAGAGAGAGAGAGAGTAGTATGGTGACCTCAGGAAGAAACGGTGCTAAGCACGTGTACCTAGGTGAAAGCACAATTCTGAGTCTACAACGAATTAAATGCACGAAGCTTAGTACTCAAAAGTTTAGCACCTTTGCATTGTGGACTTGAGTCGCTAAGCCATTTAATATGCTTAGCATCTCATCTAAGCACCTTTGCCTTGGGGGAGGTCTAAAACTTGGCAATGACCCGAGGGGGATGCGACCACCTAGGCACCAAGATTGTTGGCAACTCCTGAGCGTCTTAGACCGGTTTCAAACGCCCAAACGGATAGCCCGGTCATTGACCGATCACAAAAATTCGATTCAAACATCCGGACTGACCGGCACCCCTCATATCTAGCTCAAATATGGGGGGGATATGAGGGCGTCCGGGCATGTCCGTCACGTCGGACCTGGTTCATGCTGGCCCATCTGACCTCACATATATTCCTCCCCATCCGCTCACCGTATCAAACCCTAACCATTTCACTCCACTCCCCTCGGCCACCAAAGCTGCTGTCCGGCGATCTCCAGCCTTCTCCGGCATAGCGGGCAGCGGATTTAACTCCGACCAGTCTGGATCCATCGACTTGTCATCCCGTGCGGGCTGAAGGAAGCAATGGCCGTCCACATTGCACTCCGTCGCTTCCGGGAGGACAATGCCCGGTCGACAGCAGGATCTGTCCGGCGCGACTCCATAGCGTCGGCGCATCGGGCGCTCGGATTCTCCGGGGAGCCTTCAAATATCCCCTTCCCTATCACTGCTCCGGTGGAGTATGAGTTCCACCGGGATCTCTGTGCCTGCCATGGGAAGGAGAGGATAAGGGCGGCGGAGGCACGCCTCGCTGCCGACATGGCGGCGGCGGAGGTGACCAATGCGGCCGAAGAGGAGGAAGCCAACCGCGCCTGCATTGTAAAGATGCGATGGATGAGGAACACCCACGCCCTCGCCCAAGAGCAGAATCGGGTGGTCCGTGCCATGGCCGGACTGCCACCAAGGAGGAGAAGGAGGACAACAACTGGAAGGACAACTTCGACGACGAACAGATCCGACTCGATCCCTACTGCGTCTTCGACTGGTACTTTCGTGAGAAGGATGGAAAGGGTGCTGGGAAGGGCAAGGGCAGCTGTGGATGATCTTCTCCACCATAGCCAAACCTGCCAAATTTTGGTAGTCCGATGGCATGTTAGTGATGTAGTAGCCGGACGATGTGTGTAATGCATCGTTTACATAGTTGCATGAGTTTGTAGGGATTTGAGGTATGCTAATTGAGGTGTCCGGTTGTGAGAAGGGTAGTTTGAGGCTTGACTAATCATCGTCCGCGAACGCGCCCGGGCGCGTCTGCGGGAGTTTGAGGGGTAGGATTTGCCAAGTCCGGCTATAGATGCTCTTATAGTGTACTAATCCTGCTCGTGTTCTTAGAGTAAGTAAAATAGGATGAGAGCAAGTCTGGTAAGGTAAAGTCAACAGGCTATAAAAATTAAACTATTATATCTATGTTGAGTTGGATGAGAGAGAAGAGCAGAGAGAAGGGATGCGGCTTGTAGATTAATAGTCGGTTGCAGCACAACTCCAAAAAACATTGTGAGAGTGTAAGTCCTACGTGTGAGCTGCGTTGTGATTTCCTTGAAGCGGAGAGGATGATGCAGTACAATAGAGATAAGTATTTCCCTCAGTTATGAAACCAAGGTTATCAATCCAGTAGGAGAACCAAGCAACACTATCTAAACAACATCTGCACACAAACTACAAATACTTGCAACCCAATGCGTAGATGGGTTGTCAATCCCTCAACGGTTATGAACAAGATTAAATTGTATAGGTTTTGATAGATAGATCTGACAAAAATAGAAAATAAAATAAATTAAAGAAAATTACAGCAAGGTATTTTTGGTTTAATATATGATAGAAAATAGACCCGGGGGACATAGTTTTCACTACATGCTTCTCTCATAAGAATAGCATATGATGGGTAGACAAATTACTGTTGGACAATTGACAGAAAACAAATAATTATGACGATATCCAAGGGAATGATCATGTATATAGGCATCAGTCCAAGATTAGTAGATCGAAATGATTCTGCATCTACTACTATTACTCCACACATCGACCGCTATCCAGCATGCATCTAGTGTGTTAAGTTCATGGAGAAATAGAGTAATGCTTTAAGCAAGGTGACATGATGTATACAAGATAAACTCAGGTATGAATAAACCCCATCTTGTTACCCTTCATAGCAACGACACATGCGTGTCATATCCCTTTTTGTCACTCGGATTGAGCAGCGCAAGATCGAACCCATCACAAAGCACCTCTTCCCATGGCAAGATAAATCAATCTAATTGGCCAAATCAAACCAATAAATCGGAGAAGAAATACGAGGCTATAACAATCATACACAAAAGAGTTCAGATAAAACTCAAATAATATTCATGGATAGATATGATCATCCCGACTTGTGGGGGAATCATAGTCTCCATCTTCCTTTCCTCACTGGGACAATGCTCTAATAATGATGATCATCATAATTTTATTTACTTACAACTCAATATTACAACTTGATAACTAGAACAATATGACTTTATATGTATGCCTCTGGCAGTGTACCAGGATGTGCAATGATGCTAGCGTAACATGCATAATAATGATGAACGGTGGATGTGCCACAAATACTATGTCAGTTATGTGATCATGCAAAGCAATATGACAAAGAAGGTGTATGTCATAAAAACAGAAAGGTGGAAGTTGCATGGCAATATATCTCAGAATGACTATGGAAATGCCATGATAGATATGTATGGTGGCTGTTTTGAGGAAGATATAAGGAGGCTTATGTGTGATAGAGCATATCATATCACGGGGTCTGGATGCACTGGCGAAGTTTGCACCGACTCTCGAGGTGAGAAAGGTCAATGCACGGTACCGAAGAGGCTAGCAAATGGCAGAAAGGTAAGACTGCGTATAATCCATGGACTCACATTAGTCATAAAGAACTCACATACTTATTGTAAAAGTTTATTAGCCCTCGAAGAAAAGTACTACTATGCATGCCCCTAGGGGGATAAATTGGTAGGAAAAGACCATCACTCGTCCCCAACTGCCACTCATAAGGTAGACACTCAATAATAAATCATGCTCCAACTTCATCGCATAACAGGAGACTATACGTGCATGCTTAGGGAATCATAAACTTTAATAACAATATTCTTACTAAACCACAATCATTCACTAGTACCCCCACATATTACTATCTCAATATCACAAAACTATTACAAGGAATCAAACTTATTATATTTAGGGATCTACATGAAAGTTTTTATTATACCCCTCTTGAATACTGTTATATCAGGACCAATTTCATAACACATGCATATTTCCATTACTATTTATTAGACTCTCAAAAATATATAAGTGAAGCATGAGAGTGCAACTATTTCTTTAAAATATAACCACCGCTGTGCTCTAAAAGATATAAGTGAAGCACTAGAGCAACTCCCTAGCTCAAAAGATATAAGTGAAGCACATAGAGTATTATAACAAATCACGAATAAATGTGTGTCCCTCTCAAAAGGTGTGTGCAGCAAACACAATGATTGTGGTAAACTAGAAAGTAAACAAAGAAAAGACTACTATAATACAAGACACTCCAAGCAAAACTCATATCATGTGATGAATAAAAATATAGCTCCAAGTAGTATACCAATGGATTGTAGACGAAAGAAGGGATGCCATCCAGGGCATCCCCAAGCTTAGATGCTTGGGTCTCCTTGAATATTACCTTGGGGTGCCTTGGGCATCCCCAAGCTTAGGTTCTTGTTGTTCCTTATTCCTTCATCCATCGTGATCTTATCCAAAACTTGAAAACTTCAGCACGCAAAACTCAATAGAAACCTCATGAGATCCGTTAGTATAATAAGAAAATCATAAACTTTAGGTACTATTATGAACCCATTCATATTTTATTATTGCATAATACCTATTGTATTCTAACTTCTCCATTACTTATACCCCCGATATAATCCATAGCATCATTAAAACAAGCAAACTATGCAATAGAAAACAGAATTTGTCTAAAACAAAAAATTTGTAATTATCTGAAAAAACCATATACTTATGTAACTAAAAAAATTCTGAAAAATTAGAACATTATGGGCAATTTGTATATCAATAATTTGTAAAAACTTCAGAATTTATCACGTTCCCGTAAATTATTAAAATTCCAGTACTGGGCGCAAAAGTTTCTATTTTTCACATAATCAAGTAAACTATCAACCAAATCATCCCGAAGGCTTTACTTGGCACAAACACTAATTAAAACATAAAAACACAATCATAACAGTAGCATAATTGTGTGAACACTAAAAAACAGAAAGAAAACAAGAAAAATAAGATAACTATTGGGTTGCCTCCCAACAAGCGTTATTGTTTTACGCCCCTAGCTAGGCGTAAGGCATTGATTCAAGTATTGTCATCTTTAGTTGCAAAGGGTCTAGCACTATCTATCTTCCCTCTTTCTATTTTACCCCCTTGCCACTATAAATAATAAGAACTAAGTGATCAAGTTTGGTAGTGAGAGTTTTTAATTCAGTTTTCAAGACACCAAAAGTATCAACCTTTTGTTCCAAAGTATCAAATATCCTATTTTGTGAAAC
The DNA here is from genome assembly GCF_056163025.1 of Triticum urartu. NCBI lineage: Eukaryota > Viridiplantae > Streptophyta > Magnoliopsida > Poales > Poaceae > Triticum > Triticum urartu. The sequence continues at coordinate 499,386,492 of NC_141878.1, forward strand.
TACATTACCATTTATTTTAGTGGAGAGGTTAAATAACCCTCCAAAATTATACTCCATACCAGCTTTAGTTTCTTTTATTAACTCAGTTTGACGGTAGCTCACTAGTATGGTAGGTTCAATAGTTTCTATTTTCGGTTGTCCAAATACACTTTTCATCTTTTCATAGATTTCAAAAGCATTGTATACAAATTGTTTAAAGATTCATCACTTAGTTGTTTAAAATTCAAAATCCCTAAGCTCCTAAGTAAGGAGGGAAAGGCATATCAGGAGGAGAACTGGCCATCACTACTGCAGGATGCTGCTAACGCGACACTACGATCAGAGACCCTTCGACGAAATTGTGTGCGATGCCATAATCACAAAGGGTGGTGTAAAAACCCGTCAAAAAGGTGCAAAATGTTTGCGATGGAGGATGCATCAAACACGGTTCAGATTTTAGTTGCGTGTGTGATTCAGGGCATACGGTTCAGTTCAATTAACCGTTTTCGTTGAGGACGAACAAAAGAAACGGGCAGCCAAATGAAGGCGTGTGCGATGTACAACATACGGTTCACTCGGATGAACTGTTTATGATTAGGCAACACAAAAGAAATGGGCAGCCAGATGAAGGTGTGTGCGATATACAACATATGGTTCAATCGGATGAACTGTTTGTGATTAGGTAACAAAAAAACGGCCAGCCAGATCAAGGTGTGTGTGATTGAGGGCATACGCTTCAGAAGGATTAACTGTTTGCAATTAGGCAACAGAACAGAAACGGGTAAGCCAGATCAAAGTGTCTGCGATTGATGGCATACACTTCACATGGATGAACTGTTTGCGATTAGCCACAGCAAACTGAAATAGTTAGATAGATCAACGTGTGTGCGCTAGACGGGCACACCCATTCTAATTAAAAGAAGCATGCGTGATGGTAATAACGAGTGCGCACGGTTGTTGGAACAAGACGTGTGCTGACATTGTCTATTGCGGTGCACCCTATGGTGCAAACGCCACGTACGCAGTCGAGAAGGCGTACATGCCCACGTTACGCCTTCCGAGAATAGTGCCGCACGTATAACCGTCAGTAAATTTTGAGCATGCGTCCCGTCACAATTTTTTTAGAAGAACAGGGAGGCCATGTCCCATCATATTCTGAATTGCAAACCCGTTCACACAGATCAAAACCTAAACGGTTTCCCACTTAGGAGCGTATTACTACGCGATTATAAATACTACTACTCCAAGATGACTGCACATTCCTCCTCAACTCCTCATCCACAAAAAGTCAAAAACAAACAAGTCATTCATCATCGTGCTCTTGCATCTGCCATGGCCACTGTGAGTTCTGGGTCAAGAGATTGCCACCAGGGAGAGGCGAGATTGGAAGCGAAACCATGAGAGATGTCTCGCCTTGTCGCGAAAGCAGCCAACATGTCCTGACACACGGCCGTAGCAGCAGAGAGGTCCCGTCGCGCCGCCGAAGCAGCACGAAGGACCCGTCGCGCCGTTGATGTAGCATACTGGTCTGGCCATGCAGCGGAAGCAGATGAGATGTCCTGCCGTGCCGCAAATGCAGCAGAGATGTCCTCCTGCGCCGCAGCGGCTTGGGAAAATGTCTCGCGGGCAGGCGACGACTCTTACAGGCACATGCGTGCCCTCGTCCTTAGGCAGATGGATCAGATCTCCAGGTGGGCGAGGTTGCAGGATGACCTGAAAGCCTCGTTTGAACAGTTTACCAACGTCATCCGGCAACTAAATGACAACAATGTGAAGCTCCAGGCGGAGCGCGACCTGCTGAGGGTAAAGATCGTCGGAAGTGCGGAGCAGTAGGAGCAGACCACTGCCTTGTTGAAGAGGACCGGCGTCATTGCCGAGAAACTTATGGACGAGAATGCCATGCTGCGCATTGAGCGCAGAAGGCTGGTGGAGGAATCCGTGGATGCTCTCAAGCAGCATCTTGAGGACAAGAAAGAGCTCGTCGCCGCTCGCTGCGGAGACTAGTTCCCGCGGCCTACAACAACGCATCAAGAAAGTAGAGATCAGCGAGCCAGATCGTTGTCTTCCTTCTTCTTCTGCCCTTGTGTATTTCGGGCGTTGCCGCATGTGGCTTTTTTAATTATGTTTCTAAATATGTAAGACAATTATTATCCAATGTCATCGTCCTTATATTCATCATGCTTACTATAAGTCGCAGACGATGCTATATAGGTCCGTCGGATTTTACATCAAGATCCATGCAAAACTTTCTTTTTAGATTTTCATTTCTCTTTCTTAAATCTCAGTCCAGTGAGACATATAGCCATGCCGTAGAATAGGTGCTCGGGCGCCATTAATAGAGACGTTGGGAGGGAGGTGGGCGGTGGGTAGCGGTCAAAGGGCTCTCCTCCCAATGAGCACGTGTAGGGGTCTGATCGCGTGCCTCTCGTACTAAAATAGCTACCCCGCACGACACCTCCTAGCCAATAAAAAAGGGGACGCGTGGCCGCATGTAATTGGTAAGTCGAACGCCCACGGTTTCAATAATACTTGTGTTTTCGATTTGTAACGTGACAACACTTGTTCCAAAATGACTTTGTTGATTGTTAATGTGTGCGCCTTCGCAAATCGGACAGAAAAATTACCACATCATGTTGGTGCTATGTCATGAGACCATGCCAAGTTTCATGATTTTCAGGAGTGTTTTGGAATTACAGGAATTAAAAAACCAAGTTTCTCAATCTTTCCGGCCGAGCCACGATGCCCAGATGTTTGAATTTCACTCACATCTCTTGCATGGGACCTAGAAATTCACCCAAGGACACACATGTGATTTTTCAAACAATTTTGGTGCACTGGAGCCTGTGCTTGTAGTTCAAATTTGAATTATGCACATTAAATGCCCAAAAACTCAATTAATGTATAAAAAAGGTCAAACGAACCTGGAATAATTTCAAAATTTAGCACGGTACTTCTATTTGGTCTAATCTGGCTGTGTAAAAAATTAAACGGGAGAAGGCAGTGTACGTATGTCGTTTCGCACACGGAGGTGACACGTTCCCTCTCGGAACCATGAGCCTTCTTGAGAGAATCTCTGGTTTGCAATAAGCTTACACCAAAGCCTGTCCCAATTCGGCCAAAAAAATTACCGCAACATGTTTGTGCCATGTCATGACACCATGCCAAGTTTCATGATTTCCAGGCGTGTTTTGTAATTACAGGAATTAAAAAACCAAGTTTCTCAATCTTTCCGGCCAAGCCACGACGCCCAGATGTTTAAATTTCACTCCCACATCTTGCACGGGACCTAGAAATTCACCCAAGGACACACATGTGATTTTCCAAACAACTTTGGTGCATTGGAGCATGTGCTTGTAGTTCAAATTTGAATTATGCACATTAAATGCCCAGAAACTCAATTAATGTATAAAAGGCCAAATGAACCCGGAATAATTCCAAAATTTAGCACAACACTTCTATTTGGTCTAATCTGGCTGTGTAAAAAAATTAAGGCGGGAGAAGGCAGTATACGTATGTCGTTTCGCACACGGAGGTGACACGTTCCCTCTCAGAACCACGAGCCTTCTTGAGGGAATCTCCGG